>NW_026267141.1:1168876-1179223 GCF_000697945.3 Frankliniella occidentalis | reverse complement strand
GTAAGCCGAAATGTAGGAACTACAGTGCTATTTAGAAAAGCACAAGTGACTGTTGTTTCCCCTGTAATCTCCCCTTACGTATTGTTAACGTCTAAAGTGAGGGGAAAATTAGCACTTTGCAGATCGGACGTTCTTTAAAATTACGATTGTAGATCGGAATTGAAAAAGACCCTTTAACGAACGGCGTTTGGTAAAGGGGGTGACGTGTAGCCCAAACGGTTCCGGAGATATGTACATGCAAAGATGGCGATAAAGCAATAACTTTAGGAAATTTTTGATGAAATTCGCGAAAAATGATCTTCAACCTCCCTACGGGCAACTAAACGCAAACACAAAGACACAATCATGTGTACACGTTTTTGGCCAGTTCATGGGACTGTTGACAACACATAAACCTACCTTTCAACCAAACGGCAACTTGCTACCTCATCACACTTCAAAATTATGCCCTACACGCAAAAAAAAAAAGAAAGAAAAGATTCGCTGAGAAAGCTAATGTATTAGCTGGATTCGTGATAGGTACTAAGCTAGTCCTGATAACTTTCTAGTTCTAGCGGCTAATGTCATACCCGTAGTGGCTGATCGGTTCTTAGGATGGCGAAAAAGTTTGCTGGTACAGCTAATCTTACTACCAATCAAGTATCCAGCTAATCCGTTTTTTGCGTGTATCAAAATAGTAGTGGTTTAATTTTGATCACGAGTGCAGTTCTGATACCAAATTATACCAAATTATGAATCCGGCAAAGAGCGTGGGCCTGCGCCTAAGCGATTGACCGATCGACCATCAGATTGTCTCGTGGACTAACTAGAACTCCTTTGATTTTGTTTCCAGGACACAACAGAAATGTGGTGTGAAGAGCATTGCAGAGTTGCAGATCTCGACAAAAATACGTGCGTAGGAAGATGCAGAGTGGCACATATAACCATAGCGTATTCTAGACTACTTGAAGACCTAGAGAACACGGCACCTGGGCCTCTGCAAGAAACGATTTCAGAGCTCAAACGAAGAAACATCAATCAAGACGGTCAAAAAAGAGTAATAAATGTTTTTGCCATTCAGCATATTGTTTATAACCAAAACCAACAGCTTTATCATAATGTCTCCTTCCATGAAGTTTATAATGTGTTTCAATCGCTACTAACACAAATTGAATAAGTCATGTTGTGAGCTCAAATCACCGATTCGCACTGCTCCATCGCTATTCTATAGCCCTTTTAAAATAACCCGTTAGGGTCGCTTTTTACCTGCCCAGACTTATTTTACCATTTTAGCTAATACGTTATCTTTAGCTCTTGCAGATTTTTTCGAGCATCCGTGGCGGAGGAACATGTGAAATCAAGATCACGAGTGAGGGCCAAGCCGTGGGGATCAAATGGCAATGGCCTCTTGACAAACCACTTGAATGGAACAAGTATGGCAGTAAGATGGATACTGGACAGCACTTGAAACTGTTTAAACTCCTCATTGCTGCGTCGGACAATCCAAAATTTCGCACGGTAAGATACACTTACTTAGTTAACAACTTAAAACTAGAGGTTGTAGAATAGGAGAGGCCGGGGCTACTTACACACTAAGGGTGACCTGAACATGAACATACCCCAGTTCTGAAAGAACTATGCACCAAACGGGAAATCCGGACTCAGCCCCTTCTAGATATTCAACTGCTTCTGTAATTTCTACTAGGCAGTTTGCCTTGCCTTGTCAAACCCTGTCGCGCAAGGCGAGCTGGAAGAATAAAGGCTACTGTAAAGTGCTCGGTCAATCCAAATTGTGTACATTGTACGCTTTAAATAAAGTGTACATGGCGTGTATGCTTTAAATAATGTGTACATACCCATGTACACATCTTTTAATGTGTACATGCCCATGTACACATCTTTCACAGTGTACATGGCATTTATACTAACGGTTGTATGCACACTTTAAATCGCTTTCATCGCTTGAGTCTGATGGGAAGCAGAGACCCGTGGGTTCGCGGGATCTTAACCAAACCTCTAATGAAACCATGAACCACACGATTCTGTCGCACGATTTAACGTTAAATCATTTTGGAACGAAAATTATTTCAGGGCACAAGGAGTAGTCTCAGGTCTTCCGGTGATAGGGCAACGAAAATTCAGTGAACGTTTATCTTTCTACTAATCACTCGTTCACGCTCATGTGTCTTCCCGTTCAAATAATAATGCCGATAAAGTAAAAAATAACGATTTTCAAGTTATGAAACCCTGCTGCCGTGGCCCCGCCGTCGCACAGCAACGCTTAGCGTGGACTCCGGCCTCGCCGCCAGTGGCCCGTGGCCTCCGCGTAGTTTTGCCGTTCTGCGCCCGGGCCAGCCCGGGCCTGGGTTTGTCTGTGGTTTGTCTGCCGTTTGTCTGTCGTTTGTCAGCCGTTGGAGAGAGAGGATTGTTTATCGATTGCTTACGATTTGTCTTCCAATAGACTGCCGATTGTTTACCGCTGACCTGCCGTTTAACTGCCTTTTATCTACGAATTAACCGTCACCCTCGACATGCTCCAGACAACATTCAGGCTATTACATTGCCTCGGGTTGCTATTGTCATGTACCGGGTAAGGCTCGGATGGTGACTGGAGGACTGAACGGTGAACGGACTTGCAGACGTTTGAGTAACAACCGGTTTATTGGTTTTTCTGCTTTCGTTTTATAAACATTGTTCAGCCTTGCATAAGGGTTTCCAGGTGTGCGAACACACAACATACTTCCATGTATAACAGCTATAGTACACACAAGAAAGAGTGTATTGGCCATCATAGTACACACCTACAAGTGTGTACTTTCCGCAGCACACACTTGTAGGTGTGTACTTTGGTAAGTCCACACTTGTAGGTGCGTAGTATGGTAAGTCTACACTTGTAGGTGTGTAGTATGGTAAGTCCATACTTGTAGGTGTGTACTATGGCAATTACACGATTCCATGAGTGTACTATAGCAAAAACACACACTTGTAGGTATGTGGCTGCAATTCGACTCATACTTGTGTGTACTAAATGCACTGTTGGGTTTGCAGTGCAAGCTTATAAGTGCCCCCACAATGAACGGGGGCCGTGAGCCATGAGCCATGGGCCATCACCCACGGCTCTCCCCCGCGGGACCTAGGGCCTTTCTCTTTTGGCATTACGCATTCGCACTTGCAGTTGGCTAATTTACTTTTGATATTCGCGATAAAAACTACGTGAATTTGGGCGGTTTTAGGAAAGATGGTCTGAGGCTTATGGCTCGTAGCCCATGGCTCCTGTTCATTGTGGGGGCACGTTACACTGGTAAAACAAGTGTGCAATATTTGCACACCAAACGTGTGCAAGTTGTGATTTAGCACATTACATGGTGTTTAACTCAAGTTGCACACTTGCGTGGAGTGCAAATTTTAGACGTTTTGTAAACGTTTTGTAAACGTTTTGTAAACGTTTTGTAAACGTCTAAATTCTGCACACTTGGGACACACACAGTTCTATGCTGTCAATAGGGAACCATGCGGTGTGCAGCTTCTATACGCTTCAGAAGTGTCGAAAGTTTCAACACCAATTGACGTATAACATAGTTAGACACCACAAAGTGTCGAGAAAATGCACACTTGAACTTAAACGTCAATTGACGTGCAAAATTAAACACTTGTTTTACCAGTGTATGAATGTCGGCGACACCGATTATGATTAAACTAGCTATATGTACGCCAGACCATGTCTCGCGTAACAGGCTTCGCGATATCTCACGAAACACTGTTACGCTGCGACGCGCCTGGCGCACATATAGCTAGGCCTGCGGCGCTGACACCCGAGACGAGTGAATAGGAGTGTATACGCAATTTTTTGATATAAAGCCTCTTTTACGGTTTAATAGACCATTTGGTCATTTTCACCACATTTTCGTCCAGAAATGCCCCCTAGCACCTAAACGGTACAAGATAGAGCCAAACGGACGAAATTTTCACCTATAGGGCTCTACTTTGACGAGTTACCCCTTAGGAGCCCATAAAAAAATATTTGATAAAATTACATTTTGCCACCTGTAGTTTTTGATTTTTTTAAAAGCCAATTTTTGAGCCAGAATGCTCATCTTCGAACTCGATCTGTCTTTTTATGATACAAAACGACCCTGAAATTCCCAGATCGCTCTCTCAATTCTTTCTCGAGTTATCGTGCGGACAGACAGACACAAAAACAAACACACACACAAACAAACACACACACAAACAAACAAACCAGCAAACATAATGAAACTTTTTCGGTCAGTGGAGTAATGGGCTTCGCTAATCGCTCAGCCAATTATTAACAGTGGAATGCTCTTTAACTGAACAGGTCTCCTTCCAGGAGGCAGTTCGTACCGACCAGACTAAAGAAGTGCCTCCTCCAACGCCAAATGACGAAGCTTCTCGGGTAAGTTTGTACGGTCCGTACGGTGTAATTGTAATTAAGGCATGCTGATAAGGGCAGCCAGGAGGGAGCAGCACCGTGCTAAGAGTGCGATCCACGCGCGACCGCGCGAGCCCGGTTTGCCCGGCTCGTCCAAGATGGCACGTATTGGCCACCCCAACCGGCATCCCTCCCTAGTAAGGGAGCCTGGGGTCCCATGATACCCTTTTTGGATATTTCTGCAATGTAGGCCACAAATGGCACAGTGACCCCATTTTTATGGTTTGGTATTTTACTATGAGGCTTTACCTTTCGAATGACACGTGTTTTGTAATTTTAGTACGACCCACTTGAAAGCAAAGGCTAATCTACTAAGACCTTGCAAAGTATCATGGGACACCACACTGGAAACGCAAGTGTGTGAATGTCGCACACTTGCAGGTGTGTGAATATCCATTTGTACACTTACGGGGGTAAACGTGTGAATTTTTCCTACAAAATTCACACGTTTATCCCCCCCCCCCCAAGTGTACGAATGGATATTCACACACTTTCAAGTGTGCGACATTCACACACTTGCGTTTTCAGTGCAGGCTTGGGGGCCAGGCCAGGGCCCCAAATTATAAACTTGTTGTTTCTTGTTATTTTTATGAGTTAAAACGAGTCAGGTGATCAAAACTAGGTAATAACTATGTAGGTAGGTTCCTTTCTAAACAAATCAAACAACAAATAAGTTCCGGAAACTTTGGGTTTGTACAGGAACGACACTTTTCATAAGTGAAGCTGGGGTCCCATGAGACTTGGGGTCCCATTAGACTTTTGCGATATCTCAGAAAGTAACAAGTGGTGGTGCTGACAAAAAATTGGTTGGCATCCCTACCAGGTGTGTTGCTATTGGCTGCAAGGTGGAGGGTCTGGTGTGAATATCGAGGCTGTGAGAGCGACATGGAGTTGGGCAAGCCCATAGTTTGGACTTAAGTAAATTTCATGTATTATACGGCACGTTCGCTTTTCACCATTAAATTTTCCTTTTAGGGCCAGGACTTCTCATGTTGTTGTCAAGTGGTCCTCCCTCTTCAATTTGAGACCCGAATCACGATCCTCACACATAACATATGAACTCTACACCACTTTCAATACAAATGTGCAGCTTGGGGACCCATGAGACATTTGCAGCTGGGGTGCCATGAGACACCCCATTTTCGTTGTTTACGGATTTCAAACGTACTAAGGCCCACTAAGGCCCACGAATCGCAAGGCTTTAGGTTCTCCCAATTTTTACTTAACGCGCATGATTTCAGAAGCTAGGATGTTGATAAATCCTTTCCCCGTAACTTCTAAAATATTTGGAGGGCATGTCATTATGGGCTGAACCAATGAAAACCCTGACGAGCCGAGGGACATGATACAGACAAGACATGTATAGGACACCGTTCGGGACACTATTTGTGTGTCCTAAGAATCAGGGCCGGACTGGGAGGGTAAGGGCCCCGGCCGCCACCAGAATTCCCCAAAAAGTCATAAAATGGCTGCGTAGGTTACCGCGGAGAGACAAAAAATGTGGCCGGAGGTTACCAGAACGACAGCGCTCACTCGCCCCGGTCCGACCTGTGTCTCTCTGGTCTCTGCTCCTTTCCGTCTCTGTAGGTTTGGCAAGATAGCGTGGTATTTTCTGGTAGAAAACTACGAACATTTTCACCAAGAGAATTAAAACTGATACATTTTAGCGAGGGAGCGAGTGTGGGTCTTCTTGATCCAAATTAGGGGCTGATCCGAAATAGGCTCAGTTACTATATTCATGTACTCGCTTTCGTTCCACATAGGTTATGTGTGATGTCACCCGGCCCAATAGAACAATTCCTTCACTTTTGTTCCGTTTTTTTGTTGGTTCGATGCAGGCCCCGAGCCAAACCAAAATGGTGGATTCTAGTTCTGACGCAGAATCGACTCCATCACATCATCCTAGGAAACGGCGCAACGTAAGTAGCATTCACAATAAAGACGGTGTTTAGACTACAGTCGTCATTGGTCAACCCGCCCGGAGAGTTGACGGCTAGAATTTGGGCCGTGGGAGGGGGGGGGGGGGTCCTGAGTAGCTGATATTTTAATACCGCGCAGCAAAACGCAAAACCCCGAGGCAGCACTGTTAGAAAAAATCCTGGGATTTCACAGAGGAACATTCGTGAAAAGTATTGCCAAAGTCCTTTGAGATTTCCCAAAGAACTCTGTAGATTTCACCTGCCGAGTTTAGCTTTGAAACATAAAGACGAATGAAAGCTTTCACCATTAACAACGGTTTTAGTAAACAAAAACTAAGGACGGAGTCCTCTGGGAATTGTGAAAAGTGAACCATCGGAAAATCCCAAGAAATTTTTAACAGTGAGAGAAATAGCCTAGTCTGGAACATGTCCAGGCCCGTGTGCAACAATAAAGAGATCCAGGTTGTCTTCATAAGAGATATCGTGGAGACTACTGTTATATCAAGTTAAGCTAAGCCAAAAACACGCAAGCCCAAGCCCAGACCCGAATCTCAAGCCTGAAACCGACGTCTTTTATGTGGAGGGGTAGATTTGGGGGTAATGGTATGGACGTACTGACCGAAGAACAACACAGTACGGCCTATCCGAGGGATCGACAACTCGTATAATAAGAAGTACACGACCCTATAATCGCATCTATAATCCTTAATTTTCTATAATCTCTATCTAGAATCTAGAATCGTTCTATAGTCCTATAATCTCTCATAATTTTTTGTATAATCAGAAAACGGGTATTTGGAATAAAGCTTCCGAGGGTTCGCTGGATAGGTTACGTTTTCTAGAATCAAGATTTTGAGAAAATATTTTCGATATTTTGCATACTGTTCTCTCAAAAAATGCCAAACTTGCGTTTTAGGACGTTACGAAAACGGACAATTTTTATACTGGTTTGAATGAGTAACCTGCTTACTCTAGCTTTTTATGCTCCTGTACAAAGCCGGAGTAGCTGCGCTAGCTGCGCGGTCCCAGGACCCAACCACTGTAGGGTTGTTTTAAAACACGAGTAGCCTATGTCTTGACATAGTCGGTCATCAGGTGACAATAATTATTAACAGTGGAATGCTTTTTAACTGAACAGGTCTCCTTCGAGGAGGCAGTTCGTACCGACCAGACTAAAGAAGTGCCTCCTCCAACGCCAAATCACGAAGCTTCTCGGGTAAGTTTGTACGGTCCGTACGGTGTAATTGTAATTAAGGCATGCTGATAAGGCCAGCCAGGAGGGAGGAGCACCGTGCTAAGAGTGCGATCCACGCGCGACCGCGCGAGCCCGGTTTGCCCGGCTCGTCCAAGATGGCACGTATTGGCCACCCAAACCGGCATCCCTAGTAAGGGAGCCTGGGGTCCCATGATACCCTTTTGGATTTCAGCAATGTAAGCCACAAATGGCAAAGTGACCCCATTTTTATGGTTTGGTATTTTACTATGAGGCTTTACCTTTTGAATGACACCTGTTTTGTAATTTTAGTACGACCCATTTGAAAGCAAAAGGCTAATCTGCTAAGACCTTGCAAAGTATCATGGGACACCACACTGGAAACGCAAGTGTGTGAATGTCGCACACTTGCAGGTGTGTGAATATCCATTTGTACACTAACGGGGGTAAACGTGTGAATTTTTCCGGAAAACCGGTTTTCTAGAATCTAGATTTGAAGAAATATTTCCGCTATACTGTTTTCTCCAAAAATTATGCCAAACTTGCGTTTTAGGGCACTACGAAAAAGGACAATTTTTATACTGCTTTGAATGAATAACCTGCATACTCTAGCTTATAATGCTCCAGTACAAAGCCGGAGTAGCTGCGCTAGCTGCGCAGTCTCAGAACCTAACCACTGTAGGCGGGTTATGCACTATCCAATTTACTCTAGCATGTGTTCTGTTCCTATTTAAAGGAGACGGAGACCCAGGAGCACCAGGACCAGGACCCAACCAAATTTCTGCACTCACCGAAATTACTGCGGGCACTGAGCAGCAAGAATAAACCCAAGTCGGCTGGCAAGTTGACGCCGGAGCAGCAGGAGCAGCAGAAGCAGAAGGTTTTAAAGGATCTTGAGTGGAAGCAGAGGCAGAAGCCGAAGGTTTTAGAGGTTCTTGACCTTGAGGATACAAGAGTGAGTCGAATTATTTATATATTATTATTATTTATATATTTATAAATGAGCGAAAAGATTGCGATTTTCACTCTTACGGCGACAGGGGGGGGCGGGCAAAGCTCTGCAGCGATCAAGCGTCGGGTGTCTCATGGCGTCCGAAAGCGAATAGGAGTGAAAGGGAGCTATGGCCGAATCAGTACAGGTCTGAGAGTGTGTCCTTAGCACCACATTTTTCAGTATAATCTATAAGGAAGAGTTCAGGTGGAACAGCACTCATAACCCATCATTTCAGGTTTTGAATTCATTGACACGTCTGCACTGAAAATTTAACATAGTAGTGCATAGACATGCACACTGCACATAAATGTGCCAGCACCCATCATTTCAGATTTTGTATCCACTGACAACTCAACAGTGTGTGTTGCACACTATAGTCAGTGTCATGACATTTTCAGTTTTCTCGGGAGAAGAGCTTTCAAACGAGCTACCTGGTGATAGCGTTCAAATCAACCACTACGATAACTTGGTTAACGTTACCGAAATATTCGAGATAGTTTCATGCAATGCAATGCAATGCATGCTGTTGGGTTTTCAGAGCTACTACAAAGCTAAACACTTGCAAATATTCAACTTGAAATTAAGCGCTTACAAGTGTTGAGAACTTACACACATGGTTAATCAGTGGCATGCACTAACCCTTAAGTATTCTGTTGTGCATTAGCACGCAGAATTTTACAGAGCCATAGGTTAATGCTCAATTTTATGCATGGGTATGTACAATTCGTACAAAATTATGCATGGACTAAAAATTGTTCATACTTACACTCCCATTCAATTCATTGTGACGTCACATGATTTCCTGGGAAAACTGTAATATTCTTTTGAATGCGCTACTGTCACATTATTTTCATGTGACTTTGCTATATTTGGCACGGCTGAGTCACGTTTAATACGACAGCACAATTAAACTAATGAGATAGGTTTTTACAAGTTAACCAAGGTGACGTCACATAAATTGAATAACAGTGTCTGGGTGCGTAAAATTTCCTAGGTTTATGAACAACAACAAACTGCATACGGATTTAGTGCGTGCTACCTTCTAACGTGTCATTTTCATTCTATGATGTTTGATTGAAGGTCGGAAAATTGAAAGGCTTGTCATGTAACGATGACGAAGAGTTTGCTCTTAAACTACTGGAGAAATTGAAAAGACATCCGGAGATCAGGTCACTTGTTGTCGAATGGCCACGGCAGCAACACCTCGAAGCAATTAATGCAATCGATCAGCTGGAGAACCTAGAAATTTTTGCGGACGCCAAAATGCGATTGAGAAGTGGCGAAGTACAGCTCACTAAACAAAAAGAAGGCAAATTGAGAAAGCTTAAGGTACGGATTCACATACGTGTAAATACAAATATATGTATTAGAAAAATGTACGTGAACGTCATATTTGTTTCCCACCCTTTTCATCTTTCCATGTTTTTCAGGTGGACGGGTTGAATCCAAACACTATCAAGTCGCTTCTGAAGACCAACGCGAACAGTATTGAACACTTGCACGTGCTGGTGGAGACACCTGACAACCGTCCCTATTTTCAAGATAGCAGAAAGAGAAAGGCTGAGAAAATTTATATGTAACTATTATATAAATATATGCTCTTTTAATGTGAACGTAAATTTTAGTTGATTAGGGTGTACTGTTAAAGAGCCGACACAGTGCACCCTAATCAACTGCAGCAAATTACAGTTCTACTACTCCAATATTACTTCAATTACTAACACTAACTACTATACAAGCGCTAGACCAAGCCTGACCGACATATATAGGGTAGTATTTTTATACGTATTAA
>NW_026267141.1:1154568-1158666 GCF_000697945.3 Frankliniella occidentalis | reverse complement strand
CCCTAATATGCATGTTTCTGCATAAACATGCAGAATTTTGAACAGCCATAAGTATGCACACTTTGTATGCATATTTATGTGCAAATTGTACGTATACACTGTAAAAAATGTTGGGAATTCTACTACACGCATGTATAGGAAATTTCCTATACATCGTATCGGAAGTGAAAATTCCTATAAATGTATAGGAATTTCCCCATTTGGGAAGATGTGTATGGGAAAAGTACCAAGTGTATAGGCAAATCCCCAGAAATGTATGGGAAAATTCCGATACGTGTCTGGTAGGCACACGAAAAAAAAAAACCTCAGCTGCCCTAGCTAAATGTTAGCTGTCCAGGCAGTAGCTAAATTTTAAGCTGTTGGAGCTTATTTTCTGCTGTGGTAGTCAAATATTAGCTGCAGGAACTAATGCTTCCGTATAACAGCTTATCCTGCGTGATCTGGTTTGGATGACGCAATTAGCTCTCTCAACTAATGTGTAGCTACCGCAGCAAATGTTTAGCTGTCAGAGCTGAAAAGGTTAATTAGTGCCTGGGCAGCCAACATATAAGCAGGGAGTAGGAGGGGAGAGGAAGCGACCGGGCCGGCAGCGGTCGGGGGCTGGCACGGGTGGCAGCGCTCGGCGGCGAGAGCTGAGCGCGCGAGCTGCGCAGCCGAAGCCGGCCCGACGCCGAGCGGTGGCGGGCCGAGCGGCCGGGCGGAGCTGAGCGTGGCGTGTGTTGTCATTTTGAAATCAAGATTGTTCTATCAAATCGTAAGGTAAAGAGGATAACATGTATACGGCTCCATTCAGAAAAGAACCAGGAATCTATCGCTCATCGTGTTTTTGATCGGCGACTAACCGTTTCGGAGTTTTTAGCCCTCCAACCTTACCTTGGCGGCTGCCGCAGCTGTGCACATTCCTTGGAGGGCTAAAAACTCTGAAACGGTTAGTCGCCGATCAAAAACACGATGAGCGATAGATTCCTTGTTCTTTTCTGAATAGAGCCGTATGCATGTTATCCTCTTTTACTTACGATTTGATGGAACAATCTTGATTTCAAAATGACAACACACGCCACGCTCAGCTCCGCCCGGCCGCTCGGCCCGCCACCGCTCGGGGCGGGCCTGCTTCGGCTGCGCAGCTCGCGCGCTCGGCTCGCCGCCGCGCGCTGCCACCCGTGCCAGCCCCCGACCGCTGCCGGCCCGGTCGCTTCCTCTCCCCTCCTACTCCCTGATATAAGCTATCACAGCTAATCATTAGCTTGTGGAACTTACGTTTTTTTTCCGTGCATATTTTCCTTAATATGTATAGGAAATTTACTAGATGATGACAATTTTCCTATACATTGTTTGGAATTTAAAAAACGGGTAAAGATATGCACATCTTTCTACCTTTCACATCTTGGTCGGCGCGGTCATTTTATGAGCTTATTTCTGACGCCTGACGCCACACCGAGGGTTGGACACATTTTGAGTCTATTTTGCAGTTTAAACTCTGATAATCGAATTTCAAGTCAGGGCAGGCAGTAAAATTCAAAACTCGACATCAAAACGTCTAGGAGTAAATCCCCAAAGCTGTGGGCTAGCCCCGGCACCGCGCCGACACCTGGCTGACCCTCTGGGAATGGCCCAGCGAGGGGCGGCGCGCGGCTCTGGGATGACCCAGGCTTAGTGGGGCAGACCTCCCAACAAGTCTCCGTGGTCTAGTGGTCAGCGTGACGGGATCGCAAGCTAGAAGTCCGAGGTTCAACTCTCCATCCGGTAAGGTATTCCATAATTGTATCAATGCTCACTTACTTAAATGAAATTACCGAAAGACGGCAGGAAGGCGACAAGGAACAAGGGAAAACGGCGGGAAAATGGTTAAGAAAAAAAAACTTTTTCTTTTTTGAAAGAGCATTGAGTGTATAGGAAAATTCCTATACATGTGTAGGGATAATGCCCCACACACATAGTACATATCCCACACAGGTGTATAGGAAAATTCCTATACTTGCATGGTAAGAATACTAACGCGTAAGGTAGAATTACCACACGCCTGTATGGGAAACTTCCTATACATGTATATGTGAATTGCTGCAGATACATTTATAGGAAATCTACCATAGAAATTTTTTACAGTGTATTTATGCATGATGTATGTATGGATTTGTGCGTACGGAAATTCCCGACAAATAATATCACAAATTTTGTTGGGACATGGTTCACAGGAATTATGTTGGTCCAAAAACCACACTCCCTGAGTGAAGTTACTGTGTAAGCACACGCTCACCGACCAGTAAGCTGAAATAAATATATTCATAGCATTTAAGTGGATGGACATAATCCGGTAATTTTCAGCTGGAGCTCATCCCCACGGTCGCTATCCCCGCCCTGGAGATGCTACTCATCCGCAGCAGTGACTATGGTGAGTATTACTTACAAAGCTGTGAATGTTGTCTTGCCCATTGAGGTGCGTCAGCGCATGTGTGGAGTCCACAGCATCGGATGCGGACGCTGACCCCGTTCCTCGAGGACCTGGTCATCCTCGCGCACAAGCAGCTCCACGTGGGATGGAGGCAAAGGGAGAGGCGTTGCATCTTGTTCCGGAACTCCGAGACAGAGTCCGAGTGCCCGGTGTGCGCCGAGCTCAGCGCCGAGATGTGCAACAGCTTCTTCCAGTCAAAAAATGCACGGTGCCAGCTTGCTAGTAGACTACCATTGTCTCATAAATCATTACTTCTAGTCTTCGCTATTATATTTACTTCTAAGGAATACAAATTTCATTTATACGATATACTTACTGGATGCTGTATGTTTACCTATAAAACGATGGTTGATGGTGTTGTGCATTGATCATACGTGGCCTACACGTACTGAATCTTGAACTTACACTGATACAAAAGTGTGCAACTGGCATGCACATGGTAGCCTACCTCCCAGGCGGCCCAAGTTGAACACGTGATTGTCGGGCAGCTAAAACAGTTAAGTGCACGCACAGGTAACGCAAGTGTGTTTTTAAATGTTGGTGTACGAGTTTGTATACCAGTTATTCAAGTGTACAAAGTTTGTACACATCGTGGTGGGAAACTAGATTTAGACACAGCGCGCCCAACATGTGCAAGCAATCACTCTTTTAACTGTCCAACAATGCACCCGGGTGACGAAACTATGCAAAGAAATACACCAGGCCAGGCACCCGCACACTAATATTACGGGTTAGACAGATAAGGGGCGTGAGCCAAAAATAACAAAAAACAATGCACTGGTAAGAAATATTTATTTTTCGGTGTGTGTAGATTTTGAACAAGGCTGCACCACTATTTATTTTTCGGTGTGTGTAGATTTTGAACAAGGCCGCACCCCTTATAGACAGCTGTCCTGTCCTCAGAACGGGTTTTCCTTACTGTCCCTTTTGTCACACGTTTTGCAGTACAGTAAAATACTGCTTGGTAGCATAGCTCTGTAGATTTCTTTTTGCCCTGGACAGGGTCCATGGCGATGACCCGTTAGCCTCTCCAAACATATTGTGGTCATATTCGGGCAGCTGCAATCAGAAATGGGATGTTAGCAAATTGACTCATTCTGAGCATCGAATATTTTTCCGTCTCCAATTTTAACAATAACATCTGAAAACCCGTTTTTGTGATCAAAAATTGCATATAGTATGGTCGCGAGTGGTCACAGAAAGCAGATGGTCTTTAAAGCTCAAAATGAACAATCCGGTAAACATGCCATCTGTGTGCGAATTTTGATTGAGTTGCGGCCCCCTCGGGTTCCCGGCACGAGGTCCGGTACCACCTAACATTGCTAAAGATAAACTTTTCCAAGGCGCCCGCTTCTGTCAGCCCAAGAAAGCCTCCTTCCTGCTGTACAAAACACCTGTAGTATGTGGGCAACCCTGATGGCTACGGCAGTACGTTCTGTACCACGGCAAGTACACACACCTGCTGTGTTCGTACTTACCTGCTTGCACAAAGTTTGATGATGCCCGCCATATCCTGGTGGCTGATGGGTGCGGGGTAGCACTTTTGGGGCAACCCTTCAAGCCCTAAAAGCTCTGCGTCAGGTCTGCGAGAACAGAGAATTACTATTTCATGTAGACTGCCAAAAAATTCTTTCGAGTGCAGCTTCTGT
>NW_026267141.1:1149260-1154518 GCF_000697945.3 Frankliniella occidentalis | reverse complement strand
TTAATGTTTTGCTGCTGCAGAAAAAAACTAAAAACATGTTACAGAATGTGGGAATGGCAATTGATTTCACTTGAAGCGAGAAATTATAACTCTCTCGTTGCCGGCGGAAAAGCTGATTCCTAGCTGCTTAGTCTTCATGCATTCTAGTCTACATTGAAATGTTTTGTTCTCGCAGAAATGACGATATCACGGTTGAAGACTTACCAGAAGAATGCTTCCCCGCGGCAATCAGCCACATGGATATGAAGGGTATCATCGAACTAGCTGCAAAGTAAGTCTATTTTCACTGCAAACCCACCAGTGTACTGATAGTATACACACTGATTAGAAAATCTCAAATTTAAATACAATTTAAATGGCCCCACTTAATTCTATGGCGAAGATGCTGTACACTAAATTTCAGGCCAATATTGCGATGGTCAGGAATTTTACAGCGTTCTGAATTTTCATGGTATTTTCTTTATCCATATGAGAAATCCAACACCATTGCAAAAGAAAAGCCTTATCAATGAAAAAATTGTCCTATAGTATAGGACGGTTCCATTAGATGCGAAAAATGACCCAATGGGTTAAAAATAAAGTCGTACGGGAGAATGCTAAGATCCATACACACGAAGTGGCCAGGGCCAATTTTGTACGTAGACTAGAATATGTCTTTGTGCACATTTAAATGAAATACAAAATTGTTTCTACATCACATACAAAATAGAGCAGTTTTACCAAGCCTACACTGGTAAAACGAGTGTTTAATTTTGCACGTCAATTGATGTTTAAGTTCAAGTGTGCATTTTTTAGACACATTGTAGTGTGTATGTGTAACTAGGTTATCCGTCAATTGGTGTATAAACTTTCGACTCTTCCGAAAAGTATAGCAGCTGCACACCATATGGTGTTCCTATTGGTAGCCTGGAACTGTGTGTATCCAAGTGCGCAAAATTTAAACGTTTACAAAACGTCTAAAATTTGCACACAACGCAAGTGTGCAAACTGGTGTGCAAATTTTGCACACTTGTTTTACCAGTGTAACTACAATTTGTACCTCTGTACACACAAATTTGTATCTGATGATGATGTGCTCAAAGGCATGCGACACATCTAACCTAGGTACAAAAATTGTCCTTCGCTATTTAGAGCACTGAAGTGTAGGATTAAAAGGAGGTCCCAAAACAACTGACATTCCGTCGCTATCGCTCAGCCAATGAATTATTTATACAGATTTAATATCCTGCTTTTGCTTGCAGCTGCAAGGAAATGACTACTATATGTTTGGAGAGAACAATGGGCCATAAAAAGAAAACCTGTCCGGAGCAACAAAAAACATACACAGCAATGCTACAAAAGAATAAAAGGTGTACTGTGTATTGCAAAACGTGCGATCGAAAAATAAGCAGTGAGAACCAATTCTGGGGCCAGTGAGACTACGGTCTTGTTCCAAATCAACTCCCCCCCCCCACACACACGTACTCACACCTACGCACACACACTCAGAAAACCATATGATCCTCAGAACAAAAAATAAGCAAGCCAAAAAGTTTACTCTCGTGAAACAAATTTATATCGCCCTGATTTCATTATTTAGTCATGTTGACAAAGGTGTGGTCGGCTTAATAAAACTTTTGTTCGCCTGATATTTTGATTAAAATTCTTGATCAAATGTTAAGTTGGCTTCAGGGAGTAAATTTTCATTGATTCGACACTTTTTTGGTTATTAGGACAAATCACTTTTGTCAGTGCACAAACACACACCTACCACATACACACACATGCACACGCACGCACGCACGCACACACGCACACACGCACACACACACAGCTGTACCAAATGCATTTGCTACGAAGAAAATCTGTGTTTTTTTTCGAGCTTGGTATGGTAATGGTGTAAGATTATGGCTGTATCACCTTAAGAGAAATAACAGATAACAAATAACAGATCTATCTTACACAGGTTTCTCTTGCTCTCTGTCGTTTCAAAAATGTTTCAATGAACATATTTTGCAATAAATGCTACTTTCGTGGAATAAACCATGATCAAACAGCATAAATTACCTTCCTGAAATGGATCTGTTATCTGTTATTTGTTATCTGTTATTTCTCTTAAGGTGATACCCGACTTACCCATTTTTTTTTTATGGATTGACTCTTATAGCCAAATTCCTAAATCTGTTACACACTGCCCCACCCTCCCTTACCATGACCAGATTTCAAAATAATAGAATCTCTAATTTTTTAAGTTATAAAACAAGATTTACGCCAGATTTATGCCGTTTCCTGGCACTAAAATAATTGTAATTATGTCTGTAAACTTAGTTTAGACCAAAACTCTCGTATGACTGCGTAACTGGTTACATAAAACAATCAGGCAAATTTTTAATTGCAACGTGGCACAAATAATCATGTGCACAGTCTCGAAACGAAACATAAACAGATAAAACCTTCAAAGTTTTCCAGGCTTGAAGGTCTTGCTTTTTAAAATTCCTACGTCGATTCAAGTGTGATTAAGGCAAACTTACGATCGAGCCAAATTCCAATGTCCAAAGAGTCAGAACAAAATAAGAACATAAAACCGTTTTTTGTTTTTTTCACTGTACCCACCCCCTACCTCACTATAATATAACACTTATAATCATTAAATATTATCTTAAAATCACGCGACGCCTAGTTAAGTTTTGAATAGTGAGTATCTTACAAGAAATTCGGGAACTTGAAGGATTTATTTATTTAACCACAGGAGGTAGCCATCAGATTTGTAGGTAACAACGGCCAGTCGTCTGTATGACGGGTTGGCCTGACCCTCAGGGAGGGTGCGTCGTGGGTTGTACCTATGTACTTTATCTCGCATCTATTTGTATGTTTTGTTTGAACAATAAACCACTGCGTGTATTGCCAACCAAGACTACGTCCTACTTCTTTTATGTCCCTTCAAGGCTTCCGGAGATAGCACCACCGTATTCAGGGGGTGCACTGCCCCCCCCCCCCTCCCCTGAGCGTCCCGAGGGGGCGCCAAACCCGCCCCGAAGGGGCACCCGAATGCGCCCTGGGAGGGCGCAAAGAGGCGCCCCTCCCTCATCCCGCGGGGATTTTGGCGCCCCAATCAAACAAAAATTTTCGAGCTCGCTTCGCTCGCGGTGTTTTTCATTACCTCTCTGTGGCCACGACTTTATGTCATATGCTTCTATTTTCTAGACTTAACAGCTGCGCATCAAATTTCGCCCGCTGCTACGCTCTCGCGCATGTAAACGATATAGAAGATCTATAGAAAAATAAAAGCACATTTTTGTCAGACTCTTTTTGAGGGAAGTGGGCGGGAGATATTTGTTTGCCCACGTACTTCTTAATACTTAAGGAAAATTTGAGGTGAAAGTGCCTTGAAATAAGGAAAAATGGAAATGAAACCATGTGTGCGACAACCGCAAGTATATATTTTTCGTTAATTTAAAAGCAATTTTTTTTTTTGGGGGGGGGGAGGGGCGCTAGTCGCCGTAAGGGGGCGCCAGAAAGGGTCGGGGTCGGATAAGCTGTACCCCCCTGGCCAAAAAACGTTCCTACGCCCCTGGTTGTGAAAGATGAAAGTGGTGCTCTTTGTATTACGATGAAAATCCGTTCGTAATATAGAGGTTCCAGATCCTTCGTACGTTACATTATACGTACGAAACCAGTATCGTCGCTTTCGAGGGGTGTGGAACTGGTCAAAAAAGTGTACACATGATTGTGTCTAGACAATCATTGTTTCAGATTGTGTGTGATTGTGTATGATTGTGTCTCTGATTGTCTCTGATTGTTTCACATTGTTGAGTGAATATTGGGACATAATTTTAAAAATTGTGTCATGATTGTGTCCGATTGTGTGTGATTGTGTCCGATTGTGTGTGATTGTGTCGATTGTGTGTGATTGTTTTAGATTGTGTATGATTTTACGTATTATAATTGTTACCATGTACACATAATTTTGCACCCAAAATGTGAAAATCACCCTGAGGTGGACTTAAACCCCTTTGTCAAATCATCAGTGATTTTTAACAGTGTATGATGTAAATTTGACACCCTAATCTTGCTTGTCGATGAATTCTCAGTCGATATGCATAGTGTTTGTAAGTTTGCAATTTTAAATTGTAATTTTAGAGCACGCTTCAAAGACAATTTTCCCGTAAAACCTATTCACAGATTTCATAAAAAATGCGTTCCTTTCATGCGTATTTCTATGCGCATTGCCGCATTTAATGCAAACTGTGATCTCTCCCTCTCTAGTTCCAGCTCTCTCAAGCTGTCGGTCAGACCCCATCGGCCTCATCAAGGAGCTCGGGCCGACTCTCAAGCATCTTGCTCTTGACTGATCATTATGTTGGGCGGCCGTGCCTTTGAACATCCTGTGTCACGCTCCCCGCCTAGAGACTCTCGACCTCACAATGTACGCACAAAGCTGCGAACAGGGTGTGGACGCCTGGCCTCCGGTGAGGGTTGGCGCCGGTGAAGATGGTGGCATAATCATTTCACCCGCAATAAGGGGGTATGATGATGGCATCATTTTGCAACCTTAAGTTTAATATTCGTCCCGCAGGACCTGCGGTTGCCGCGGCTGTACTCCGTGCGACTGAAATTCAACAAGCGATTCTTGGTGATGCACTGCTTTCCCTTCGTGCCAACTGAAGGTCATGACCGTAGCGAGGCCTATTGTCTCGCCCTTCGCTCGCTGCTCAAGGCCCACTAGTAAGCCGGCCCCTCCCCTGCCACTCCCCGACAGACCTTGTGTTTTAACTTTAAGATCATTACTATTGACTACGAGGTACACTACCTCTACTTGCAGCGGGCAGATCACCGCTGTTTCACTGCGGTCGGAGAGTCGGGAGCCGAGTCTGCAGCCGCTCCTGGAGGTCTGTTCACCCAAACTCCAGCGGCTGGCCATTGAGCGTGATGTCGATCCAGTAGGGATCCTCATGGCCGCCCTGACGTCAGGCAAGGGCAAGTTCGCCAGCCTGACCAGCCTCGATCTCAGTTCATCACCGCCAGACCTGCGACGCCTAGGGGACGTCCTTGCTCGCCTCCCCAGTCTGCTTCTCCTCGATGTGGCTTTCGTTCACTGCGCGAAAGAGGTAACACCGGGTAACAAATTAAGGACAGAAAAATAATAAGGCATACACGACAACGACAACTAACGTACCCACTAAACCCTAATATGCATGTTTCTGCATAAACATGCAGAATTTTGAACAGCCATAAGTATGCACACTTTGTATGCATATTTATGTGCAAATTGTACGTAT
>NW_026267141.1:1139867-1141580 GCF_000697945.3 Frankliniella occidentalis | reverse complement strand
GGAACTTTGTTGGGTGTCTCTACCAGCACGTGCAACTGTTCAATACTGTGTGAGTTGGCCTCCACAAGCGACTTAATTGTGTTGGGAAGAAGCCCGTCCACCTGTAAAATATGGAAGGGTGAAAAGCGCGGAAAACAAATATAACGCTCACCCACATTTTTCAAATACATTTATGTACATCCCTACCTTCAGCTTCTTCAATCCGCCATTTTCTTTGGCGAGCTTGACTTCGCCACTTTTTAGGCGCAATTTTGCATCGGCAAAGATTTCTAGTTTTTTCAGTTGACCAATTTTATTAATCGCTTCCAGGTGTTGCCGCCGCGGCCACCTTACCTCGATCGATCGGAGCTCCGGGTGGTTTCTCACTCTCTCGAGGAGTTGAAGACTAAACTCTTCGTCTTCCTTACAAGACAAACCTTCCAAATTTACTACCTGCAATTCAGTATCATACAGAAAGTCACACCTACCCTACAGGGTTATTTTTTAAGATCTTAGGTTAGAATTGTTTCAACCCAAACGACCCGTTATTCGTAAAGACAGGTTCTGGAAAGAAAAATTCAACTCACTCTAGTATGCTCAAGAGCTTCTAAAACATTCTGCTTCAACTTGTCGTCCGCATCACACGACTTGGGCTTTTTCCTGCACAGTGCCCGTAGCTTTACTTTTGAGAGCAGTGTTTTGATTGGGCTTCCCTGCTCGGTCTCCTTTGTAAAGGAACAGAAAGAAAGCTAGATTACAAGGACAATGATTGACACGCCTACGGTGATTGACCGTGAGTATCTGGCAGGTGAACCGAGGTAAACCGTGAAAAGTGCCGACTGGGCAATTATGTAGCCGTTACGAAACTGCTATGTCAAGCCCAGAGATGAGAAACGGTCCCTACCCGGTCCGGGGTTCCGGCGCTGTCTGTTCGCCCGAGCAGGCGGGCAGACGCCTCCAGTCGGTCGTCGCATCGTACTTCGTTCCGGGACCGGACTGGGACCGGGCCCGGACTCGAACCGGGTCTAGGGCTAGGCCGTTTCGGCCGGCCAACCAAACCCGGACAAGAGCGGTCCCGGTCCCAGTCCGGTCCCGGTCCGGTCCGGGCCCGGGCCCGGGTGGAAGGACCGGGACCGGGACTGGCCCGCATCAGCGCAGGACCCGGAAAGTGGGACCGGGTCGGGACCGTTTCTCATCTCTGGTCAAGCCCTGCCAATGCAAGCTCTCATGGCGCCTGACAGGTAGGCAACATCTCGCCTGCAGTGCATGCGTGTACTGCGGGCTGGCCTACCCGAGTCTCGCAGGCGCTGACCTCCTGTTATTTATCGAATGAACCTCAGAAAAACGGACGAACTTTTAGTGATTTGGGGGGAAATTATCTCAAAAATTACTGAAAACTCTTTCTTATACTTTCTGTTGAATTTGTTTTTCGATACAAAGTTATCATGTCCAGAAAAGCAATAAATCGATATCACAAATCTGCGTTTTCGCAAACTTTGGCGATGATAGCGTCTAAAATCCAATTTTAGTGGGGTAATTTCAGTTTCGACATATCTCCCAAACTAATGATTGGAATAGACCAAGTGCCTCCCTTCTATTAGAGACAGTCTTGTCTGAAAACGGCTCCCAACTGTATACGCTTACCTGTCGAGAAGTTGTGGAGTTTTGAGCAGACTCAGGTGTGGGCTTCCGGTCATCCCTAGCAACATGGACTGCCTCAAATTTTACAGCAGG
>NW_026267141.1:1137897-1139717 GCF_000697945.3 Frankliniella occidentalis | reverse complement strand
TGAATTTGTTTTTCGATACAAAGTTATCATGTCCAGAAAAGCAATAAATCGATATCACAAATCTGCGTTTTCGCAAACTTTGGCGATGATAGCGTCTAAAATCCAATTTTAGTGGGGTAATTTCAGTTTCGACATATCTCCCAAACTAATGATTGGAATAGACCAAGTGCCTCCCTTCTATTAGAGACAGTCTTGTCTGAAAACGGCTCCCAACTGTATACGCTTACCTGTCGAGAAGTTGTGGAGTTTTGAGCAGACTCAGGTGTGGGCTTCCGGTCATCCCTAGCAACATGGACTGCCTCAAATTTTACAGCAGGTTGTGTGTCATGTTCCTGTTTGCACTGGTAAAACAAGCGAGAAGGATACCACAGATATCACAAAACTAATTTGAGCTAGTATAGTACTTGTTCTTTACACTGTTTCTCTTAGATTTCAGTTGTTATTCACATTTTGTAGTTAAGGACGAGTAATATTCTCAGTGCCATGTATTTGTATTTGTAAAAATGGAAGTTTTAACACTTGTAAGTGTACAACTTGTCAACACGTTTAGTAAAATGTTTAGTAAAATGAAAGTCGCGGAGGTCTCCGCTCAAGGGGTAGAAACAGCGTGAGTCTCGGATCTAGCGGGTGAACTGAGGACCTTTTAGTAGTTTAGGGTGTCTGAATAAGGCACGAGGTAAGGCGAAGGAACTCGCCTCGATTTAAATAGCACAGGCTTACCTGGGAAGCTGCACGATCTGATGTGGGCACTCCGTCATCCTGGGCGGCGGGAACTACCCCCTGTTGGCACACCCGCGCATATAAACCGCAAGGGAAAGGATCGATAATCAGCTCTAACTTTGAAATCAATAAATGATTTAATCAATAAAACTTACCAATTGAAATCCTGTTGAGCCCGACGCAGCTACGAGGAGCTTTAAAAGTTTCAAGTGGTGTCCAGTATCCGCTTCACTGCCATAATTGTTCCAGTGAAGTGGTTCAAGGGGCCATTTGAACCTGATGGCTTGGGAATTACTAGTGATCTTGATTTCACATGCCACTCCAGTACGGATGATTGCAAAAACCTGCAAGAGCTAAAGATGGCGTATTAGCTAAGGTGCTGGAAGTCCGAGGAGGGAAAGGAGAGGGAGCGTTAGAGCTGTGAGAATCAAGGTCACACCATGATTTACTCAATTAGTGGTGACAGTGAAACAAATGGACAGAGATGATTAGCTCTAGGTATTGGTAGTGAAAACTATTTTACCTTTTTTTGGCCGTCTTGATTGATGTTAGTTTGACTATCGAGCTCCGAAATCGTGTCTTGTAGAGGCGCCGACTCCCGCAGGTTTTTACAGACGGTAGACCACGCCGTCGGGATGTTGAGCACGCCGCGGCATCGTCCCAGGCACGGATTTGTGTGGAAATTCGCTGAGCCCACTTGGCAGTGTTCTTCGCACCACAATTCCATTGAATCCTGGAAACAAATCATGAAAGCCAGTTCCATCAATGCAGTTGATACGCTTGCTGGACTGTGACACTTGTCCAAAACACATATGTACAGAGGGTGGTCCACAGACCCCTTCCTTTATTTTGCTGATACTGTACCGCATGCAGGCGTGCGGGCGGGCTTGCCCGTTGGGCCTTATGGCCCCGTCCGAGTAGGCAACCCGGCCGCACGCCTGCATCCGGTACAGTATAAGCAAAATAAAGGAAGGGGTCTGTGGACCACCCTGTATAAACACTTTTGGGGACACTTGGCCCAGGCTTACCTGGGAAGCTGCGCCATCTGCTGTTGGCTCTCGGTCCACCTGGGCGGTAGGAACTGCCCCCTGCAGGCTGAT
>NW_026267141.1:1134420-1137297 GCF_000697945.3 Frankliniella occidentalis | reverse complement strand
CAAATGTCCAATACTGCAAGGCGAACCCAGAAATTGAACATTTTTAATTGACCAACTATACTCTCAAACACTTTTCAGTATTCAAATATCCAGTCAAAAAATTAAAATGTACAACGTAGTAGGCACTTGCATGAGCACGCCAGTTGCAAACATTATTGTTGAGTGTATGCACAGCACTGAACCCTCCACTATAAATAATCAACAAATGATTGAATCAATAAACTTACCACTTGAAATTCTGTTGTGCCCGACGACGCAGCTAAGATGAGCTTTAAAAGTTTCAAATGGTGTCCAGTATCCGTTTCAGTGCCATAATTGTTCCAGTGAAGTGGTTCAAGGGGCCATTTGAACCCGATGGCTTGGGAATTACTAGTGATCTTGATTTCACATGCGACTCCAGTACGGATGGTTGCAAAAACCTGCAAGAGCTAAAGATGGCGTATTAGCTAAGATGCTGGAAGTCCGAGGAGGGAAAGGAGAGGGAGCGTTAGAGCTGTGAGAATCAAGGTCACACCATGATTTACTCAATTTGTGGTGACATTGAAATATACGGACAGAAATGATTAGCTTTTGGTTTTGGTTGTAAACAATATTTTACCTTTTTTTGGCCGTCTTGATTGATATTAGTTGGAGTATCGAGCTCCAAAATCGTGTCTTGTAGAGGCGCCGACTCCCGCAGGTTTTTACAGACGGTAGACCACGCCGTCGGGATGTTGAGCACGCCGCGGCATCGTCCCAGGCACGGATTTGTGCGGAAATCCGCAGAGCCCACTCGGCAGTGCTCTTCGCACCACAGTTCCATTGAATCCTGGAAACAAAATTAGAGCAAGTTCTAGCAGGTTTGCGTCGGTTCTTCTTATGCCACCCAAAAATCAAAGGAATTAAGACGTAGAACACAAAATTAATTTTGTAGTAAGAAATGAACTTGTTCTTTGTTTAATTTAAATTATCATCTTTATTACGGTTGGTGGATCCAAGAAATGCGTCCATCGTCTGCCGTTACGAAACTGCTTCGTTCATCAAGGTCCCAAAGCGCCTGATAGGTAGACAACACCACGCCCGTAGTGCTTGTGTGTTCGGCGGGCTGGCCTACCCTGAGTCTTGCAGGCGCCGAACTCTCGTAATTTTCCGAAGGATCGAATGAAAACAGTACGGTCGAGTAGTACGGCGTTCTTGGGCAATATAAACAAGCCCACCAAAAAGCATAGTGGGATCGCAATGCGATCACATCCATCCTAGCGAAAAACTGTTCCGACGCTTCAGCCCTTGTTTCGAATCGAGCGCGCGCGCGGCAGCGAGCAAAGTCAGCTGACGACAGAACGTTCCCTCATTTGGTCAGCCCCGAAGAACAGTACTTCCTCCTAGGGATCGTCTCGAAAGTATATCCATTCTCAGATTCATTCGATCATTCGACAAATTATGAGAGCTCAGCGCCTGCGAGACTTGAGGTAGGCCATCCCGCGGTACACGCATGCACTGTGTGTGCGATGTCGCCTACCTACCAGGCGCCGTCAGACCTTGAATTGGCTGAACTGGGCAATATCGTAACGGCAGATGACGGACACCCCTCTTAAATTATCCAACTACAATAAGGGCGACACTTTACTAACAGAATTTTAAAGGCAGGCAATAATTCCTTAGCACAGAATTAATCTGGAGTTCTACGCCTATGCCTCGTTTTCCCTTCCCAGCTGGACCTTCCTTTTGTACCCTGATCCGGGCTCGAAGACCGCGAATAATTATTTTAAGTCAAAAATCTGCGCGGGAAATTCAATGCTCACATAGTGGCCAGAAGATGGGATTTTCACCATCCAAGAGTTGTCAATACGCACCGCCACGCCCTACGTTAGCAGACAGCTCTTAGTATGGGAGTTAACTCAAGCAAGGTCGTCCCACTCCCATTTCTGTCGTCTCGAGTGAGCCGCCTAAAGGGAAGGCTAATTGTGCTACAATACCCCAATGTGTAGGCAACATACGGTGCATCGCCCGCTCTGTCGGCCAGGCCTTATACCGCGCCTGAGTTGAGGTTGCTCCGTGTGGTGTGATTATCGCGACAAAACGCCAGACAAAAATCTCGGTCAAAGCCGAGCACACAAAGACTTGGGGAATTAGTCACGTCTCTTTTTTCTTTGTGAAAACCTCATGAACTTTATTACAACAACGAATCACACTATAACACACTAAATTTAACACACACCAGAAAGAAAAAGACCGGGAAACACTGTTATTCAAGGAATGTGACGTCACATTCGTTTCAATGTGAAACGTGTCACATTCGTTTGAATATTGTGTCACATTCATTTGAACGTGACTTCACGTTAATTGATGCTCAAATGGCGCCAGGCTTGGCCGATTCACGATTAAACGAATATGACACAACATTCGAACGAATGTGACACGATTCACATTGAAACAAATGTGACGTCACATTCGTTGAATAACAGTGTAACGAAAACCTTTTCTGCCAGTAGTTAAGCCCCGTAAACTTAGAATACAGATCCGGGACACCCCTTGCAAATCACGTCTACGGACGGGGGCAAAAGCTTCCGGATTGCCCTTCGCTGTAGCAAGCAGGCATCGACCTCCTCGCATGGACTTTCATCTTCAATGTGGACGAGGACGAGACGTCTCAGGGCCTGGAAGCCACACGTCCCCAGGAGCTCGGGCAGGTCGGGAAAGTACCACTTCTCTTGGCCGTCGTTGACGCCACAGTATATTTGGAGTTCCTGCAGCGACTGGGCATGGGCGCTGAGCAGGGACCGCAAGTTGGCCCTGTGGTCTACATTGAGAGCCACGCTCAGCCACAGCAGCCCGCCGTGCATTGGCCGAGGGAAGGACACGTCGTCTTGTAAGTAATCCTCCACCAACAAGCTGCGC
>NW_026267141.1:1125408-1133850 GCF_000697945.3 Frankliniella occidentalis | reverse complement strand
ATGGCCGAGCGGTCTAAGGCGCTGCGTTCAGGTCGCAGTCCACTTCTGTGGGCGTGGGTTCGAATCCCACTTCTGACAGATTGTTTTTTTTTTCATGCTTGTCGCCTGCCCCTGACCCTATTTAATAGGGTATCCCTCTAGAGCGCGGAGCGGAACTAAGAAGAACAAAAGCGGATACAGAGAGCGGTGGTGGGGGCGGGCGCGCGGAGGAGCGGCGGGCGGGCGGAGAGGCTCCCCTACCACCCGCCGCTCCCCCGCGCGCCCGCCCCCACCACCGCTCTCTGTATCCGCTTTTGTTCTTCCTAGTTCCGCTCCGCGCTCTAGAGGGATACCCTATTGAAAACACCAACACCCGTCGTGACAAGCCTTGCTGATGCGTACCTTCTCCAGCGGTCCGTCGGCTCGCAGCTGCAGCAAGAGCAGGTGCAGAATGTTGTCGAACTGTCCAGGCTGCACCGAGGCCCTCCAGGTGCATTCTCCTCCCTCCGCGACCACACTGCACTTGTCGTTGGTGAGCAGCCGGACGCTGTCCTCCAGCTTCGCCATCAGCTCGAGCTGCTCGGTCGTTAGTTCCTGAGAGTTGGCCTCTTCGCCACCTGCTGCCTCTCGCTCTACAGCCTCCTCCAGCTGGCGGACCTGGGCGGCCCAGGACTCCATCTGGCGGTTGAGGGCCGCCACCGCCATGGGGACCATCTGCTGCAGCTGCTGCACCAAGTTCCTCCCCAGGTCCAGGCCCCGCTGAAGCTGTTGCAGCTTCGCATTTTCCTTTCTGGGCACCTTGCAGGGCGGTGATGCGTCACTCTCGATCATTCGGATGATGAACACGTTGTCGGGGTGATCTTCGGGGCCAACTGTCAAGTCCTGTAAAACAGTAAAAATCTGTAATGATGCGTATTCATTTAACTTCTGCGCCCCCAACATATCCCGAAACAAACTTGAACGAAACCCTAATGTTAATGACATTCAGGCAAAAGTGCTGCATCTTTGTACCCTAGCAGTGAAAATAGTAATTCAACTCATAGTCCTTGCATAACAATATTGAGATTAAGAGCATGGTTTATTGTAACTAAATTAGAAGGAATTTATTTGTAGTTTATAGTCTTTACTTAGTCATAACTGACAAATTTGTCTGATGTCCCACCTGCATATATATACAGTTCAGTTCCTATAATTTATTCCAACATTGGCAATTGAAGTGTCTAACGCACTCAACTAAAGCGGAAATTTGAATACTAATACAAAGTTGTAGCAAAATAAATTTTAAACCAAAAAATATTGCCGAGGGAAAACAGAAACAGTACTGAAATCAAAATACTATTATTTATACTTATTACTACTCACCTTTCTGCAAGTTGGGCACTTTTTCTCTAATGCAGGATTGTGCAGGCATCTTTTACAAATAGTATGTCCACAAGGCAAAACTTTGGGACGACAGAGGGTCAAGTCAAAATTTTGAGAGCAAATGTCGCAAAGCAGTTCCACCTAAACAGAAAAGGAATAGGAGGGTCAGGGGGTTATGGTCATACTTCTAGTGTGTTATTTAATAAAGTTTGTAAAGAAACGTAGTCTCTTAACCAAACATAGAAACGACAATCTTTACAATAAAACTAAAATCTACAAATTAAAACACATCACACAACACTGTTCACAGATCAGCTCATTTTGACTTACATCAATAGAACGTCTCGACATTTTCCAATAACAGATGAAACAGGTGGGTGTGTCACAACGGAAAGCTTTTGCCTTTGCAACTCTGCTGCACTTCTGACAATTAGTTCTTCAACATTTTGTCATCAAAAGCACGACCGTGGAAAGAACTCCCGCAGTAGCAGGTGGGTGTTCTTCGATACGTAGGAACGAAACACTGACAGGCTCAGACAGGCTGTCCAGGCGTATTGCCAACGTACACAGCAAATAAAAATCGCCCTTCTCAATAGGAAATGTGGCGACAACACACTTTTCACAAACACTAACAACAGAAGAGGTTAAATTGGATGTAGATGGTTAAATCAAAGCACGCCGGCTATTCCCCTTATTCCCCGCTTTGCTCTCGACAGATGAAGTCTACGGTTTCGGATTGTCCAAGGCGGTGAGAGGGCGGCGCGCGTAAAGACGAACGCTGCAGGTCGATCACATTCACGTCGAGCGCTGGCGCCCGAACCCCGTCTAGACGGTCTAGACAGCGTTCCGTTCCACAGTTTCCACTGTTGCCAGACTTCCGACTAATTTTCAATTACATGGGAATCATCGCTATTCTGATGTTGATCATGTTGCTAGCTTCCAGTTACACCTAATTAACATTGCGCGTCTTCTGGAACATCTGACATAAGTTAATACTCTGATAGTTGTAGCGCAAGTGGACCGGCAAGAACTGCGGCAACAGTGGGAACTGCGGAACGGAACGCCGTCTAGACCGTCTAGACGAGGCGCCGAAACCCTGTCTAAAACGGAATGTGATCGACCTGCTGAAATGGGCCGCCGCGCCAGCATGGCGCCAGTGAACCAGCCGATTACGAGCGTTCGTTTGAGGGAAAGGAGAGGGGTACATCGCATTTTGTGACCCCCTCCCCCCTCTTGCATAAACCTCTTCCTCCTAACCTCGTATCCCAGAGAGCCCGTCGTCCCGAAGAAGTGCGGATGTCTGTGTATGGCTGTTTTATCTCTAACAAACCACCATACATTGACTCTTCCGTGAGGCACGGGTAAATGTTCAGTTTTTGATTCTACAGATAGACCGGCATTTCATTAGGAGAGACGCTTGAGCGCCACTACGCCCAAGTAACAACACAGGTTCATTGGTCAAATTATTGCACAACGAAATCACTCCCAATGAGCCGCAATGGCACTATTTCAGATCGTGGAATTTGATGTAACTTTGACATCAAATTGATCCAGTGCACCTCGGCGTAGTAGACCCGCCTACACTGTCTCCGTGCGCTTCGCTCGCTCCTCGCTCCGGGCGGCGGCGAGCGCCTGCGAACTGCCAGATAGGCAGGCCCGCCACTCTGGGCGGCGCTGCGGTCACCCACTCCTGTCTACCTCCTCGGCGCTCCCACCCGACCCGGCTGACTGCGGCGACTGTTCACTGCAATGCTGCAATTCAGACACGCTTTGCCCGCGAATTCATTCGGTGGAGTGCATTGTGCTGTTGTTTCGCCAGACTCACTGCACAAGGCGAAAACCTATTGCGGTAAAAATGTGCTTCAAAGTAAACTGTGTTTTGTCCTGTAGTTTTGCTTATGATCAAAGGTCAGAAAGATGTTAAGTCATATCTTTTTACAGATAGGGCACGGCATCTCAAATGTCAATTTTGGTTTATTCTTATTCTAAGTGTTTATGTAAATTAGATGGTACAAAATTAAACAATAAAGTGAGAACAATGTTTATATTTTATTTATTTCTTAATCTGCTTATCATTACAAAGTGGTCTTTATACCGTTCTTGCAGCACAGCGCCTGAAAAACGAGACTTCGTAGAACGTGCCGTATGGGTGGTGGTTGTGGTGGTGGTATGCGATGCCTGCATACCAGTGCTCGCAACATACTCCAGAGAAAAGAGGAGAAAAACAAAGCAGAAAAAAAGAAACCTCTGGGAGCAGCTTGGCTCACAAAGGCAGTGATATTTAATCAGATGGGTACAGTTTCCGTTCTCACCTGAACGGCTCAGTGTGTGACACATGCAAGACACTTGCTCCACTATACAACCTAAACAGTCAAGTTAATCACATTTGTTGGCACTGTGAAAAGACCTCTTTAAATTAATGTTCGCACATTGAGCATTAATGTTACACTTGACCTCCACCTGTTACTTGTCTTTTGCTACCGAACTTGGACGCCCCGCACTTGAATCGGCCTGTGCGGAGGGCTGTAGAAGCGCGCGGCCTCGGCAGCCTGCCTGCACAGCCGGCAGTCCGTCTCGGCCTCGGTCCCGGGAGGGCCCTCGGGGTGGGCGAACATCACGCGCCAGCCGAGCCTCGGCCCGGACCAGGTGTTGCAGTCCAGCCGGGACACGGCGTGCAGCGGCTGGGGCGCGCGCCGCACCAGGGCCTCGAGCAGCTGCACCGGGTCCTGCTTCGCGGCAAACGGGCAGTCTGCGGGCACAGGAACACGTAAACAAAGGTGACAAGTTGCACCTTAAAGAGGTGTTGAGACACACCTTTAACACGTTCTCTCCGGCATGGCCACTATGTGGTCACGCCCCCATGATAAGTCATAGGGACCAAAATTGAGCCGCAGGAAACGTGTTAAAAGATGTTGGGTCACACCTTCAGTGTAAAATCACATCTTGAAGGTGTTGAAGGTTTATTGCCTTCACCAAGGGACTAAAACTGCCAAAGCTATTTAATGCCTCTATTACAAAGACAATAAACTGCTTTGATTATCCAGAGTACAGGAACGGCACCTGAACCATGTCGCAACGATCGAGCAACGATATCGAACAATATCGAAATGACGCCCCAAGAGACAAAGGCGATATCCGATATCGTTACCGCACTTCTTTCTCACAGGTTGAACATCTGCACACTCCCGGCGCGGTCTCACCTTCGCTATGGCAGGGCGAGCGACCGCAGCCGCCGATGCCCCCGACGACGAGCAGCTCGAGAGCGGGGATGACGTCGCAGGAGATGTCGTGGAGCACGGCAGGCGCCGGCGCGCTGAGGAGGGCGAGCGAGCGCAGGCGGGTCAGGCCCGCCAGCGTCGGCGCCAGGCAGTAGCCGTGAGGGAAATGGGAAAAGTAGTGAAGAACGAGATCCTGGAGGTTGGGGAGCCCGTCCAGCCTCAGTGGCGAGTCGGTGACCCCGATGAGCTCGAGGCGTTCGAGGGGCCCTGACCAGGACTTGAGGAGATCGTCCACCTGGCAACAGGACAAAGGCCGAGGGAATGACACGGAGTGACATTGGAGTGACACTGGAGTGACACTGGAGTCACACTAGTGACACTGGAGTGACACTGAAGTGACATTGGAGTCACACAGGAGCAGGCGCGGATTAAGGGGGGGGGGGGGGGGGGGGGGCAACCGCCCCCTGTCGTCTCTAGAGAGCCGCCTGAAAGGTAGGCAATTTGCGCCACAAAACCCCTGTATGTTTACAACCGACAGTCCCCCCCCCCCCGGTAGACGGGCCTTAATCCGCGCCTGCACTAGAGTGACACTGAGTGACACGGAGTTACACGGAGTGACACGCCGCGGTGCGGGGCAGCAAACAGAGGACGAGGAGGTGTCACTTTGCGTACCTCTTCCTTGTGGGGCCATGGCCATGTCATTTTGATCCTGAGCTCCCTCAGTTGACCTCGCAAGCGCCTCAGCGCCTTCGCCACGCCCTCGCCCGCCTTGACGTCGAGGCGGCGCAGACCGCTGGGGCAGGCGTCCAGGATCGGCAGCAGTTCTGCGGAGGTCAGCTTCAGGGAGCGCAGACCACTGCAAAAGAAGCGTGAGGGGCGTAAGCGACTAGATCGGCGAGGGTCGAGTCGACTGCAAGGTCGTTGTTAAGGCACCTGAGCGCCCGCAGCATGGAGCGAAGAGCCCGCAGCGTAGCCTCCCCCGGCTCGTCCTCGTCGCACTCCAGCTCCAGCGTGTGCAGACTGGCCAGCACCAGCCCCTGTTGGCAGGAACGCGGTCTTAGAGCAAGGACAGTGGGTTCTAGAGGTGAGGCCGACCACGGTCTGACCCCACGCCGACGTGACCTCAGGCTGACCTCGGGCCGATGTCCCGGCCGGCTTATGCCGCCCGCGCGGGGCTGTGCGGCGCGCGCTCTCACCTTCGGCCACAGCAGCTTGCTATTCTCTTCTGATACCAAGACATTGGCGCGCAGCGTCTCTATACGCCGGGCGGCTTTCAAGTTGTGGAAAAGCTCGTCGATCTCCAGACCAAAGATGTTAAGATGCCTGAGACTCGGCGCGAGCTTCGGGATGAGTCTGGCCGCGTCCTCCGCGGCGGGGACCTGCACCACCAACTCACTGTCGGGAGAGCAGATTCATTCACTGGGTGACACCCAACCGACGGGCACCGATTGTAAAGGCTAATACTCCCCAGTGTTGCGGGTTTGCATACTCAAGGGGCTATGGCGCCCTACGGGCAGCCCGGGTAGGCAAACCCGCTACACTGTAGTGCATTGCCTGTACAGACGGTACCTACAGCACAGCCCGGCCGGGCATCTTGCATGTTCTCACCTGTCACAGCCCTCGAACGACGCGCCGACGCCCTGGACGTAACAATCCACATCGAGCTTCAACCTGTCCGTGGGCGGTGCGACCGGCAACAGGTCCGCCACCCTCTCGACGCTCTCAAACTTGTCCTTCCCCGGCCTTCTCCACAGCGACGAGTGCGTCCTGGTGAGCGCGCCCAGCCGCGGGGTCGCCAGCCCGGCGGCGCCCAGGTCCTGGAGACGGAGGTAGGCGAGCACCTTCAAGAGAGGAACGTCGGGCAGCGACAGGAGAGTCTGCGGGCAGAGCAAACAGGTGTACAGAATCCAACTGGGAGGTGTCTCCACAGGAGCCTGTGATACGCTTCACGCTTGTGATAGCGCCTGCTACGCGCTGGGTAGGCAAACCTGCCAAGCAGATGCGTGAAGCCGGCGGCCCGCCAGCGCCCGGGCGGGCCTCGGGAAGACGGCGTCTACGAAGCCAAAAGCAACAGTCGACTGCAAAACTAAGTAGAAAAGACATCGAAACGATACTGTGGTCGTCGTCTCTTCTGTCGTCTCGGTGTGGGAGCGATGCCGTTTCGCCCATACCTGACACAAAACTTAACCTAACCTAAAAGATAATGAAGTACCAAAAATATTCTGAGTGTTGTTACCTATTTTCGCACTCGCACCCCTTTTGTCCCACACCTGCAGAAAATAATGCATTTCTTTGTGACGGTCGAAGGTTTCTCGCTGCGGGCGTGATATAAGTCCGACCTGCACCGTCAACCTTGCCGTTCACTATTACTACTGGTACCTAGGGTTGCGTCAAAATAAGAGGCGGGTCACCCGACCGACCGACCGACCGACCGACCGACAACCCGCTGCGAATGCGCGAATGCGCGTAATCACTCTAAAGAGCAAAGAACTGCATATTTTCGGAATCAGGAAGACACGAGGATGATAAATAATTAAAGTTTTAATATTTTGATTCGCTTTTTTTTTAAACAGCTAATTTCAACAGCTTTTATATGCTTCTATGTCGCTTGACAGTAGCAGTGATTTGAAAAATGGCCCACTATTCCGCTCTCTTTTCTCGCTTTCCGCTGACAACAAATGACGATCGATCGGATAGGTACACTTTGCGCGTCTCAAAACAAAACAGTAAAATTGGTCCAGAAGTAGAAGGTAGAAGGTGTGCTGTTGAGCGTTGTTCTTGGGCGGTGTTCTGTGATTTAGCTAACTTTTGAGAAAATGGAAGTTGTCAGCGTGAAGTTTAGTAATTTGCCGAAGGGCAAATTCATGAAGGTAACTCATAAAACTTTGTTTTCTTTAGTTTCTAATTCCCCTGCTATGCTAAAAGTTTTCCAACGTTTCATTTATTTGTAATTTTTATTGCAGAACTTATTTTTATCTCAACTTAAAGGGAAACTTCTATCAAGGAGACGAAAGAAAACTGCTTCTGCAGCAGAGCAGCAAGAAATTATATTAGATTGTGTACATGAGAAGTCAAGCAACTCAGTTGTTGTCAAAGTAAGTGAATACCCAGTAAAAACCTGTACTGCTGTTCTAATTCAGACATTGTAACCCTCTTCTTTTTCCTTTTCAAAAGTTCTCATCTCGCATCATGGCTGAGAAGATTGTTCAAAGTCAGATGGAGTTTCTCTCGACAACACTGCTCGTAGAAATGATAGACAATGCAGCCCAATCCAAATCCGATAGCTTGGAAGTAGAGGAATCAGCTGTATACATGGAGAATACACTGCATGAGGAGGTTGGGGATGAGGGTATTGCTGGGTTTGAAGAGGACGAAGGTTTGTATCCAAATTGTGTGAGCTAATAAATGATTGTAAACGCTTCGGTAGTGACATGGAATCATACTTTTTGAAATATGGAATTCTACCCACAGATTTGAAGTCACCTGCCAAAAAGAGACTGGATGTAAAGTCTACACCAAAAAAAACCAAGCAGACATTGAATAATATAAACTCTGATTTAAATAACTATTTTAAAAATTTGTCTTGCATTGGGGAGCCAACTAAAGAGGTAGAAATTTCAAATCTGCCAGATGATTATAAACAGGTATATTTGTACAAAAATTAATTCCCTTTCGGTTTCTCATAAAACAGATTTCATGTTCTTTACATTTATTCCATATCGGTTACAGGTCACAGTTCTCTATGTCATAAACGATGCTTTAGTAAAAGCAAAATTTTGTGAAAGGTCTGTGAAGCCTGCCAAGGAGTGCACAAAAACTGGTACAACCACAGCAATTGTTCAAGTATGTTTCTGTAGGTTCCTAAATTATTGCAAAGCATTGA
>NW_026267141.1:1104897-1124622 GCF_000697945.3 Frankliniella occidentalis | reverse complement strand
AACAATTACAGGTCACAGTTTGCTATGTCATAAACGATGCTTTAGTAAAAGCAAAATTTTGTGAAAGGTCTGAGAAGCCTGCCAAGGAGTGCACTAAAACTGGTGCAACCACAGCAATTGTTGAAGTATGTTAGGTTCCTAAATTATTGCAAAGCGTTGATAGCAAGTCCTGTAACTTTTTGGTCATTTCAGTTCACTTCAGTAGCTGCTGCTACTAAAATATGCTCCTTGCCCATCGATTATGATGGGAAAACTGTTGTAACAAGACAAGTTGAGCATGTTATAGAGACCAAACCAGCTGATCCCCTGCCCCAGCTAACTTCAAAAGTTAAGGTTTATGGACTACCTACCAATTTTGAAGTGGTTTGTATCGAAGGATTTTGGCGCCAGCATTTTTCGTGTGGCTTTGTTACAGTATAAAATCTGGTATCATAGGTGCGTAAGCATTACATTTCTCAAATAACTTTTGTCTGCACAGGTCAATGTACTGTACATTCTAAATAATGCATTGTATGAAGAAAAATTTTGCCGTCCACCTGAGAAACCAGCAGAGGCCTGCAGGTTATCTGATGAAACAACAGCTACTGTTGAGGTATCCTAAGACCAATCGTCTATTGTTTATTATTTTAGAGTAAAGTTTGGCATTATTTGGTTTTAAACCTTTGTTCCCCCAGTTTTCCTCTGTTGAAGCTGCCAGCTTAATTGTTTTGCTGAAGGTGGATTATGAGGGTCGGTCCTTGGTTTTGGAGCAGTTAAGTTCACTAAATCAATCAATCAATCAGAGCCAACATAGCATGAATTATGATTGGAATGATAATGATATCTTAGAGTTATCAAAACATAAGAGCAGTGACACTGTTGAGATCTGTGGGCTGACTGCTTCATTCACTGCGGTATGAAGATAATGATTGTCCTGATTCAAAGCAATAATTTCTTAGCTATGTGACAATGACATTTCTTTCTCAATATTCCAGACTGAATTCAAGCGATTCCTCCTTCAGGAAATGGTTAAAGCCAAATTTTTGACCCAAGAAAATTCTGATGCTATTGTGAAGTGTGAAATGAACTCTAGCAAGAAATCTGCAGTTGTTCAGGTACCCCTGTAGTGATTGAAATTCATGTCCATCTGTGTTTTCATCTGCATGATGTACATTTTTCTGGAAACAAATTTTACTTTCAGTTCAGTACTGCTGAGGAGGCTACATTAGCCACACACCTAGAGAATATGACAGTGACTAAAGTAATTCTCAATGACAACTCCAATCGTGGTATGTGATTTTTACGTTATACCTTGATATTTATTGTTTTAGCTGTGCTTAAAGTTATTAATTGTTTCATATACAGATCTGTTTCCAGAAGAAGTTGAGGAAAAAATAACTCTAAATGATGAGGAGGGGTCAAACTTCTTTCTTAAAGTACTTGCAAGGAAGAGAGGTGATGTACCCAAATCGGGCAGTCATGATAACTTCCTAGAATCACTAACAGGCTATTTGGAAAAGAAAGGAGTAAACACAGACATACATAAAATGCGCAGCAAGAAGGAAACAATGAGGGAGAATTTTAGGAGATGGAAGCAAAAGAACCATCTATTGCACCCTCTATTTAAGATTCATTCAGTTATATTTGACAATAATACCAGCATATCAATTCTCAAAGGATCTAAATTCGAATGGACAGATGCTGATGAAGCTCTACTGCAGCAGCCCGAGACCGACGATAGATATATGGATGACCTCATTAAGTTTTCCGAAGGTATTCATGACTGTTGTACTCATCAACATCCTTTGTCCTAAAAATTAATTTCATGATCTGAAATGCTAAATATAAATTGTATTTTGTTTACTAGCTGCATCATGGAATATCAATTCTGAGTTGGCACTTGTCCAGGCTTGCCTGGACAACAAGGAGGATTACAATGCACCAAAAGCGAAGAGAAGTATCCACTTTTGGCGCAAAATAAGTGAAGCATTGTATCGTAACAAATACATACATGGAGCTCAAAAGTGTGAGCAGAAAATGGAGATGCTCTCGAGAGACTATAGGGACTATTGTGATGAGGCAAACCGCACAGGAGCTTGTGGTCCCTTAGAAATGATTAAAGATAGACCAACCAGAAACTTAATGGAGCTAATGCATGAATTGAAAAGGAAAGAGGTGGGCTCTCATCCTGAGCAAGTCCAGGGTGCTGGCGTAAAGCTTGTACATCACAAGTCAAAGGTGAGCAACAAATCATTTTCAAAACAATTTTAATCTCATTTATTTGATGAAATAGCTGTGACTATCATATTGAAACCATTTTTCTAGAAGTCACCAGAAAGTGCTCCAGGCAGAACTCGCCCAACCAGTATGCCTCGAAATCAAACTGCCCAACAGGTCAAAACAGAAATAGAGATGGAAAAGTTGCAAATTTTGAAACAACTCAGTTCTCATCTGGCCAAAGGCAAGAAGGATTGAGGAATCATAATTGAATAATTGTTTGTTTGTTTGTTTTTTAAATTACTTAGTAATGTTTCATTACATGCATTTTTATTTTTTTATTGTATATTTATATAATTTTATTGCAAATTGGACATACATATTTTCATATATGTAAGTTAAGTTATCAGTATGCCTCAAAATCAGACTGCTCGACTGCTCGACTGCTCAAAGCAGAAATAGAGAGGGAATTTTCGTCTGGCCAAAGGTGAGAAGAATTGAGGAAATATAATTCAATAATTGTTTGTTTGTTTTTTTAAATTACTTAGTAATGTTTCATTACATGCATTTTTATTTTTTATTGTATATTTATATAATTTCATTGCAAATTGGACATACATATATACATATATATATATATGTTAAGTTACCATATCAACATGGCAACAATTGTACTGTAGATTTTCAAATTTGAATCAAAATATGTGATTATAAAGACTGATTATTTAGAGTACAAATTTTTTTTCTTACAAATCCAACATTATCATGGCTGAAATATACCACCTTTTGTTTTCACCTCTAATTTTGGCAGCCTCCATCAGTTGAACATAGTCTCCCTCATCTCTTTCAAGACCTTCATATTCTTCACCCTGATTTGAAATCATTGGAAATAGATATTAATTACAGGAGGCAACACAACATTAAACTTAACAATTAAAAATAATGTTAATGACATGCTTACGTCACAGTCATCTCCATGTAAAATGACAAAGTTGTGCAGAACAAGGCATGCCATAATGTGGTCGAGTTGGTAATCCAGACAGTATGATGGGAGGTACTTGAGTCTTCTCCATTTGCCTTTCAGCAAAGCAAAGGCTCTCTCAATGGCAGAGCGACATTGGGACAAAGTCCTGTTATGAGCCCTTTGTCGAACTGTCATGTTGCCATAATCCTTGTAAGGTATAAGTAACTAATGAAAAGAGAGCAAAACAGTATTTAAAAAAAGAACTACAACCATTACTATTCCACACATGAAAACATGGTTTTTCATTACCTTGTCTGTCAAAGGATAAGCACCATCACCCAAAAGGTGAAAGCCATCCATGAAGTCCCTGTGCCTGAGCATCGATTGGCTCAATGGACTCCTCCGAAACGTTCTTGCATCTCCAACTGCCCCTGGCTGTCCAAGAAACACATCTCGGAATAGGAGACGATCGTCACATACACCCTGCAGAAGTAAGGAGTACTGGTGGTGTCTGTTGAGGAATTGTTGCGGCTGCTCCGAGGGTTTCATTATTGGAATGTGACACCCATCAATGCAACCTACAACTTGAGGATAGCCATAGCGGTCCTCAAAAATTCGTGCAGTTCTAGCCATTTCCCGATTTGAGGGCCATTTGATGTAGCGACCACGTAGCTCTCTAAGCACTTCAATAATTGTCCGGTACTGGTTGTGTATGGATCCCCTTCCTTTTCCAAAGGTCACTCCGGTGCTCCTGAAAGTGTCAGGGTTTGCCAGTGACCAAAGTGTGTACATCAAGGCATAACTAATTGGCAACCCTTGTCTGCGAATTCTGCCTGTGTCATACATGTGTCGTCCAACAGTAACAAGTAAAGCCTATAAGAAACAGAGAATAAATGCTCAACTTAGTACAACTTAGTTCACAGCGCACCCACAGACTTATCATCCAGGATATAAATTACTTCATAGCAGGTACGATCCATCCTGAAATGTGATTTGAAATACGGATCTTGGAGTGAGCTCCACCATTCCATATCCACATTTGGATATGATCGACCTGCAAATCCATAATCATGTTAGTAACTCGTGCACACTTGTGTAAACTCAATAAATGAACTGTTTTGAGTACCTTCTCCTCTAGGCACTAAATTATTGTCATCATCGTTATCCTCGTCAAGAGTCAAAAGCACGTGCAGCACCTGCAGAACGTCGGCTACCGCATCATCATCATCATCGAAATCCATTTTCAACTATAGGAAACAAACTTCTCACCTGAAATGTCAGGTTAACTAGGTTAAAGGACTGATTATACCATATAATAACATGTAAATCAGACAATAACTTCATGACAACCACCACTTCTAAATCACAAACAGGAAACTTACCACCTAGCGAGCATAAGCGTAGCAGGTAAACAGCAATAGTCAATTTCGTAACAGTTTCAAGAATGAACGGCAAAAATTTGTTTATTTGTTAACCGGCAAAAATTTGTTTATTTGCTGTTAGATCGTCACTTGTTGACAACGTAGCAGCGGAGCGGGAAGAACGGCGTTTATTTGAGAGGGGTAGGCTCTAGGGGTATGGCTGCGCTAAACACCCAAACATAAAAGCCAATAACGAATTCCAGAAAAGATTAAAATATGTTAACTTTACATATTAATAATCATCCTCGTGTCTTCCTGCTTCCGAAAATATGCAGTTCTTTGCTCTTTAGAGTGATTACGCGCATTCGCGCATTCGCAGCGGGTTGTCGGTCGGTCGGTCGGTCGGTCGGTCGGGTGACCCGCCTCTTATTTTGACGCAACCCTAGTGACCCTCTTTACCTGCTCATGTTCGGGTTTATCCGTCTCGGACAAGATATTTGTCGGCGACATATCCGAGCAGATTCCTCTTCCTCAAGGATTTCGACACAACCAAAGCCGTCAGTCGGCGGCAAAACTTTTGGTTGTAGTTAGTTAGACTGTCACACCAAAGAAACCATCACAGATGAGCACTACATCACATACCGGTAAGAACAACAGATAATTACTGATGGGTAACGGATCAAACTTTTAAAATGTCGTCGTCACGATCTCGAAAACTAACCAAAACTCCGTAAACACATAAGGAAGATGTCCCCAACCCAAAACGAACTCAAAACAGACAAAAGTAAATCGGTAAACAAAAGCAGACGCCGTCGACAAGTGCGAGAGGCGCCATCTGGTGGCAGGCGGCAGAATCATAGCGTGCGGCGGTCCAGGTTGTTCCAGGTTGCTCAGGTTTCAGCTTTTCAGCTCCAGCAGGTCGTTCGGTGGTGTTCCGATAAGAATTGGAAGGCTCTCTCTCTTTCTCTCTCTCTCTGAATTCTCATCGGTGCAGTCCAGTCGAGTTCCTTTTTGCTCCTCCCCCCCTTTTCCCCACGAAAATGCACGAAAAGAACTGAACTGGACCAGACCGATGAGAATCTGAACCAAGGCGAACAACTCAATGATACATCATATAAGGAAACAAGTAGAAGTCTGCTTTCTCAACAATTTATTTACTCTATACAATCACATACATAAGCAATGAATAGTAATTCATTGTTTGGTCATTTATATAACTTTTATATACTGCATATATAGGATCTATGCACCTTGCCATAAAATATAAGGCACACGTATATACACTACAAATCTACAGAGTCATAAAAAATCAATCACAAAATTAAAAACACTACATATCACAGTTCATTCATCTGTCATACAACATTTGTGGTTATTCCTGACTCTTCACCTTCATTCTGAATTTACTCATAAACATTGACATTCTTTTGCAGTCTGTAGAAGAAAACTAAGGATTTCAAATAAAGAATTTCAACAATGTTTGTATTACAAACATCAAACCAGGAATGTTAAGTTTTGGCACAGGAATAGTGGCAAATCAACAACATAGATGAGGCACTTTTACAAAATGCCACCCTCTGAGGTACAAACTGAATTAGTACCTAGCAACTCTATATGCTGGAAAGATTGATTATTGGTAAAATGCAAAGTGTTACCCAGTAGCTCAAGATAGTAGGAAATCAACAAATACCCCTTTCAATGATCCCATCTTTAGCTTGTAATGGTGACAGAAAGTGAGAATGAGCTGTTGCTGGAATATTGACTAAAAACAGACCACTTGGCCAAATTGTATAGCTTCAATGCAAAGATTCCCACTAAAATCAAAATCCAACTTGACAACTGGCAACAAGCCATGTAAAATTTCTGAAAATGTAAGACAATTCAACAATTACCTACGTACATATTACAACATATAAAATCTTTTCAGGCACATTTTTTTATCTTAATACACAGTCTAAATAATTATCATTCTACAAATCAATAATTTTAATGGCTGTTCTGCTTTTCAAAATTCATGTTGGGCTTGTTCGGATGCTAATAGATAAAATATTGAAGCAAAGCTTTTACTTTAAGAAAAACCTAAAGTGTTGCAGCCCAGCGTTTGTGAAAAGAACAAGCAGTGAATGGATTAAATTTATCACAAAACAACTTACATTCAAGTTTGTCTTGTACAATAAAATTTTCAAGTAATTTAAAACAAAAGCAAGCACACAAAACAATATAAGAAGCTTTTTGTTCAGAATAGGAGAGTAGGAGACAATCTACAAGCTGGGTCTCTGTAAAGTTCATGGTTTTTAAAGTCTACCTCAACTATAGATAAGATAAAAAATCCTTATTTAGAGTTTGCTGGACACTTTGAATTACCATGCAGAGGCATCAAAACCACAATGTTGTATATTAGTGTAGTTGCTTAGCTCATAAGGCATTCATTTTCAGCACAAAACTAAAGCAGAATAACAAATCAATAAAAATAAAGAAATACACAGCTGTACTTTACACACAGACACAACATATTGGAAATATTGGAATAGAAGTTGTCGACATTTAAAAATTGAAAAACAATAAAAATAATGATAATTATTCCCCAGTAGCATATTCCAAACCGCAAAATGTGGCAAAATTACAACAAATCTCATAGACATTTCATGTAAATATTCCCAATGAATCACTTAAAAACAGCACCACATAATGACGAGGCTGACAATCCAAAACAAACAAAAAAATAAAAAGGTTTAAAAGATAGAAAGAAAAATTGACAAGTAACAATATAAACCAACCATTAGTAGCAACATTCAGGCGACAATGAACACTTCTGTCAACTTGTGAACTTCTGAAAGCCCTGCTGATGGCCCTGATGGCGCGGCTGGCGCGGTCAGTGGGCGCCGGGCAGGCCGGGCAGCTGCCCCTGGGGCTTGGGAGGCAGCCGCGGGCTGGGGGCGGTGAGCGCAGAGGGCGACGGCGGCACCGGGGGGCAGTCGCTGTCGCTGCCGTGCCGCTGGTGCACGGGCCGGCCGTGCATGCCCACCTGGTTGCCGTGCCGGTTGAGGGACGGCGCCGGCGTGGGCGCGGACCCCACCCTCGGCGGGTGCCAGCTGAGGTTGCTGAGCCCGTGCCGGTGGGGTCCGGGCCCCGGCGGCCTCTGCGTCGTGCTGGGCACCGACTGCGTCGCTCGGTGGTTGTAGGTGGTCGGGAATCCAGCTGCACAAGGACAAGCAAGGGTTTAAACTCGTCTAGGTCATTTTGCTCCTCGGGCAACGACAAAATAGGTGAAGACGGAATCCTACCTGAGGCGTACGCCACGGGACTAGTGCTGTTGGCGGGCGGTGACGGCGGCTGCGAGGCAGAGCACGCGGACGTGGGCCCGTTGAAGGACATGTGCCTCCTAGGCTGGGGTTGCACCTGAGCGGCGCACGCGGCGCCCAGCCCCGGCGCGTCCCCAAGCGCCGAGTTGCGCCGCTGGGCGTGCGGCCGCGGCAGCGTGCCCGTCCTGGGGGGCAGCGGGGGCGGAGACAGGTCCCGCGGCGGCAGGATGGGGGCGTCGGGCGCCTGGCGCGCCTGCAGAGCCTGTGCAGCCTGCGCCTGGAAGAACAAGAGCATCAGCCACAGTGTCCGTCAGCCGCCATCGGCAGGGCATAGGCGCGGGCATGCTCTGCTTACCTGGCTGGCCGACGGGATCCTGGCTGGAGCCTGGTTGGAGACGGGCGACAGCGCGGGGCCTGAGGCGCCGTCACTGATGGAGCTCTCGCGCGGCCGGCGCGGGGGAAGAGGCGGGGGGTTGGCGGGAGGGGGCATCTTGTCCGGGGCGGAGAAGGGCAGGCTGGTCGGGGGGTGCACGAAGGACGGCGAGGTCGCGGGGGAGGCGCCCGGAAGCCCCCCGCCGGACCATGGGCCGGGCCCCGCGGGGCTGGGCTGCCCCTGCTGCAGCGTGGGCGACACCAAGCTCGTCGTGGACTGCGAGCAGATGTGCGACATCTGCGACAACTGCGACATCTGCGAGAGCCCTCCGGGCGACGAGTTGCCGTGGCCTGGCGGGGAAAGCACGGTGGAGTTAAGGCGCATGCCCGCACAGAAGGCAATGGAGGAAAATGAGATGCTACTCACCAGAGGGTCCCAGGACGACCTGAGCAAAGACACCAAAGTCGCTGGCGGTTGAAAATTGTCCAGGGTGTGAAGGAGGAGTGGGGGGTGCTGTGAGAGGGGTGCGAGGAGTGTCCTCTCCATCCTTGTCGCAGTTGGAGATAACTGGTCGCTCTGTGACACTAGTCAGTGGAGTGGGAGGGTGGGTTCGACTAGCCAAGCCGCGAGGCTTGATGCCTGGTGACTTAAGGTTCAACTCCGGCCAGCGCCGACCCTAGACAGGTGCAAAGCAGGTGTGAGGACACAGCAAAGGAGGTTTAGCTAAGAAGGGAAACACTATGCGAAAAGTTGCACATACACACACTAGAGGTCAAATCTACAAAACAAATACGAGATATACCAGGAACAGAGATAAAAGAGATATAAACTTACAAATCTTGGGGGCCGCGTGCAATTTCTTGGTTCAACTTCTAAGCTTTTCTGGTATAGAAAATCTGCTATCTCTAACTCTCCCTTGTCTCCAAAGGGATTTAATGTCTCAATAAAGCGCTGAAAGAAAACAAAATCATAAATTATTTGTAGAAAGTCCACATGGTATCCAATTGTAGAACCAAAGGCTAGAACTATCCAAGGGCAGCATAAATTGAGGATATAGTGCTTACCCTTAGGTTTTTCTCCACTAGTAGACAATATGGCTGGTTTTGATATTGTTGAATTTCACCAGTGATTTCAGCGACCTTTCGCCTTTTGCTGAAGTTTATCAGAGTTGGGGCATTAGGTAAGAAATCTGGGTTTCCTTCTTCAATGTGTAGAATGTTTGTGAGGTACATTCCTAAAACACAAGATAAAACATGAAAGGGGCTGCATGGATGCTGAGCAGAGAAGTTGACAACAGTGGCAATTGAAGGTCTTACCAAAGAAAGGAACACAAGGAGGATTAATTGACCTCAGTTTCTCCTGATACTTCTTAAAGTGATCACTGTTCAATTCTCTTGCATCTTCAAGAGCTTTTTCCAAACGAGCCGACAGATTCTAAAAGACAGAAGATTAGATATGAGAACTCTTCCAATAAGTATGTGTAATTTAAAGAAGATGTAATGTTAACAAACTTACAGAAAATGTACACTTGAGTCTGTAAACTGATGCTGAACCCATAGCAGAAACAACAGCCAAAACACCATTAAAATTGTTCAATTCTTGAAGCACCAGCATAATTTCAATAATTCGAGATACTATAGCCACTCTTTCTTCAAAGTTTTCAGCTTCAACTATATTTCGCTCAAGCCACCGAGTGAACTGGAAAACAAAGTAATGAAACAAAGTAATTAAAGAATGAACGAGTCAATGAATGAATCAATGGAAATCAACATGTATTTTAAGAAAGTAGGCAGATACTCACATTAGTTGTATGCTTTATCATGCGAAGAAGATTAGGTGATGATTGCTCCTTGTCTTTCTTGGTCCAAACACTTCCAACTAATTCAGAAGGCTTCACCGCCCGGTACAATTCAAACTCCAACAAAGTCAGTTGGCGAGCAATTTCAATGGGATGCAACTGAAAATTTCAGAAAGGTTTTCAGTAACAAGAACAATTTAACGTTTTAGAACTAAATTGAAGGGAATAGAACCTACAGTTAGTATAGTCCATTCTTCCTCAGGACATTTAATGTGCCACTCAACAGGTGGTGGCGACCGATAAAAAGGGAATGTGATGTGCCGTTGTAATTGCTCATTTGATTCACTTTTTCTTTGTACAACCTTCAAAACTGAGTCAACCCATTTTCGCATGGATTTGCCTTGTACTGTCTCTAGGAATGCATGCAATTTTTCCAAAAGCTCTGGGTCACGTTCAAAGTCATAGTAATGGTGATCAACCCAGTGGCGTAAAACATTCAATACCCTGTGAGAAAATTATTATTAGAAATAATATTTGAATGCTCTAAAGTGAAAAAAAATAGAGAAATATCTCCTTACCTGAACTGTACTGGCTGACAAAACTCCTTACGGTATCTCTTCCAGTCCTCCCTCTGAGAATTCTTGGCAGCCTTATCGCTATCACCATCTTGGTCATGATCTTCATAAACTTGAGATGGATCAGGGATCATAAATCTCTCAATGAGCAAATGTAACAGCTCCTAAAGAAAACTTATAATTAATATCTGAAGCCCTACATGAAACACAACTGATACAGAAACACAAGCAATACTTGCCTTTGGTGTACAAAAGCTACGATATGTTGTCAGAAATGTTCTAACAAACATAGGATCAGCATATATATGGTATGTGAGCCTTTCAACTAATTTGTACAAAGTAGCTCCCTGAAAAACAAGACAAATTAGAATGTGTTGTATGAGTTTTACCAGGCAACCCTACCTACAGAAAACACTTTTGTACCTTTATTAAAGGTACACCTGCATTCTCTCTCTCTTCCAATGCAATGTTGTCCTTTGAATCTGCTTCAGCAAACTTATACAAATGAGGAGGAGGTAGTTTTAAAGGATGCTTTTTCTCCTCGTCCAATAATATACTGTCAAGAGTTCGCTCCAACATACTACAAAAGAAAGAACTGTGTGTTAAGTCGAGCTCAAACAAATCAGAACACATTCAAGACACAGCACACACAGTAATAAACACATACCTTTTAGTATTGAGCATTATTAGATCAGCCATCCAGCTGTTTTTCTCTTCAGCTGAGCTGCAAACTAAAGTCACAGTAGGAGCACCCCTTGGGGCGATATCAAAAGCATATTTCAGTTCTGAAAAAGAAATAATTAAGATGATCAATGACAAAAAAAGAAGTGCAACAAGAGCAAGAAGGTAAAGTAATAATAAAGTTTTTCTTTACCATCTGAATCTTCACGGTCTATTATCTCTAACTTCCGAAAGAAATACTTTTCCTTCATTCTATATTCACCCTGTGTAGGGCCAATGTTGACAGACACAGAGGTGCGTTTGTTGTTTGGTTTGCAAAGCACCATAAGACCATCAAACAGGAACGCTCTGCGTTCAGTCAGACGTTTCCCAGAACCTACCTTACCTAGATTATCCTCTGCAAAAAAATGAGTAATATTGTTTTTTAAAAAAAGATCTTGAAACAAGTAAGAAAAGAACATTGACCGAAATATAGACAAATGTCTTGTCATCTCACCTCTGATAAATTCATTGCAATATTGCCCACTTTCTCTGACGTCCCAGCCGTAAATCGTACTGTGCAACTCACTTAGCTTTTCATGGGCTGCCTGGCGCCGGGCCCGCGGCTGCCGCACCCCCACTTCCCTAAAGACAAAGAAGAGGAAAAATGATTAATATTGATTATTTTTAACAACATAAGTGTCATGAAATAATTTAATAAATATACATACTGTCTTGGAGTATGTAGAAGAATAGCATTAAGTTCTACTTCCAGTGGTCGCAGGAGACCCCCAACTTGCTCCAATGTTTCTTTATCATCTTTTACTGGACATAATCTACCCAATCTCTGTGGAAATAATTTTAAATGGGAATATGAAAACCGTCTAAAAATGACAAAACAATGTACAATCCTGATAAGCTATTCTTACATACCTGTAGATAATCAAAATAAAGAAAGCAATGCCACACAGGGGTCAGTAGCAATTTAGGTAAGTAGTATTTCACTGCTTCCCTAAAACCATGACCTGCTGACTGTAAAGCATTATACACATCTGGTCTTGCAAGTAACCTTGACAATACCTCCCTACAGGGTTCTTGAATAATATCTCGGGCATACTTGCTATATACATCAAATTCAGCACCCTGTTGAAGAAGCAAAACATAGTAGTTCAGTCTTTTAATACTTTTTCAATGATACTGGTGAGAAGTTTAAAAATGCAAACCTCTGCAAGCTCTTCAAAACAGCTACCAACTGCAGGATGTTGCTTTTCTTCACAGATTTCAAGCATATCCTCAAGGGAGCCCAAAAGTGTGACTGTTAATTCTTGGATTTCCATTATGTTACTGAACAATAAATCTAACTCCTGTGAATTGTAAAAAAATCCCATAGGTAAATATTTAAACCAATATGTTTTTAAGATGACAAGTTAATATATTCAGTATGGAACAAACCCTGCTGTCATGGTTGACTACTTTTGCAATTTCCTCTCTAAATACTTTGATGATCATGTGAAGTTCCTTCAGATACTGCTTCTCATCTTGAATAAGTTCCTTAACTACGTCTTCATATGTATGTGGAGTACGTTGCGGTTCAGGCAAGTGTGTCACAGGAGCACCCGCACTGCCATCATCCTCTTGGCAGAACAGATCCAAAAGTACCTGGAGCAAAAGCAAACACTGCACTCAAAATTTTGAAGTAGGAATTATCTGTTAACGAACAGCTATAACATTGGGTTCATCCATATTCTGGGATAAAGATGGACTAAAACTCTCAGAAAAGTTCTCACAAAAGTATAGTTAAATGAGAAGGGAGAAACCTTCAATTACCCTAATATAAAAACCAAGTGTAAATGTAAATATTGAAAACAAAACAGAACCCAGCCAGACAAATTTTTGGTCACCTTACTGGTGCTCTAATTTATGTAACCAAGCTATTGGCGACACGCGACACATCACATACCGTGTGATGATGTCATAGTAATAGGAGGAAGAGAAAAGAGTTAAATGTAGATTAAAATATAGCCTAACCAAGAAATTTTTGAAAAGAAGACAGAAATGTTACTCGATTTTCCAAGAAATTTTAATTTTGAAAGTTATATCAGTCTCAGCATCATAACTGTAACACACTTATATTAGAAACATTCACTAATGATTTGAAGTGATTTATTTCTCAAGGTTGAGTGAATTAATTACTATAAAAAGGCTGAGAAATACGAAGTAAACAGAATCCAAGAAAGTGGTATGAAAAGAATCGTTTTTCATTTACAGCAAAACAAACAAGAGATCTTGAAACAACTCACCTTGTCAGCATTCATGGCTATTCTAACATCTTGGCTTGTAATTTCTACATGGCGAATATTTTTTACATAATTTCCAACCAACTGCGTAAAGAAAAATCATAATTATCTAGATTGTCCAAGAGCAAGGAAAATTACTGTCAAAAGAAGGCCATCCATAAAACTTGTTGCATACCTTCAATATATCAGCAGAAATATATTCCAGAACTGCAACTAAGAACTGAGTAACTTGAATGTCAATTTTGTACTGTAAAACATCCTGGAAAATACAAGAAGAGGATTAAAAATCATGCCATTAAATCATTAGAAGACTTCATATCTGTCATTCCTAACCTTTTGAAGCATTGTGTGGACTCTATCGACAGGTAACACTAGTTTATTTTCTTTCTTCTTCCCCTTTTCCAGTGCTTCCTGAGCCTCATTGAGAGCCCAACAATCAATGGGCCCTGGGAAGGTGCGCTTGATTCTGTCCTCAACATCTTGAACCGTATGAGGAGAAGGACGGGCACAGAGCATACCAAGAAGCCGCAGAATCAATGTTTCCACCCTCCCTAGGGCATCTTCGCGTGCAGTGAGGGAGGGATGCACCTGTTCCAGCACCTTAACAAACAATGAGAAGAAGAGAAGAGTGAGCTGACCAACAGGGTGCACAACTGAATATAATGTCAGAGCCCTAAACAAGTAAAATTTCAAGATGGGAACGACAAGAGTTTCTGAGTGGAGGTAGTGAAATTCATTCTGAATATCATTGCGGAATCTTTACGTTCTTCGCTATGAAACAAGAATACTATCATAAGAAAGTGCCAAAGCGGAAACTAATGCTATCACGGAAAATTAAGAGAGAATGATCCTACTGAGAGGGCGTCATTAAAAATAGTGGCAAAAAGTTGGCAAATAATTGACAAAGAGACATCCTCCATGAGCTACCTAACCTCACTTGTAAACGATGTAAACGTATTTTAGACAATTTAATTGAGAACTGAGACAAATCCTGGTGAGGAATTCTCAATGATCCACTCCATGATCCCATCCAGAACTACTCAGGAAGGCTCTCATCAAAATAAAATGGTGTTTACAAACAAAACACCTAACCTCACTTTGACTGCCTTTCGGAAACTCCTACACCGATCTCCAATCTTTGACAGTTCTAGGGCACCACAGTGAGTAGACAGGGGTGTCGAATGAAGCAACCACACCTCGAGTCACCGTCGATTGACGGTTCATCGCAAACTGTCACGAAACAACTTAAAAAGGGGGGCGACAAGTGCTGGCCGCGGCGGCCCGCTCGGCCCCCAGCAGTCCGCGCCCGCCCCGCGATGTCTCACCTTTTTCAGGGACTGCACGAAGACACCCCGCCACTTGGCCGCGTTCTCCTCCTTCTCGAAGTCATAGTTTTGCGTGTCCGGCCCCGAGGACGAGCTCGAGAACATTGCAATGGGAGCAAATCGTGATTTTCCTCCAACGTTCTCAAAGGCGACTGGTGCCGTGCCTATTGTCCACCATGGTTCTCGGGTCGCGTTCTCTCGCCGCACGGTCTTGCTGCACACCTCATGTCCTGCGCTGCGGTTCCCGCTGGCTCGTTGCACTAACGCACATCACTTAGTCGGCGGACATAGACATTTTATCCATATTTGTTGGAACACAAACGGTCCGGGCTCCGCATCACTCACTCGGTAAACAAGTGCACTACGCGCATGGATTGGATGCGAGGCTGCGAGCGCGAGGGGTGCCAACCTGGCGGTCCGGAAGCCTCCAGGCGCGCGGCGGCGTGCGACAGCGGCCCCAGCCCGCGCCCCGGGAGCTCGTGGCACTCGGAGAGGATCTGATTTGACACGCGCTCGGCGGCCGGCTGCCGTGTGTGGAAACGCGGAAGGGCCTGCCGCCGCAAAAGAGCGTTGTAGAGTTTTTTTTGTGTGTGTGCCGATAACTCTCCAGGGGTAAAGTGACGTCACTACTTGCCTGCTCGCTCGGCTCTGATTGTGTGTTGGGCCCGGCTGAGCCAGATGACTGAGTAACTCGAACCAAGGTCGCCCGAATGTAGTCGTCTTGTCGTTCTTATGGTCTCTGCGACATGAATGCGGTACACGTGACCCCAAAGTGATTTTCTTTTTCCTCATTTGGTCCTCTATGATTGGACGGAATGAAATGGGCTGAGGTATTCCCCCTCTCCAGCCCCCTGAAAACAGCAAGACGCCCAATAGGTAGGCCAAAAGCACGCCACCCCCCCCCCCCCTTCATCCTCTTGCCTCTGTAAGACCCGGCCTGTGTACGCAGAAAGAAATGTCAGAGGGCACGGGAAAATACGAGAAGACGCACCAAAAATCGATTTGAACCATTTATTTGATAAAAGAGTGTACACATAGTTTCAGTCAGTCGTACGTAAGTAACTATCTAAGAACGCGAAATGGTCACTGTTCATCATAATATCATGATAAGTAAACATTTAGGCCATATATACTGCTGTTACTGACGTTATGGACATTACTCTCACGGCGTCAATGTGGCTTTGGCGTAACGATTTCGTGTTAATAAGACAGTTTGTCAGTGAGAAATGAAATATCGGACTGATATCAGAACGATATAGTTTGTCAATTTTCGCATCACTTCGACACTGAGATGGTCCTGAAACTGACACATATCTGATATTCGATATCGTTTCGATATCGGTCTGATATTTCATTTCTCACTGGGTATCGCATCTTTGTGTTTTATGTTTAATCCACATTTTTGACTAGTCAAGGAAGAGGCCAGCGGAATTCCCTCTTTAATGGTAATAACCCAAGTGAGAAATGGGGACGCGGATTCAACGTCGAATCGACGTCGAAATATCGAAAAGATGTGGATTTGGGAGGACAAAATGACGTTTATTCGACTGTCTCGACGTCGAGTCGACGTTGAAGATAACTCATTTCTCACTTGGAACAAGAGACCTCGTCGAAAATAGCACTAATAATATGCGGAAAGCGTTCAATTTTCGAAACTTTCAACGACACCGCGCGCGCCGGCTACGGTTCTCATTTAGTAATAGGTCAGCGCATCCCTGCTGTACTCGTGCGCCCGCAGCCTGAGGTTCGCGATGCTGCTGGTGACGCTGTAGGAGGGCGCACTGGACGAGCTGTAGGACGGCGGCAGGCCTGCAACAAAAGAGACAACACCTTAGAATGAAAATCAAAAAGACTTGTTGACAGGGCTGGTATACTGGGTGGATGATTAACCCCGCTCACTCCTATAGTTACACTGTACCGCACGCACGAGTGCGGGCGGGCTTGCCCATGTCGCCCCTGTCCACGGCGCCTTACGGGCCGAGCGAGTAGGCAACCCGCTCGCACTCACGCGTGCGGTACAGCATAACTACAGAAGTGAGGGGTTGATCAGTCACCTGAAAAAGATACTTTTAAACAGATTGCTGATTTTCCCTCGGACTTATTTTTTCCTTGACTATTTGGGAGAATACGAGGCTTTCAAACCAGTCGTGAATAAAAAATGCATAGTACTAATTGGAATGTGTTGGCAAGTTGACATTTACTGACACCGGGTTTCTCACCTGAAGCCATGAACGCGCAGGACGGGTTGGGCTGGCCGTGGTGCAGCAGGGAGGATTCTGACAGGCCCGGGCCCAGCCCTTCGGCCACGGTGGGTGACTTCCACAGCATGGAGTAGTCGGGGACCACCTGGCCGTCGGCGAGGTGCCTGCCGTGGTCCGCGCCCTGGTCCGCGCAGGGGGGCGGCGGGGGCGGGCAGAAGGAGGCGGGCAGCGCGCCGAGGCCGAGGCCCGCCCCCAGGCCGCCCGGGGCCCCCAGCGGCGACATCGGGGAGGTGAGCGGGGCGGGGGTGGCAGAGAGCCCGAGGCCGAGCCCGAGCCCACCCCGCTGGGAGAGCACGCTTCGCTCGTTGCGGCGGAACTTGGCGCGCCTGTTCTGGAACCACACCTGGAAACGGGGACGTCGTGAATGAATGGCGGAACACAAGTCCACGCCAGTGCGATGGTACTTGGGACCCTTACCTGCACGCGCGCCTCGCTCAGTTGCACGCGCCGCGCCAGGTCCTCGCGCACGAAGGCGTCCGGGTAGTGCGTGCGCTCGAACACCCGCTCCAGGGCGGACAGCTGCGCCGAGCTGAAGGTGGTGCGGTTCCGGCGGGGCTTCTGGGAGGACCGGCGGCGAGCACCCGGGGCGCCCGAGCAGTCCTCGTCTGCAAGCACAAGAGAATCAGTTGAAGCGGTGCAGAGGACTACAACTAGGACTTATTCATGTCGAAATTTTTCCTGAAGACATTATTCTTGTCCAGAGAGGAATCAGTTTTCTGTAGTCGAACAGGTGATGTCCGATGTCGTGAGTCGAAATCGTGCACAGGTTTATTTTTTCGAAATACGACATCGTTTCAACACACACACACACACAAAAAAAAACTTTCCCGTCTGAGTATACCATTGATTTGACACATTCCCAGTTGTTTTTATTTATTTATTTTTTTGTGCTATGGCCTGCCGGCCTGACTGGTCAGAGTGGTAAGAGGAACCTCCCACCCAGCCCCGGGCACCCCGTAAGGTATAAATCCGTGCCCCTATAGACCTTTCACCCCCTGCTCTCCTCAAGTACAGGTAATGGTCCACACGGGCCTATACGTCCATATACCGGCCCCCGACCCGTCCTCTCTGTTCTGCAGTTATATACTTCAACTTCAACTTGGCCTGCATATATGCGGGCATGCGGCCGGGCTGCAGGCGTGGTTCTTGGCCGATGTCATGTAATGTAGGGGGCGAATTTGCCTACCTACGCATCGACCGGAGTGCTTCGAGCCCCCATCTCCACCCCCACCCGCCGGTGGTCTGATGGCTTTGCCTACCGCTTTTGACCTAAGAGAACCCTAGCGCGTGTAAAAGGGCCATGACGCCGCATCAGTGTAACAACGTATTTTGGATGTAACAGGTATATGCAAGAGGGTCCGAGGGTCCCAAACCAGTTTTATCAATTTGACTATTGACTCGTGGTCGTCTGCCGAACCTGCGATGTTCACGATGCCGGTCCAGCTCAGCCCCGCCGCCGCCCGCCGCCACATGGACTTGTGTTGTTTTGTCGGTAGCGGTTTTGTGGTTTCGCACAAGTCTAGCTTCTCAGCAGGCCCGCTGCTGCCATGTGCTGACCACGTGCCCCTCGAGGGTGTGTGTGTGGGGGGGGGGGGGCTCACGGCCAGTCGCATACGAACAGGCGGGGCACCCTCTCGGGGCTGTTAACGCGATCCACATGACCTAGGCCCTGGCCGCCCTGGCCACGCCCCGCGCCGGCACGCCCCGCCACGCCCCGCCCCGCCTGACCTAGGTGAACCCTTCTCTGCGGTTGCCGCGAGCCATCTGGCTGGAACATTTACGACCTGCAGCAAGCAGGGAGTTTCGGCGGGCGTGGCGCTCCCGGCCCCGGTAAGCAGACAGAGCAAAAGAGAACCGTCATAAGAACACTGTCTCTGATCAAACCCTATCGCATGGGGCAAATGCACGAAAAATTGTATAAATAACCGTATAATATCCGTCAGTTACGGCTTTTATGAGCGTCTATGGATCATGTGAAGACTACTTCGGGCACGTGTTGCAACAATGCACCGCTTGGCCGCCGACAAATGCCGTCACCCTAGGGGGAGGATTTGGTGATCTTGATCACTCAGAGACATACCCCTTCCCTTCATGGGATTGCATCATGGCAGATTACGACTCCATATTGATATTATTGACACAGTGCGGTCTGTGGGAGGCTGCATCGGCTGCAGCTGCAGTGCAACTCGATACTGGTCTGTCTGCGACCCCGGAGGCGCCGTCCGGGCGGGAGTGCGAGAGAGAGGGGGTGTGGCTCACTGTCTCTGTCTCTCTCGCACACGTGACCTGCGTCGCAAAGGAGGAGCCGACGAGAAAATGTCAATTTCATTTTCCACCCGGGGAGAAAGTGAACTGGGGAAAACTGGGAGGAAGAGAGAGGTGGGGAAGAGCGAAGGAGGCGAGGATGGGGGAGCATGAGGAGGAGAGGGGGCGGCGGGGAGAGGGGTGACAACAAATTATAAAGGAAATGGACACTGACAGCAAAGCGACCGTATTTATAGTGGCGGCCAGAAGCGGGGCCGGCCGGGGGCAGCACCGCCACGCCACGCCGCGCCACTCTGCACAGACTTGCGGACCGCAACAACAGACAAGACACCTGCAGATGTCTTTTTC
>NW_026267141.1:1095866-1096377 GCF_000697945.3 Frankliniella occidentalis | reverse complement strand
CGAATTGACCAATCAGAGACCTCCATTAGGTTGGAGGTTGTACCAGGTGGCTGATTAACCCCGCGCACTTCTGTAGTTAGACTGTACCGCACGCAAGGAGTGCGGGCTGGTTTGCCTATCGCCCCTGTCCACGGCGCCTTACGGGCCGGGCAAGTAGGCAACCCGCCCGCACTCGTGCGTGCGGTACAGTCTAAAAACAGAAGTGCGCGGGGTTGATCAGCCACCTGGTATATGTCGCTGGATACAACCCAGCGATCCCGATGAGCAGGCGAACGACACAAAAGCAGCGACAATAAGAGCAAAAGCTACGGTAGAGTTGGATAGGACGACGGCAAACGAATCATCCACCAAACGAACAACAAAACAACGGCGGCGCCGCCAAACTGATGCGAGGGGGAAGTACCTCCATCACTGAGGCGGCCCGGCGGCGGTGGCGGCCGTAACGCCCTCGCTGACACAAACATCATAAAAATACTAATTCCCTCTGGTGTGTGGCGGGGCGGGGCGGGGC
>NW_026267141.1:1095077-1095816 GCF_000697945.3 Frankliniella occidentalis | reverse complement strand
CTCACAGTGGATGACAACTAACTTAACTTGCTACGTTTTCGCAATTGTTCGCAAGAGAAACATGTTCAGGGTAACGTTTTAAAACATCCTATCGTGAATTGACGTTAATACCCTCATTGAAGTTGAAGTTGAAGAATTTTGGGGGAGAGGGGTGACAACCCGGGGGTATTACCCGGGGCTAAAGGTATTCCTAATCTTTTTCCAACTGCAAGGGAAATTTTGAAAACTGCGGGACGGCCATGTGCACATTTTTAATACCAGTATACAGGAAATTTGTTTGACAATAATAATATTAACAATAACAACGATACTAAACAGAAGGTACTTCCTTTTCCTTTTCCAATGGTAGAAAACATTGTTGGACAAAGTTTCAAAACTCGAGATTGCAAAGAGTGTCACATGTCACACGTCACCACGCCGCTGTTCCTTGTTTTGTTCTTTTCCAGAGCAAGATTACGTTGGCGGGATCGAGAAAGGGAGAGACCGACGGGGGAGGAAGGGGTGCGAGAGAGAGATAGAGAGAGGGGGGGGGGGAGAGGGAGGTAGGGTAGTGAGAGCGGGGAATGCGCCGCGAAGATGGAAGCTCTCCGGCCGGTCATTGTGGCCAAAGACATAGTGTTATTTTAGGATTTTAGGAGTAATTTAACGACGTTGTGTTTCAAGTTGTGACAGGCGGTTAATGTATTAATAGCGGTGCGTCTCTTAGCGGCGCTTAGCGTCAGCGCCGCGGGGCGAGGGG
>NW_026267141.1:1091684-1094437 GCF_000697945.3 Frankliniella occidentalis | reverse complement strand
ATAGCCTAGTGCTTCTAATTTTATAATTTTGCATTAAAATTTTATAAGACGCTTAAAGGAATGTTTTCCGTAAAACCTTTAACTATTTTTCACAGTGTTGGACGCTCACTATGGGTGCGAAGCGCGAAGCGCTCAACAAAGGAGCTGTATGCATACATACATACAAAATCACATCACAGTAAAAACAGTGTCCAATTTTTGAGAAAAGCGGGGAAACTTTGAGAAACTCTCATAATTTGGGAAAAACTCCTCAGATTTTGAGGAAGTCTAATAAGGAGGAGGCTAACAACTTCCTAATGTTACGCACACAGAAGTCCGGTTCTAGTTACAAAAAATGTCCTTGGACATTTAGAGTGTAGTGAGTTTTCCATTTTTTCTCAAAAAATCATTAATTGTTTTTACCGTGATATCTACAGAGTTGAACAGTTGCAAGTTTTGAACTTGCAGTTGCACTCCCAATTGTTAACACGTTCCACGTGACCACACGTATGGCCACAATAGCATGTAAAAGGGGACCCCCTCGGACTCAACGAATTAAGCAGCACATGGGTTATCAGTGAAGTTATCCTCTGTACCACATGCACACCAGGGCTATCCCCTATTCGGTCGTGACCGTAAGGCGCCGTGGTCAGCGACGAGGAGCAAACCAGCCGGCATGCGGTAGAGTTATAACTATACAAAAGAGTTCGCGGGGTCAATTAGCCACCGTGTATTCAATTTGCAAGCGAATATATTGGCTCAAAATATGCATGCAGGTTGGGTAGGACCAGCAGGAAGGAGCACTGCCCTCCCTGTCCTCACCCCTGTCGACACAAATTAAGCCGTAACTTATTTGGGAAGGCGTAGCAGTGTAGCAGCTTTATAAACCAACACTAAAACATTTTATCGTAACGTTAGATTGTGATTGTGAAAAATATCCTCATAAATTTACGATGTATTTTGTAATTCATCTTTATAAAATATGTTGTCAATTTATGACACCCAATCTTGCTTGTCGATGAATTCCAATAAGTCGATACATAGTGTTTCTAATTTTAAAATTTTGAATTGACATTTAAGACACACTTTATGGAAAATTATCCCGTAAAATCTACAACTATTTCTCACAGTGGATGACAACTAACTTAACTTGCTACAAGAAGGACAGATTCAGCAGGAGATCGAAGGACATTGTCGTCCCGATACAAGAATAATTGTGCTGTTTTGAAGTTAAATTACGTTGTAGTGTACCGGGTGTTTCTTTGCACGCGCTGGTGTAGGCGGATTTGCCTATTCCCTCTGTACCCCCCCCCCCCTGTGAGTCGGCAAGCCTGCCCACGCCCACACCGGCGGGTGTACAAACCAACTAGGAACAAAAATGTCATTAGATACGAAAACTGGTTTCAGAACGACATTTTGGATCGTTTTGGATGGACCCATTTACAATTTTACAGAATGAAACAGGGCCCCCACTAAAAGCATAACACACAATCGCACCCGTTTCAGTTCGTCGACCAGTGCGTCTTATTTCACCGGGTAAATTTCGACGTTAATTTTACCATTTTCGACATCGTGCCGATAAATGCTATTTCTCATTGTGCACACCGAACGCGACTCTGTGGCTCTGTCCGAATCCAGTCGCTCGATCGGTCACCACTCACACAGGTAGCATACATTTCAATGACACACATCTGTCTCTCGCACCGAGCGATCGAGCGGCTCGCGAGTGACAATCGAGCCATCTTTTGTCTGCATTCAGACACACTCCCACACCCCCGGGACCTGAGAGCCCTTACCGTCGCTGTGCTGCGCGGGCGCCGCCGCGGGCGCGGGGCCGCAGCCCGGCCGCTCCAGCTCCAGCAGCCGCGTCACGGAGAAGCGCCTGGAGTTGTCCGTGCACGCGGCCGGCGGGGGCTCGTAGTGCTGCGCGGGGTGCGCGGGGTGCGCGGGGTGCGCGGGGTGCGCGGGCTCCAGGGCGGACGGGTACCCCATCATGGCACTGGGCAGCTCGGCAGCATCCTCGGGGCGGGTGGAGCCGCGCGGCAGGCCTGCCCCCGGGACCCGGGGCACCACGGGCGGCGCCGGGCACTGCGTCACACTGCGGCGGGGAGGTCAGCGTCGTCGAGCTCACGAGGAGGATGCCGTGGAGCACGGCGCCGGGTGGCGTGCGCGGCAGGGCGGCCGCGGAGGTGCACTTGTCGGCGCTGGACGGAGAGCGCTGCGCCTCGGGTGGCTGTCGACGTCGGACTGGGGGCGAAGGAGCGGAGAGCGGGGCACGGCGGCGGTGCGTTCCCACAGACCCGCCCCACCACACCCTGCACCGCCATCCCCCGCCACACCCCTGTGTCCCAGGGGAGGAGCCTTGGGCGTGCAGGAGGCAGAGGCGACGAGCGCGGAGGGGGCGCCGGGTAGGCGGAAGCCCCCGTCACCGCCCCTCTCCGAGCCCCTCTCGCACCCGCCGAGCTCTTCTCACTGTCGCGGTCCGCTGCAGCCGCCTGCCAGGTGAGGGCTAGGCCGCCCGCCGCACCGCCGTGCGCCGTCCAGGTGAGGACTGCCTACCCACTCGGCGCCCGCACCTTCCGGGCTCCGGGCACCGACCGCAGCTTTGGTGTTCGTCTGGAGGCCGCCGTCGTCGAGGGTATCGGCGGCGGCGGCCCTCGACCCTTGCCGACGGCGGCCACCCTGCTGGCGTTCGCGCTGCTCGCCCCGGCTCTGCCTGGCCGCCTCCCAGCCCGACAGGCCCCGCCCCCAGGGGGGGCCCATGCCGCCCCGCC
>NW_026267141.1:1080517-1086729 GCF_000697945.3 Frankliniella occidentalis | reverse complement strand
TAACAATTGTGCAAATTGTGGTAAAAGCATGAAAATTTAAACATAGGTTCTTGAGACCATTTGGAAACTTTTGGCCCGCATCCCATTTCGATCACTTCGTGTGGAGCCCAGATATTGAACAGTTCTTGAACACCTTGAACAAAACACATTTTACCATCTCTTTTTCACTAAACGGGCGTATAGAAGGACTCTCGTGCGTGGATTTGTACAGCAAGACCATGCACTCGGTCTAGAGAGACCACCAATAACGTACAAAGGCCCCTGTTCAACATGTGTCCAAGTTTGAACACTTATTGAACAGTAAACAAAAGTTGCGCTTTTGTGGCGTGTAGGGTGTCATTTTCAGCTAATTTGATGTCGCTGGACTCGATTCCGACACCAGATTTGAGTTTTGTGACCTCCGTGACCTCGGTATGACGATGCCTGCGCAGGTTGCCTACCTGTCAGGCGCATGGTCGCGCGCAAGTGTCTCGCACCCGGGCTGCGCGCGCTGTTCTGTTGCTGCGGTGGTAAAAGCAGCGGGGCTCGCGAATTTTGTGAACCCCTTGACCCCTCCCTTTCTCCCTGAGGTTACCTGAGTGCATGCCAGGGGTAATATTGCGGTAATTGCCTACCTTCCAGGCGTCAGAAACTGGAAAACACTAAATACTTTATTTTCACGGTTTCCGAACGAAACAAATTTCGTGTTATATGTGTCGGAAATGTACACACTACACACCCAGAAGAGCGTTAGTCCAGAGAACCAAATTAAAAACCGACGAAATTTTAGCTCTGGAGACCAAAATTTATCCGTGGCGATGAAATAATCTAGTCTATCTGACTTAATTTGATTGGTGCGACCATATTTACTTAAAAATGAGGTTTACTAAATTTTAGTCGGTTTTAGGAACTAAATTTTGTTTCTTACAACCCTGATTTAGTTGTATCAACTAAATGGTTCTCTAGGTTGCCTAAAGCGATTCACTGATTTAATAAATGTGCAACTGCTCAACGCTTGTACCAAAGTGTGCAACTGCAATTTAAATAATTGCAAGTGTTGTTCAACTCGGTAGATGTGCACTTGCAAGTGTGCAACTCCTCGGTTGAGCACTTCCTACACACTGACAGTTCAATCTTAGGTAGTGTTCAACCAATTATTTGCACACTTTGCTATATATTCAAAAATGCAGTTGCACACTTACAAGTGTTGAGCAGTTTCCCACTTAATTATCAGTGTTGGCAGTGGCAGTGGGTCCTCTGGTTTGTCCGAGGGGGCAATAACTCCAATTCAAGTGTACACATGATTCCCGGAATCCATGATTTCCGTTAATTCCTATTTATTCCCGTCGTGATTCTTATTGATTTCCGTTGGTTTTCGTCGTGATTCTCATTGAATCCCGCTGATTCCCGGGCCGGTGTGTACACGTGATTCCTAGAATTATTGCCCCCTCGGGTTTGTCCTGGCTCTCCTGCACGTCCTGTTCGATGACCTGCTCGATAATCTAGCTGCTGCTACTCTTTGCTGGTCAAAAAATTGCATTAATTTTGGTACGGACTAAAATGTTTTGCTCAACAGCTGCAATGTTTAGTTTCGCAGCTCCTTTTCACCCTCACATGACCCATGACCCGGGAGGCTTTCCCTCGGAATTTTCGTGTACAGTGTATGACATATTACGTGTATTACGCGGTATTACGCTGGTATTACACAGGCTTGGCAACCAAAGTTATACCATTTTAGAGCGTGCCCCCCGTCTCCGTATAAACCCGTAGTTCCAGGCAGCTCCGTACAGACACGTAGTTCAGCGGGTCCCCGGAAAATGTCGTTAGTGCTTGAAGAAGGCTTAATGCCGAAGAGTATAAGTCATGCAAAAGGGGCTGCGAAACTAAACATTGGAGCTGTTGAGCATCAAATCTCGAATGCGCTGCTGCAAATCGTTCAAGGGCAGATGTACAAACAACAGGTATTCTTATTTATCTGCCAAAACATTTTAGTCCGTACCAAAATTAATGCATTTTTTTTTTTAAGAAGCAAAGAGTACCAGCAGCCAGGTTATCGAGCAGGACATCGAACAGGACGTCCAGGAGAGCCAGGACAAACCAGAGGACCCACCGCCATCGCTGATAAACTAAGTGAGCAGATGCTCAACACTTGTAAGTGAGCAACTGCAATTTGAATACTAGCAAGTGTGCAAATCATTGGTTGAACACTACCTAAGATTGAACGGTCACTGTGTAGGAAGTGCTCAACCTAAGAGTTGCTCACTTGCAAGTGAACATCTACCGGTTGAAAATTATTTAACTTGCTGTTGCACACTTGGTGCAAGTGTTGAGCAGTTGCACATTTATTAAATCAGTGAATCGTTTAAGGCTACATTTCCGCCACATATAACACGAAATTTGTTTCGTTCGGAAACCGTGAAAATAAAGTATTTAGTGTTTTCCAGTTTCTGACGCCTGGAAGGTAGGCAATTACCGCAATATTACCCCTGGCGTGCACTCAGGTAACCTCAGGGAGAAAGGGAGGGTTCAAGGGGTTCACAAAATTCGCGAGCCCCGCTGCTTTTACCACCGCAGCAACAGAACAGCGCGCGCAGCCCGGGTGCGAGACACTTGCGCGCGACCATGCGCCTGACAGGTAGGCAACCTGCGCAGGCATCGTCATACCGAGGTCACGGAGGTCACAAAACTCAAATCTGGTGTCGGAATCGAGTCCAGCGACATCAAATTAGCTGAAAATGACACCCTACACGCCACAAAAGCGCAACTTTTGTTTACTGTTCAATAAGTGTTCAAACTTGGACACATGTTGAACAGGGGCCTTTGTACGTTATTGGTGGTCTCTCTAGACCGAGTGCATGGTCTTGCTGTACAAATCCACGCACGAGAGTCCTTCTATACGCCCGTTTAGTGAAAAAGAGATGGTAAAATGTGTTTTGTTCAAGGTGTTCAAGAACTGTTCAATATCTGGGCTCCACACGAAGTGATCGAAATGGGATGCGGGCCAAAAGTTTCCAAATGGTCTCAAGAACCTATGTTTAAATTTTCATGCTTTTACCACAATTTGCACAATTGTTACGAGAATTTGAGTGTACCTCTTGCACTACTTTTACTCTCCTCAGGGCAAATCTCCTCTGGCAGTCGCCTAGCCGTGCGAGCCCGTCGGGCCGTCGGGTACACCGGGAGCAACCCAAAAGACGGCACCGTACGGCAGCGGGAGAGGGGCGTTTCTGGGGACGAGTCTAAGTTCGGTCCCTCCCTTGCTGTCAAACGCCGCCGAAGCCGCGGCCGCATGCGCGACTCTGTGGCTGTCCGAACGAGTTAACTGCTCGTCGCCCGCCTGCGGGCCGCCTCCGAACTGGCTCACGCCTGGCGGAGGTTGCCCATCCCTCACACCGGCGGCGAGTAGAGGGTGATTGTTCGGAGGTGTGGGTCGGGCCGTTCTGCTCCACGAGAGTCCGCCGTAACCGGCTTCCTGCGCGAGCACGAGCAGGTCCAGACGTCAGCGGGGCCAGCGGCAGCTCGAGAGGAAAATGAAATGACGAGGGGCGACAGATACACGAGCGAGGGGGTGGGCGCGCGGCCCTTCTTTCTGTTCATCTACTCCGCCATCCTGACCCAAATATCACGTTGAGTCCCACGTGACCACACGTATGGGCACAATAGGCCGTAATTGCGACTCCCCTTGGGACTCAACGTGATATGTGAGGGCCGCCCAGTCCAGCTTGGGCGGACACTCGCTTTCCGTGGAAACACTCGCAGCTGATACTGCTTTCATTGTGGACCTCGAGTTAAGGACTTTTTGTACGAACGGTACAAATACAGTAGCCTCTGCGGTAACCAGGCTGACGGTTGAATGAATTAAGGCAGGAATGGGTGTAGGCCCGATCCCCCGCGGCGTTCAAAAGGAACGCGCCCCGCAAGCCAGGAAATGCGTTTCTGGTGCAAACCTGGTTTGTCACAAAAGAGTGAAATGAACCATTTCCTTTTTTAAAATGATCAATTTTGTAGGATTCTCAAATGTTATGGTTTTTATTTTAATTGCACTTCGTTGGAAATGCTCTTTCCCCCTTCTTTTTCTTAGAGGAATCATCTCTGCAATGTTGTCTATACTTAAAGGGTGCAATTCTTCTTCTTCGTTCTGTTCACTTGTTTTTTGTTTACAAAATTTTGAATGTTGTGATTTGTGACTTCCCTTCTTTGAAACATTATTTCTTTAACACTTTTAGATTTACAATTTGGAGATGTTTGTGCAAGAAAGAGAAAAAGACGAAGACTGTCTTCTCATTGCGAAGATTGACAATGTGAAGAACATTAACAGTGTTATTAAAGCTTTAAACTTCTCTCAGGTTAGGTTTGTTTTCACACAATGCATGTAGCCATTATTCAGTGGGCATTCAGTCCTGCCATAATCATGCACTCAATTAACAAAATTATCTTAATCCCAGGAGGCTGTATGTTTTTTTTCCAAGGATGGACTCAAAGTGACTGTAGAAATAGCAAAATGTGTTCAGGCAAGCGCTTTCATTCAGCTTGACATATTTCAAGTGAGATTAATTTTCTTTACTCGTGACATTACAGATGGATTTGGATTTGTCATGCTATAATCGTATGCTTTTTTGCAGGAATATTCCTATAATGATGAAGAGCAATTAATTTTCAAAGTAGACTTTCATACTTTGGTAGAGTGCTTAAATATGTTTGAAGCATCTGGGATGAATGCAACTGTTGATATGCGAGTTCAAGGGGTTGGTCAACCGTTGTTGTTAATGTAAGTATTTACAGAGCAACAAGGAAATTATCATACCGATCAACAATAATGCTAACATGTAATCACACCTTAGGCTGGAAGAGGATGGAGTTATCTTGGACAGTAGTATAAAAACACAAGACCCAGGAGAAATAGCAGATTTTTCATTTGAGGATGATTGTGTTATAAACAAGGTAATAATTTAAAGCAGTAGATCCCAATACTCAATTTAAAGTAGTGGTTTTCATCAACTACTAAAAATTATTATCTTTACAGATAATTTTAAGGTCAGAGTTTCTAAAAGAAATTTTAGATGAAATGGATAGTACAAGTGAATTTATTGGAATAGAGTTATCAGACAACACCCCCTTCTTTAGATTTTTTATGTCTAGTCGTCTTGGAGAAAGTGAATATCGGGTTGACAAAACAAGTGATATGATAGAATTTTTTGACTGCAAAGCAAGAACTGCATTTAGGTAAGAATTAGATGTTATATATTTGCTAAATAAGACTAGTGAAGCCAATTACACCAATAAATAATATTTTGAACTTAGATATGTACTTTGTTTTTAGGTATCGATTTGAACACTTGAAACACACTGTGAAAGCTATTGCTGTATCACAAAAAGTGTCAATGCGAATGGATGAAAATGGTTTACTATGCTTCCAGTGCATGATGAAGATGGATGATGGCCAAATATGCTTTGTTGAATTCTTTGTGCGTAGAACTTACCTGTTGGCTGGTTATTCTACTCGACATCAATTTTTAATGAACCATTATTTACTTTGCTTTCAGTGTATTCAAGCAACAAACGACGATGGTGGATTAGCTGTAATAGAACCAGCTAATGAATATACTCTTCCTGACCCTTTCTGATTAATATTACTTCCTCCTGTTCCTTCCTACTTATGATTTTGTAGGGGCTGGCTGATGAAATTGTAACAATGCATTTTTAAAATGGTTTACTCAAATTTTAATAATAAATATATGAAATACATGAAATTTGATAATTATTTTGTGGAAAAGGAGAAGTAGATTTCATAACATATTGTGTAATCTCCATAAAGACAGAGTTTCAGACACCAGGGAGTGGCATTTTGATATGCATTGTTGCAAATCAGACGGATCTGGCGAAATGGTGTTATCCACATTAGTAGTTTCTAATGTTTTTGCCATCTGATGAATTTGCTCTGTTTCTTTCATCATCTGGGAGTGAAGAAAAATTTAATAAACAAGATGACTTGAGTTAAGTGAAATTATTGATAGCTAATGAAACCTTAGTTTGTATTTTAACTGAAGAAAAACTCACTTGTACAAATGAAATGACTTTGTCAGAGATCTCCTCAAAGTAATTTCCTAAAACTTCTGCAATAGGGTTTTCTGGCTGTTTCCTCACAGCAGGAAAAACTGTGGTTTCAATATGCCTGTAGCATTCCTGAATCTTCTTGATACTTTCTAAAAACTTTTCTCTGTAGTCACTACTAG
>NW_026267141.1:1078532-1080467 GCF_000697945.3 Frankliniella occidentalis | reverse complement strand
TCCACCCTCGCCCGACCGCCCCCCACAACCTGGGGCGCCCCCACAACGGATCTGTTCGGAAATTGGCTGCGAAACGTTGTTGGGTAATTGGGCGCTTGAAATATCTATCGCTTGTATTGACGGTTGAATTACCGCCGCGGCCGGCCGCCGCATTGTCACTCGCGGGTAATTGGATAACGTTACCTCGACGTCGCCTCCCGTTACGCCGGCGCGTTACAGCCTCTATTTTGAAAGCGTGTTTCGTTATCCATCTCTCGTCTCTGTGTCTGCCGTGACTCTCACTCTTCCCTCTCGGCTCGCGCGTCCTTGCTGATCAGCAAGGTCCTCGAGGATCACCCAAGTCAACAAATGTGCACCGCGTACTCACTCGCGGCTCACGTCACGTCATTGGCATCACATCCAATCGCGTCAGTGAAACAAATGTGCAATCTTGCGCACATAAAGGCTGGAAATCACCATTCAGCACATTGTTTGGTGTTTATCATATTGCACAACTGCGTAATGTGCAAAATGTTTCAAAAGTGTGCACATTTTTGCAAGTTTTGGGTCATACAGGTAAACGGCAACAGATATAGAAAACTTGCTCGACAAGTGTCCATAGTAACTTGCACGGCAAATGGCGGCAAATGGTAAGTTGTCTTTACGTTTACGAATTGCCGGGAATGTACCTGATGTATCAATATCGGACGCTGCAGTGTTGTGGCAGTTGTGGGTTTTCTTACTACTGTGGGCACGACAGAATGCAAACTCCACAATCTTCAGATACGACGTCTATATCTATCTACGCAAGTAGTATACTTGCATGTTGAAATGCAGTACCGCATTTTTTTCAATCACCCAAAAAACTGTTATGTCAATTCAAGAACATCCCCCAAATTTTAAGACAAATGTTCTTATTGTAACCCCTAAAACCCTTAAAACAACTAAATGGGGATTAGAAGAAGATCATTTGTCTTTAAATTTGGGGGATGTTCTTGAATTGAGAATACATTTTTGTGGGTGAATGTACAAATTTGATAAGGATTATGTACCAGGTGGCTGATTAACCCCGCGCACTTCTGCAGTTAGACTGTACCGCTCGCACGAGTGCGGGCGGGTTGCCTACTCGCCCCGGCCCGTAAGGCGCCGTGGACAGGGGCGATAGGCAAGCTCGCCCGCACTCCTGCGTGCGGTACAGTCTAACTATAGAAGTGCGCGGGGTTAATCAGCCACCTGGTACAACCTACAACCTAATGGAGGTCTCTGATTGGTCAATTCACCCCGCGAGTCATTTGTTTTGGGCGCCACCTGGTGTGTGGGATTCAACGTGCTGTGTACAGCACACATTTAATGAGTCAAATTACATAGAAAACAGAGCAATTTCTGTTTTTTGTTTTTTGAAAAATAGCTTCCGCAACATTCCCCCACCAATTACTTCAATTACCGCCGAGCCTCCTTCCTAGTCACGGCGCGAGCCATAAAACATGGGAGGGACCAAATAAGAAAACAAACAAGAAAAACGTGAACATCAGCGGGGTTGCAGAGGTGGTCTCAGAGGTGGTCGAGAAAAAGGGTGCGGGGTGGGTGAAAAAGGCGTGGGTGGGTTCGCAGGAACACGGTGAGGACGAGCTTCGAGAACGCTAGGAATGCGCTGTTCCAGGGGACACGCCAGGAAGCTATCTGCAGTCGGCGACCTGAGGTCTGCCCCGGCTGGCGCGAGTGCACGCGTGGGAGGATGAGGCGGAGGGAGGGGCGAACGGCGAACCCAGTGCGATCCCTCTCGAGCGCAGCCTCCTGTGCACGATGGGTGGCTGAGAAAAGTGATAATTGCCTCCAACGAAGCGTCCACTTCGAGACACGTCGTCGAGCCCGTTTGTCAACCCCCCCCCAGCGCCGTGCCGTGCGTGTGCGCGCGTCTCCAGCAACACATTCACGGCCTGTGGCCCCCCCTCTCCT
>NW_026267141.1:1070297-1072847 GCF_000697945.3 Frankliniella occidentalis | reverse complement strand
CCTCACAGCAGGAAAAACTGTGGTTTCAATATGCCTGTAGCATTCCTGAATCTTCTTGATACTTTCTAAAAACTTTTCTCTGTAGTCACTACTAGAATGCACAGATCTGTCGGCCTAAAACCAGATATTTGACAAAAAAATCTTATGAGCCAAGTGTTAACTTAATATTTTTCCCTCTGGAGATACTGTCAGATACAAAGTAGTAGCATAGAGTGCTACACTTACATTTGAATTATCTTCATTGTCTGAAAGAGAATTATTGACTTCTTCCTGTAGCTCCTCTAATTCTAAAATTGCAGCTCTTAATTCTTCTTCAACAGTTGTTTTGTGTATGACAGGTGCAACAATACGTAGATCAGGTGGAAACAAGTTTGTTTTGGTGTGTAGAAGGTCCTAAGAAAAATGATAAAATAAGGAGGAGTTTTGTTTTAGCACAAATTCCATCCAAGGCAATCGGTAAAACTGGGATAAAATTGAAAAACGTACGGTAAGATCCCTTTGCCGAATTAAAGACATTATAGTTTGTCTAATGGCCCCTTTTGACTTGCCGCCATTAGGTTGGGACTGTTTTTGGTGCCTATTGACCTGTAAAACACTGAGAATCATCACCCACATCGCTATCTGCTCCTTCTGGTCTGCAGAGCCCTATAAACAATCATAAGACAAATAGTTAATTGAACAGATAACAATAATACTTACAATACAATAAAAAAAATTAAAGAAAATGTCGTAAGCTTACTAAAATAACATCCGTTTTCAGACTCAGTCCAAAGTTTTTGGCATACTCGATTGTTCCTGAATGAGACAAAAGAAATGCATATGACTGTGACCGCAAAGATACCTCTACTGAGACCATTAAGCAATCTAGAAACTCACTTTTTTCTGCTACATCCCCATCACAGTTCTGAAATCGCTCCCTTAAATTTGGATCCAGCTGCCCCAAACACCACTGGAGCAAATGCACTCTGTCCGAACCCGGCTGAAACAACCAGGTTTCTAACTCATTGTCGTTCACCTGTCCTAACCCATAACTAGATGCCTCCAAGTGCTGGCGGAGGGACTGAACCACATCTGCTGGTTTGGGGAGCATCGAAACAACGCAAAACAGAATAAAATAGAAAAATTCTGTTAAATTGTTTGAAACCTTCTCCTAACCACTACAAAAACATCAAAACATTTGATTTGACAGATCTTTCATACATGTTGCCGCCCAAATGCTGCACTAAAACGAAAAGACCCTGTTGACGATTTAGAAAAAGAATGGATTCCAGACTGTTGAAGAATAATCAAACAGTAAGTTTACTTACAAATATAAAATAATTTGCCGTTTACAGAAACTAAATTCTCTTACCGAGTTCACACTGTCGCCCAGCGTTTCTTCTTTTTCGTGTCAATGTTGGTGCTCCCGGCTGAACCCAAACGGCCACATTCTTTGTTTTTTGTTTGTTTACATGGCTGAAAATTTTCTAGAAGGCTGCAGACGAGTTTGTGTGTGGATGGATGGTGAACGTCGTGAGCGATTCATTAATGTCTTGAAGGAAATAACTGTAATTGTGAGAAAAGTGTCGAAAAAGTGACGTGTTTTCCGTGGCGACATTTTGCTCGGCCGGTTCGGAGACATTGCGACCGTGAGCTGCAGCACCTCGGCGCGAGCTCGATGCGACAGAATGGTTTTCCATAACCGTGACGCCCCCGTAGATGATGACCTGGACGACGACTTGTGCGACTTCGTCCCGGGCTGGTGCACCAGCGACCCGTTCAATCTCGGTAAGGAACTGTGATTGCCTGCGTGCTTCTAAGACGGCCGTACACCGAGATGTGGAGGACCAGCACCGCGTCCTGCCCGTGGCCTGCCCTGCCCGTCAGCAGGGAGCCGGCCGCTGAGGCGCCGGCCGCAGCTTGGCGAGACGCGCCTTGGTCGCGTAGGGGTTTAATTTGGGTCCTGGAGGCCTAGGGGTAGTCCTGCAACTGCATCAACTGCACACACAGTTTTTTTGAGGGATTTTTTGGTACACGGTACTGTTACCGATTCATTCACCATGTCTTGTGTCATTTGATTACGACAGTTCTAGACATCATATCTAATCTACGCATTGCTATCAATTTCACTATCTCAATGATTGTGATTTGATTTTGTAGGCGTCATGTGAAAATCTGTTAAGTGTGGCTCCATTTCACTGCTCTTTCTTAGTTCGGTTTCAAATTAGTTCACAATTGTGTCAGTTTAGTCGTTACATACATGCAGTAGAATCTGTTGACCTATCAGACCCCTGATAGGTGACGCTCTTTATCAGAATGTTTCAACAACTCGCTGTAACTTGTGGTCCTGGAAGACTACTTGGACTGGAAGGTGTAGAAACAAGTGAGTTGTCCAGACCACCTCCAGTACCAGACGGATCATGAAGGTGACTTTGTCTGCTGTGTAGGAAGGAGAGGAGGCATACTCTGGCTGTCCACTATCAGCGCCAGAACCGGTTTCCGGTTGTAACCCTGTACCTACTCACTCGCCCCTCCCCCCCGCTCCGGTCCCCTGGTGATACCAAGTGATAC
>NW_026267141.1:1067376-1069212 GCF_000697945.3 Frankliniella occidentalis | reverse complement strand
CCTAGCCCCTCTCGCTCCCTCCGCCTAACTAGATGGGGACGTCAGCGACCTCCGGGTACCTCTGCTGCCGCAGCCACTCGGTTCACTGACTGCGCAAGCCGACAGCATGGCCGGCATGGCGCAGTAGAAAATGCCCCTCTCCCCCTTCCCCTTTACCTCGTGCACCTCTCCGCTCCGCCGCCCCGCCCCGCCACGGTGTGCCGGCCGGTGTGGCCGCCCCAGTACCGCCCAAGCGCCGGCCGGCGGCACCACGTGCGTAGTAGTCCCGGACAGGACCTCGTGTCGTTGACGGCATGCCCCTCGTCGCGGAGCTCCCCCTTCTGTCGCGAAGCTCATCGCGAAGTTCGTCACCCCCTCTCGTGCTGATCCCCGTCCCGCCGTTGTGTAGTGGACCTTTATGGGGAGCACTTCCCCGCTGCCGCCGCTGTTTCAAAGCGCACACTTACCGCGTTTGAAACTGGCAGCGTATCGAAGGTGTGTGTGTGCGTGTGTTGTGAATGTGCGCGTGTGCGTTTGCCCGTGTGCGTGAATGTGTCAGAAATATGTCGTGAAGTTTGCGGTCAGGTGAAGCGCGGCGAGGCGGCCCCGCCATCCTCCCCATCCCTTCTCACGCTCAGCTGGTGCCAAAGGCCTTGACGCGTGCCGCCGACCAAGCCGGCGCTGCTGCTGCTGCTGGTCGGGAAGACGTACGTCTCGTCTTGAACAGCAAAAAAGGCGAAACTGTTATCACTAAAAAAGGGGGGCAGCGAGGTGTACGTACTGCTTATTTGTCACAAACTCGCGACCTAGCCCATGCTGCGGCTGAGGAGGCCGGTGGTAATTCCCTGCTCCCTGACAACCCCCCCTACGTCACCGTTGACAACTCTTCCAATTCAACTTGTAGTTGTCAGTTGTTTCTTGTTTAATCGCGCCCTCCACGTCATCGTTAAAGTTGTCATAGTACGTTTCTTTTGAAGCGCGTCCCCCACATTGTTACCGTAGTGGGGGTGGTAGGTATGGGGAGTGCCAAACCCCGACTAGTCGATCAAGGAATCGATTGGACTGCCGCGCTCTGACAGGTCGGGTCGGAGTTGCAAGTCCCACACAGTCCGAACTCGATTGGGCAGCACTGTAGTAGTGTACCGACGCGCCCCTCAGTCCATACAGCCCTTCATAACTTCTCACACTCCCCTTCCTTCTTAATTAAAGTTAAAGCCGACGCGGCCGACTTCTCACACTCTGATGGGACCTCATTGTGGCGGTAGAGTGTGCAAAAATAAATAACAACAAAAAGCGCGGAATTTTCTCGTGAACTTTTCCCTGAACAGAACATTCCGACTGATTAAAGTGCGTCACTCGTAAGGCCACTGATACACAAGAGTGTGACGAATATCACAAATGTAACACACATTCATGTGTGGGACATGTTTCTCACACGCTCTGTACTGTCCTGTCGTGTTAAACATTTTTCACGCACGCTTAAAAGAATTCAGAACTAGATGTCACGCCCTTTGGTAAGTTTTATTGTTGCACCGGGACGTGTGTGTGTGGCAGTGATCAGTCCGCTGCTCTCGAAAACTCGCCGGAATAAATCGAGAGCGTAGATTAGGCGATCTTGGATAAGGGTCCTCCTCGTATCGAAGCTTCTGGCCCAGCTGCTGCAGCGGCCCCCCTGCCCCACTCGAGGGCGCCGCGTCTGCCCAGGATCTCAAGTCCACACGGCGATAACCGGGGATGTCGGGCGGCGCATCGTTGTCGGTATTTTTAGCGGGGTAATCTCCCTCCAGCGTGTGACGACGGCGACGCAGGGGCTTCTCTCTCATTCTCTCCCTCTCTCCCTCTCTCCCTCCCTCCCTC
>NW_026267141.1:1065139-1066105 GCF_000697945.3 Frankliniella occidentalis | reverse complement strand
TTGCACTTGTCGTCGCATGGTTTGATGTGAAGTTACTTGGAGTTTTTGTCGTTGTTTTAGTATTGTGCACTGAAAATAAATATACATTTAGTGCTAACACGGTAAAAACGAAGTCCCATTTTTTAAGGGAAAAGGGAAAACTTTGAGGGAGTCAGTAACTTTAAGGGATCATTCTTGAAAAATAAGAACGACCCTCAAAGTAAGTCACAAATTTTGAGGAAGTCCCTCAAAGTTAGCGTGGTTGCTGCTGCGCCCACCTCGCTACTTTAGAGCTTTGTAACAACTGATCAAATTGTCAGTTGGTCAAATTTAATGTGTTTCTCTTAGTTTTAGAGCTGCGGAACTCGTCCTGCAAAGTTTGATGCGTGTACAATAAATAGAAAAGAAAATAATTTTTTGAATTATTTACGTGTGCAAGTACGTCTGAAAGCACGTAAACCATTCAAAAAATCTGTTTTGTATTTTCTCATCGTACACACTTTAAACTTTGCAGGACGAGTTCCGCAGCTCTAAAACTAAGAGAAACACATTAAATTTGACCAACTGACAATTTGGTCAGTTGTTACAAAGCTCTAAAGTAGCGAGGTGGGCGCAGCAGCAGCCACGCTAACTTTGAGGGACTTCCTCAAAATTTGTTACTTACTTTGAGGGTCGTTCTTAATTTTCAAGAATGATCCCTCAATGTTACTGACTCCCTCAAAGTTTTCCCTTTTCCCTCAAAAAATGGGTCTTCGTTTTTACCGTGGACATGTCGGTCAGACTTGCTTGCTGGCCCAAGAACAATTTTGTTGCTAACCGTGCTACGATGGAATGTTCTTGAGCCAGCTACCATGGCCAAGGACTGTGGTTGTACGGTTAGCAACAGAATGCTCTTGAGGCCGACTCAAAGGGCAAAATTTCTGTTGAGAGTGTTACAGCTGTTCCTAGCTCCATAGTATTTTTTTTGCATTTTTTTTTCATTATGTT
>NW_026267141.1:1051213-1063454 GCF_000697945.3 Frankliniella occidentalis | reverse complement strand
TATATGTTTCGCGCCCGAGTGGAGGTTTATTTGCGGCGGAACTTTGTGAAACGCGTGCGCCGCCAGCAGCACGTGCGCACCCAGCGCGGGCTGCCCTCCCTGGCAACCCGCCATGCCGGCCACTGAAATACCTACTCATGCTCGGTACCTTTCATGAAGACCTCACCAGTCTCTACCCCCCCCCCCAAAAAAAAAAACCTCTCTCGCATCTTGCGAATCATCGGGAAATTTGCCTAGCATAATTTAGTAAACATTAAAAATGACACAAGTTGCAAAGGACCCTTTTTTTTCTGCTCGCTGTGTTCTGCTGGTCGGTGGCGGCGCACCCTCCCGCCCGAGGTGAATGGGATTTTGTCACCATTGTGTTGCTTGAAGAGCCGCGAGGCGCGAGGTGGTTTAGGAGGAAAGGGAAGGGAAGGGGGGGGGGGCCACTGACCGCCTGGCCGAGACGCAGCAAGGGGACTGTCTCTCGAAAATACCCGCACCGGCTTAAAAACAAATCGCAACAAGCAAAGGCAGTGTCACTTTTCCCGCTTTTCCCTTTCGGGACGAGGAGGAAGGGGGAGGGGGGAATCCCCTCGTCGCGGGGCAACTTTACACTCACAGCAGCCAGCACTCACTTTGGCGCCGCCACGGATTTTTGTCTGACGATGGGCCAAGGTCGTTGGACTTCCCGCCTGTGTCCTGTCGGGGGAGACAGACGTGGTGTGGGCAACTCTGCTCGAACAGGGCGAGATCTGAGCGCCTTTAACAAAAAGGCATTAAATTCAAATTCTGTATTACTCCTGCAAATAAGGTGCGACGTAGAACCTTTGTTTATCGCCGGTGTGAGCAGCCCGGCTGGCTACCGTCTTCTCGGCTCGGCGAGTTTTCCACACACGTGGTTGCAACTGCGTGAGTCCGCTGCGCGAGCGCCAGGTGGGCTGGGCTCATCAGTTGCATACTCGCGCAGTTTAGAGAAACGGAAAGGGGGGGGGGGCTGACATTGTCGGCCGCTGACAGGCCAGGCAAAGGAAGAGGTTGTGGGAAAGGGAAGGTGATTCCCATTACTTAGTTTTCTTTTAATAATTTTTCCTCCAAAGCCTTGTCTTGTACTTTGAAGGTCTGCCCAACTATGCGTGCTATGTCAGTTGTCTTTCACGCGCATTAATTTTGCCTTCTTTTGCTGTGTTTGTTTCAGATGTGGACTGCCCGATACCCCCCGAGGCGGACCTCCTCCAGCAGTTCTCCAATGATTTGGAGGTATGTGATGCGAAATTTTTAACTTTCCGAAGGTGGATGATCTGCACCGTCATTTTTCTGGTTAAACCATACACTGGTAAAACAACACTGATAAATAAAGTGTCCAACTGGCGTGCACATGCAAGTGCCTAACTTTATGTTGCACACTTTTAAGTGTTTGACTGGATATTTGAATACTAAAAAGTGCTTGACAGTAAAGCTGTAGACTTAAAAGTTTTCAACACAAGGGTTGGCCATGAACCTTTGGACACTCAAAAGTGTTCAATTTTACTGTTGAACACTTTAAGCACTTAAATATCCAGTCAAACACTTAAAAGTGTGCAATAACAGTGCTGAGCACTTGCATGTGCACGCCAGTTGAACACTTTATTTATCAGTGAAATGTAAAAAGTTGCTCACTAATTGGTGTGCTTTTCAAATGTGCAAACTTTGCACACTTCCTGGTGTCGAACTTAAACTCAACTTCGCACGAAGTGTGCAAACTTTGCACACTATTTGGTGTGCTTTATGTTTAAACACGTGAGCTGTGCTAGTTAGAGAAAAGAGAAAAGCACACTACAGTGTGCACAAGATGCACATTTGTATTACCAGTGTACCGCGTGAAAAAGCCTAAAATACTCCCCAGTGTTGTGGGTTTGCATACCCAAGGGACTATGGCGCCTTACGGGCAGATCGAGTAGGCAAACCCGCAACACTCTGGTATATTGCCCTTTACTAGCCTGAATCCGGTATAGTATAACCAGAAAAAAAAATGACGGCGCAGATCACCAACCCTGTAATATGATCCGTCCCGGTGTATTGAACATCGTTGGGTGTTCGCCAGTTGAACACTTTCAGACAGAACCCCGCCCCGGACCGCCGGAGCACTGAAAGTGACGGTAAACAAAGAATGTCACCGTAACTTTGTCGATAGGTTTCACTGCAGCTTTCTGTGAAATTCATCGTACGATTCTATTAGTGTGTCACGCGTATCAAATGACCACGTTCCGTGGGGAAAATAGCCTAATTAGACATATTTTACCCCGTCCGGTCGGCCTTGTAAGCTGTGCAAATATATTCATTCACCTGTACCTCTCCCCGATAGATCCCCATGCTGCTGGACGATCCTTCGGACTACGGCACAGAGGACGAGGACCCGTGTAGAAACTTCCTGCTCGACCCCATCCTTAGCGGGCTTGAGCAGGGAACCGGAGACTGGAGCACGGATGCCTTCCCCAATTTGAAATCAGCCACTGATGATCCCAATGTAGCAGGTGAGTCATTTCAACAAATAAAATCCGTGTTTGTTTTTTTGTAGCACTGGTCTAACTTGATTTTGTAATATATATTATTTTTTTTTTAAATAATTTTAGCTATTTTACTAAATGAAATTAAAGAGGAAATCAAGGTTGAGCCTGACTTTCCTCCATCACCTCCCCCATCAAGTGCAGGGTCCACTTCGAGCTTGTGCAACACAGACTTGTGGACAGGAGATGTGTTAGCTGTAGAGGCCAAGGTAAATAGTTTATTGAAAGTGTCAATGGATTATTGTACCATGGGGTGCGTTGTATCTGACATCTGACTAAACTTCGTTGTTGCAGACACCGCTGGAGTCTCCACCTCTCTCACCACCGTTTACTGACAACAGCCCGCCAGAATCACCCCAAGTAGCTTGTGAATCTATTTCTCAAAGCAATTCTGTAAAACGGCAAACTTCCCCAGTGTCTGTGGTTTCTTCCAACAACTCAGATTTGCTCCAGTTGCAGTTAAAGCAGTACAAGTGTGGTAAGGCTTTTATTAAACCTTAAATGTTTTACCCTTTGCACTATTTGTCATGTAAAATTTCTATCAATAACTTTTTGAATTATTCTTTTCAGATACAAAGCTAAAAGCTGATAAAAAGAAAGTTGCCTTTACACAAAGGCCTGCTCCTTTTATTAGGCCAAAGCCCTCTAGTGACCAATTGGAAGGGTCTAGCCAACCTTCAAAGGCTGTCATCCCCACTGTTTCAGCAATATCTTCTGTTTCTACTGTAACCATACCTAGTGTCTCAACAGTGCAAACAATGCCTGGTGTCCAAACTGCTCCTACAGTTCAAACCGTCCCCACAGTGAAAACTGTCACTTTACCTAGCCCTGTTACGGTTCCCCTGTCAACTGTTGGAGGTGATAATTTTTACTTTGTCTACCTCCATCCTATATTTGTCATTTATTTCTGACTTACTTAAAATTGTTATGCATTGCAGATGCCAACAGAAGAAAAACAATACTACTAACTGCCAAGGATTTTGCAGCACTCACTCAGAAAGTACGAGTAAATCAAGCAGGTTGCACAATTGGTTTACTAAACACTGCAAAATCAGTCTCAACTACCTTGAGAATACAACCCCCGAAGAATGGAACACCCCCCACAACTGCGCAAACGCTTGTGCCACCAATAACTGTCACCTCTACAGCACAACCATCTGTCCCCTCTTTTGCTCAAGTATTAACTCCAAGCACAGTACCAGCCAAGGTGCCGTTGATTCCTTGCCAAACAATAACAAATTCATTGCCTGCAGTCACCTCTATTCCTGTGACAAGTACTGTCTCAGGTAGACCATTGCAATCATCTGCTTTTTCTGTCTCCAAAATGACAGGAAATCCAGTTAGGAAAGAGATGGAGGTAAAGTATTGCTTGCTCTTGTTTTGAAATGGGAGATTTTAATGAGCCATGGATGGATGGGTATATAGATTAAATGTTTCCTTGTTGTAGATAAAGGCCTTGAAAAGGCAACAACGGATGATAAAAAATAGAGAATCAGCTTGCCTTTCACGAAAGAAGAAAAAGGAGTATGTGTCATCACTCGAGGGAAGATTATCAGAACTTGAGCAGGAGAACATACAGCTTCAGCTGGTTTGTTATTCAAATTATTATAATCTTGCTTGCTTTATAATGTGATGTGTTGATGTGTGTTGTTTCTACAAAAACATCCATTTACAGGAAAATAATGTTCTTAAAGAACGTGTTAATGAGTTAGAAAATGCAATGTCATGGACCAAATCTCCAACATTTTCAGTTAAGACCAAGAAAGCAACTGCTATTCTTGTATGCATCATAATGATTACATTAAATTTAGGATCTATCCCGTGAGTTGAATTTATTTTCTTCATGTATGTCAGTTAACTGTATTGTTTTTTATACGTATTGGTCTGAAACCTTACTTTATAGGTCCATGGTCAGTCGCAGCTCTGACTCACTTACTATGGGTAGTCTGGAAATGAAAGGTGGATCTGTGTCTAGTTCAGTCACTCATCACGGCCGGTCGTTATTATGGGCACCGACAGAAGACGTGTCTTCTACCAACAATTCTAGCTCAGAATACTTATCAAGGAATTCTTCTGGAAGTGCTGCAGTACAGCCCATTTGTCCTCTTTTCATAAACCAAACTGAATCTATTAGGTAAAATCAACCACTCATTCTAAAGGTTTGCAGTAATAAAAGGTAATCTCCATTATCAGTGTTATGTAACATTTTCAATTATTGCTTTCAGGCTTGACAGTGAACTGCGCCGCTGGATTGGATCTGATCCTGACCATCCTGCTCCACAAGATCCAATTCTTTCAAAACCTTTTACAGACTCCAAAGATGCACTGCATGGTGGTCCCTCTAAATCCACTTCTGACCAGAAATTGGGGTCTCCTACAAACTTATCAAAAATGCCATCAAAAGCTCCTGAACATAACAGTACCCATAAAGAGAAACGTTCTAAATTACGCAGGAAATCACTTGCTCACAGGTATGGAAGAATGTTTTTCCATTTTTGTAGGATTTTATTCGGTGAAACTTTATTACAATATTCGTTGGTATTTTCCTACTTTGACTTTTTAAATTTTATCTCTCAGGGCCACTAAGAAGAGCTCCACTGCTAGCCATGAAGTTGAGGTGTATGGAGTCAGGTCACCCTTATATGACTATACTGCATTCCTGGACTCTTTTCAGCGAAGAGATGATACTTTCTATGTTGTGTCTTTCTCGGGTGATCACATTCTTTTACCAGCTCAAGCACACAACTCTTCGTCAAGACCCAAAATGTCACTTGTTCTTCCAGCAGTACCCATTAATAGTAAGTGAACCAACAAACTGTTTCCGACTTTCAAGTACTTATTTCAAACTATGTTAAAACTCTTGTGATATTTTGCAGAATCAATGTTTGGCCTTAACCATATTAGAATGATGCAAATTGACTGTGAAGTTACTAACACCCAAATGCTCAGAGTGCGCCAGGATGATATACCTGCCCACTTCCGCACATCAGCCTTTGAACAGTTCTCAAATGCCACAACTGAAAACAACTCAGCTACAGCTAATAATGATTCTTCATCTGACTCAGCATCAAGTGATTTCCCCTCAACACCAAGTGAATCTGCTCACACATTCCATAACTTTTCTCATACTAGTGGAAGTCCAACAGTAGCATCTCAACCAACTTACAAACCATACTTTGTAAAAAATGGATATCCGGAAAAACTTTCGTTATCTCCTTCTCAGATTAAAAAGTTGAATGGAGCTCTTGTCAGTAGAGCAAAGGGAAAAGCTCAAGGCCCCATCACCAATAGTACTTTTTCCGTTGTAAGTAATCCTTCAAAGTTGTCAAACTACCCTTGATAGATATAAAACTGTTTTGACCTGTTTATCAGCAAGTAAAAGTACACTATGTTAAAGGCTGTGATCTCCAAGGATATCTTTCTTCTTGTATTTAGGTAGTGTCTACCTTCACTTTGCAGGTTTTTGATCTCCAAACTTTGTATTAGACTAATTATTTTTAACGTTACAGAAGTGTAAATGTGTATTTGTGTGTGTTTGTGTGTGCGTGTACGCACGCGTGTGTGTATTTTCCGGTATTTTCATATATTGATAGTAATTGATGTACAAATGCATTTTACTTTTATGTTGCAATTTATGATTTAATTTCACTCTATTATTGGTCACTTAAATTTAATAACTTTTTTATTTGTGTTTAATCAGAATATTTCTTGATGGGTCTAATTTTAAAAACTTCTTTGGTTGGAGCTGATAGCATTGAACTTTTCTGAGCTTTACCATATGTATTACATCAGTCTAGTCGTGACTTACAAATTGCTGACCATTACTTACCTGATAATTAACCAAATTGGAAAATGTTTGGTAAGATTAAATATTTAATACCACTGCAGGTTTAAATGAATTGAATGTGCATAATCAATTAAATCGCATAAGTATCTACTTACTAATATACTTAACTGCTCTTTATTTGCACAGTTTTTGCATTGTTCCGATAGTTTTTTCTTTATATATTTTATTCTCCTCTGTTATGCACATTAGTTATTATACTTGCAAAGTTTCCTAAACATCATGCCCATGCTCTTGCACAGCTTAGGCAGATGACAAGATGTTTCTGCAAGTAGATGACATGTATTAAAATCATTTATATATCATGTTGTTTTCTTTTGAACATATTTTCTTGTATTTATTGTTTGCTAGTCTGTTGGTGTGCTCTTTGTTAATGCAATGGTATAATTGCAATTGATTTGTGTTGATGTCGAATACATAGTATTTATATGTAAGCAAGATAATGAAATTTCTGAAAATATTCAACAAACAGAATGGAAAATGATCAGCTTAACACATTAGATGGTGACATTTGAATGACACATTAAGAGTTCAAATATGATAGCTCTCCAATGTAGATCTTGAAAACTAAGGGATTGATGATACCTTGGTCCCAGGTTTAAAAGTATCTACTAGTTCTGTTTGTGCAGGTATCTGATGTGAATTTGAAATGCGACCAAAGTAAAATTGTCTGATCTTTTGTAACTTTTTAAAAATCATGTCATATCTATTTGGTTTAGACAGGATCTGTTGATTTGCTCATCATGGGTTTGTATCTACTGTTCTTGATTTGTGCAAACAATGTAAGTGCACAATTTAATAAATGCTTTATCACTCTCTTCAAAATTACTTGTGTACATCTTTAAATTAGTTGTGTGCTGCTTAATAATCTTATCTATCTATTACATGTACAGTTAAATCAATTGGGCTTTACATAATAGTACTGTAAGGGCCATAGAGTTCCACACCAAATGCAATCATCGTTTGATAAATAGTATTGATATTATTTGTATGTAATAAAAGATTAAGATTAAAAAATAGTCAAAACTAGTTATTTATTTTATGCCTCAGCCCAAAGGTTTTGATATTCAGAATACTGATACATTGTTAAGCTCAATACCTCCTTTTGCATATAAAAATATTCACAGCAAATCTTTGACATTTTCTGTGAAAGTAAACTGTATTCACTTCAAGTCCGGAGTTGAAGAACCAAGGTATACTCTCAAGTCATCAATGGTAGACTGAACAATCTTTGCTCGTATACTTTTCCGGCCTAATTGTTTGTGTGCTGTGTAGCGATGACATCCACCAAATGAATAGAAATAGTTACCCCCTTCACTACCTTTAATCCAAAGAACATCGATTGGAGGAACAGTGTCAACTGTGGTTGGATCCTAAACATACGAGAAACAGGGGCATTTAGATGCAAGGTGTACAAGTTGATAAAAAGTACAATAAGTCAATATCAATATTAACATACCTCCAATGTATCCATTAGGCTTTGAACTTTCTGACTGTTAACTTCTAAAACGAGAGGACGAATTATGACTGACATTGGAACCTCCTCAATTTCACCTATGTTCCGTGAATGGACAGTGGATCCATCATCTGCTGCCATGATGAAAGAACCAACTGCGAGAGCTGCGAAGTTTAGGGACTAAGAGTAATATAAAGCTGCTTCTCTAAAGATAATGTTAACCATGTGCGGATGAAATGTCTTCCTTCTCATTAGCTATAATGCCACTTTCTCCTTCTTAACTGTTTCGGTTTCCAAATTTATTTTAAAGAAAGAGAACGTCTTAAACGCGTTTAAGCGATTAACAGGTGCTTACGTCATGTGACGCAGCCGTCAGCTGCTGTCAGCTGTCAGGGTGCCGAGAAATACTAAGTTCAGCAAATTTATGGCAACAATCACTGTTAGTACGAGTCAGTTCTCTGAAGATTGTAGTGAAAAACCGATGATAACTTTTCATACGTTGTTGATGGAAAGGAAGGCGATTCATTCATTCATTCACAGTTACGATTACGAACCATAACAACATGCAGACAGATTTCGAATGAAAATATTCTCATATGATGCATGTTGGCCACACATCACCACAACAGCATTTAATAATGAGATACTGTTTTGATGAAGAGAAACCATTAAAAGAAGCAGGAGATATATTAAATCCTTCGTGTGGATGGGAAATTTTTCTATTGCTCGACGATTAGTCATATTCGTTTTCCACAACCGTTACGAAAGAAGAGGTTGGTGGTGAGACTGCAGACAGGTTAAATCATTCGATATTCTTTTGTTGGTGAGTTTTGTCTGCTGCTGTGGTGGGGTAAAGGGGACACTTGTCCTTCAACGTTTTATTGGATGGTTCTGTAAATTTCAGCGTTATTCGCTGTTGAAACGTTTGAAGAAGAGTGCTCACTTTAAACATGGCTTTGCTGAGGCAACTTGTGAGTCGGAAAGGCTTGCCAATTAAACCAGCGCTTTTGTACAACTCCTCACGATCAGGTATGCACCTAATCCTTCCTAACCTACGAAAACAGTCAGTTATCAAAGGCAACATTACTTACATGTCCGTCTTGAGTTATTGTATCGTTGCTCTGGTGTATGCATTACATTCCTTTGAGAGTATGTCTTCGCCCTAATTTTGTGTTTCAATTTCCATGGAAAGTTTTCACTGATCATAACTTTCTTTATCTCATCTTAATCTATACCTGCAAGTTCATCTCACAAAACTCATTTCTCTTTTACATTCTAGCTGCCAGGGTCTTAACTGACTACATGCCAGCACCATACCCCAAGACAGAGAAGGAACGACTCGAGGCTGCAAAGAAGTACGGCTTACTCCCAGAGGAATATGAACCTATTCCAGATGATGGTTTTGGCCGTGGTGATTACCCCCGTCTTCCTGATATAGGAGCTGATTCTAAGGATCCTTGGTACCCTTGGGATTTGCCCGAGTATAGGAAAAATTATGGTGAAGTTGTATGTATCACATCTGATTAACAATTACATTACTCTTGCATCTTATTTCACTTTCACGCATGTTTTCTTTAAATTTTCAGTGGCATATTGATTCCGACATGCTTGGAGAGGACAGGTGTGATCCTCAAAAAGACTGGTGGGTTGATAAAAGGGTCATGGTCGGAATGTTGGTTGGAGTCCTTGGTACATTCTGGACGATTGCTATGTTGACAGATCCCTACCCTGTGCACAGACCTGTTGTATGTATTTGCTTTTATTTTTTACTATATCATTGTGGTTACTGCTAAAGCGTAATTTTATCCTGCTTTTTATTTTTATTTGCCTTTAGTCTGCCAAACAGATTCCTGGTAAAGCGGCTAAAGAGAGTGGGAAAATCTACTACACATTTTAAAAGAGTAACTGATACTTTATTACTTAGAAAGCTCATGTAAGTCTGTCATCTACTAACTTTTGAGCTATGTTTTTATTAATGATAGATGATTTAGAAGGCTAATTCACTTTCTCTCTTTTTCAGATTTTGAGTCACCTAAATTGTATAGTGTACAAAGGGCTGGAAATTAAAGTTATGATATACAAACAACTCTTCTAAATATCTGCTCATAATAAATGTCATGTTTAACACTTTTTTAAAATGAAATTTGAATATCTTCTTTTCCTTTCAAGTTAGGAAAATTATGTATCCATTTGAATTTTACCACCAGTGTACGATGGAGTTTATTTGCACATTAGTGTATTAAACTTGTTGATACCTATAATTTCTACTATGTGCATATGTGGGAAAACTTAATTCCAATTTGTCAGTTAATTCTATAAAGTTCTTGTTTTATAGACCGTTTGGAAATTTTATGCCGAAGAAGAAAGAATGTGCGAACCAAGGTGGAAACCATTTGATGGTTACAGTCTCTGTTGTCCAAAAATCAACTCATGTCATGTCAGGATTAAAGGAGCTGTTTGAAAAATCACTGACATATAGGTGGATAACTATTATCTAAAAACATTTACATTGGATGTACAAATCCCTAGAATAAAACTGTTTTTAAATAGCGAGCAGATAAATCAAGTACGGAATACTTGCAAGTGTCCAACTCACTGGTAGTATGTGCAGTGCACTTGCAAGGATTCTAACTCATCAGTTTGAACACATCCATTGCATCGGGTGCATTCTATGCTGGGAGTATTGAACAGAGGGGTTGAACACTTACAAGTGCACAACAACTGATTTGAAAACTTGGCACGTCAGTGCACTTGTGAATTAGAAAAACAATAAAACTGAGTGCACGCTCAAGCTAGTGCATTAGTTGGACGTGACGGTCATGATGGGCGTTAACATTACTTTCAGAGGCACAGGAGAGGTAGAGGCGGAGCTCCTGAACGTTTGGCTGACACTCTCCTGCTTCCGTCTGGGAGGGGGTGGGGAACGGGTAGAGAACGGTGAGGGACAGCGATGATGCTGAGCGGGGGCTCAACGAGTCGGAGGCGGGGGGAGGGGGGGGGAGTGATCCTCCTTCTCTAGAGAGGTAGGCAATTTACACTAGAAAATCCCTAGGCGCATGTCAGAGTCAGAGAGGCACGGAATGATTCTGAGCCGCTTGTCCAAAAGGGTTGGCCACGGCCGGCGCATGTCGGTGAGATAGGGATGGGGATGATCCTCAGCGGGCGGCCCGGCCCAGAGGGGTTGGCAGCGGAGGCCGCGGCTGGCTCCATGGTGGAGTCCTACAGGATTCTGGCTCACGGCGGTGGACATGGATGGTCAGAGACGATCATGAGCGGGCGATCCCATGGATTAGTCGCAGAGGACACGACAGGCCCATGGCAGTGGCCGCACTCCGCACTCTATGCGCTGCAGGGGGAGGGGGAGGGGGGCATAGCGGCATAGCGCTGGCCGGGGGGTGAGGGGTGGGCGAGCCGGGCCCGCGGGAGGCGAGGCGACGGCCGCCCCGCCGCCAGTCGCGAGGCACACAGCACAGCAGACGGGTGGGAGCGAGCCGAGTCGAGCCGAGCCGAGCCGGGCGCAGGCCAAGCGCAGGCCAGCGAGCGCGAAGGGTCGGATCGGGTCGACGCACCCAAAACAAACCGGGCGTGTGTGCGTGCGCGGGCGTGCTGGTCGCGTGCGAGCCGGGGCACTCGCGGAGCGCGCGGAGCTGCGGAGCTCGCCGGCGTCCACTACTTCCGGTGTGCAACGCGCGGGGGAGTTGCAGCTGCAGCGGCGCTGCCCCCTGCAGCTGCGGCAGCGCCGGCGCCCACGGGAGGACTTGCCCCCAGGCGTGCTTGCCAACCGGCACCGTCACAAGTGCTCTTGACAATGTTGTGAGATTCGAACTGCGTACCGGCAACTCTTCGTCGTGTCTAGTCTTCAAGTTTTAATTTACCTAGTCAATACCATCAACTTGCCGTGCCTTCATTTTATTATCGTTATTCTTTGTTGTTTACGTGAGTGGCAGTGAACTTATGGTGTGCGTTGCCTCAAGTTTGCCCAGGGCACAGGTGGATACATAAAATACGTCTAGTCGTCGAGATATTGTGTGTGTGTGTGTGTGTGTGTGTGTGAGTGAGTGCAGTTGTGTGTACTCATCAAGTGCAGCTATTGTGAAGTCAGTACAAGTGCAAGGTGTGGAGTGGTGTGACACATTACACGAACGTGACAGGAACGTGACGGGTGTGTGACACTCCTTACGCGAGCGTGACTGTTGCGCCTCGGAGCGCAGACTCGCCAACCCACCCGGATACCTGTGGTCAGCCGATCACCTGGTGGACCCAGGAGGACCTTCTTCTTCGCGCTAAAATGTAAGTAAAGTCTACCCCGTGAGCAATAGACTGCTGTAGATTGTTTTATCAGATATTATCTACAAGTCAAAAAGAGGGCATGGGGCTCCATTCAGTGGCGTTTCTCAGGTCGGGGGTGGGGGG
>NW_026267141.1:1043134-1050763 GCF_000697945.3 Frankliniella occidentalis | reverse complement strand
GAAGTAAATGTTGGCCACATCACCGCTGCGCTACAGTCATTGTGTCGATCTCCAAAGACTCTTGATAAACCGCGCATTGAGTCCCGTAAATGGAGTTCTTGTTGTTGCATCGTCTGCACACAGGAGAGGGGGTGGAGGAGGAAATGTTGGAAGAGAAGGGGGAGGGGGGGGGAGTCAGGAGTGCATCAGGGGTGAACCGCTGCAACTGAGCAGATCTTGGACGGGCTGAAGTTGATAGAAGTTGAAGAGAGCAGCGGGCATAGGTGGTGGTGCTCGGCGCGGCGCGGGTAGCTGGCGGTGGTGCAGCGGCAGGTTGAATGGACCAGCTTCACTTCCGGAGGTATTGATCTGTTGCCGGCGGAAGCGGCAGCCGGGGGCTGGGATGGGGATGGGATGGGGATGGGGTCCTCGCCCGTCCCGGGCCCGCCCCGGGCCGCGTGGGCCGAGGCCTGTGTGGGCCCCCGCTACCCCAGCTACCCCCGGGGCGCGGGGCCGCTGCACGTGGAGCTGTTCCGGACGAGGGGAGGGGAGGGGCGGGGCCCGGCCCGGCCGGCAGGTGGAGGGAGCGTGGGCCGGGCTGCTGGCGCGGCTGGCGCCCGGGCTGGCTCTCGCCCGCCTGCTGCAAGCTCTTTGGCTCCTAGGAGCAGAGCCGCGCTCAAACATTTCGTCCAATTATCATTCGCTGTTGTTATCGAGACGAACAGATGCCATGGCACGACTCTCGTCTCCAGGAGAAGGGGGAGGGGGCGGCTGCGCCGCCTACGCAACACCACCGGCGCGCCGGTGCACCGGTGTATATTTGGGGGCCCGGGGGGGTTGACGGGCTGGGAGGGGTAGGGGGTGCAACCCCTGCGTGGGCCGCGCGCGGCGCGCCCGCCCGGCTGGCAGCGCGCTGGTGGGGGGCAACTGCGCAGCGCCTGGAAGCGGCGGGGCGGGAGAGAGAAGGGCAGAGGGAGGCAGAGGCTGCGTGCGTCCGCCCCTGCTGCTGGAGGCTGACGGAATGAACGAGAGAGAGAGAGAGAAAGAGAGCGAAGAGCCCGCTTGTCGTTGCTCGGATCAACTCCCGCGTTCCACGAAATCCTGCGCTTTCCGCTACCTCTGAACCGAGGCCCGCGACAGCGCGTGTGCTGCGCTCTGTCTCTCTCTCTCTCTCTCTCTCTCTCTCTCTCTCATCGAGTGGAGCTGCGCGCGTGGAATGGAATGAGCGACATCGCAATACAACGCTCTCGCACGCACAAGAGGTCTAGCGAATTGTATCCGCTCTCTCTCTCTCTCTCCCCCTCCTATGGCCCCCACATCGGCGTCGAGCGTGGGTCTCATCCACGTGGCGAGGCCCGCGCCCACCAGGCGCCCACCACAGGCCGGGCCGGGCTGGGCGACTACTGCATGGCGCCTACCTACTAGCCGCCCGGCCGGCCGCCCGACCTAAGCCTGGAGGGTTGGGGGGCTGCAGCCGCCTCACTGGGAAAACAGAAGTGCTAAGTCGTGCCTTCCCTGGGGCACTAAACAGGCCAAAAGGTGCAAGAAATTAGTGTCTTTGGCAGTTTTAATGCCTTTGCAAAGGCACTAAACCCTTTAGTGCCGTTTAAAGGTAGGAGTCAGCACCTTTGCTTTTCCAGTGCTTGGGTGGGTGGGCGTCGAGCCTTGTCAGCCCGCCGGTCTGAGGCATCCCCTTTGTCATCATGGTCATGAATGCTATCAGGGCTCAAAAGACAAAAGACCTCACTGCCACCGCCGAGTATTCGCTGCCTATGTACCAACACTAACTGGATTTTTATGTATCTTTTATTTTGAACACAGTGCATTGCATTCCGCTGTAAAGGCACTTAAGTCATTAACATCCCAAAGCCGGCGTTGATTTCTACATTTGTTTTTCTAGTACACCCTGTACCGTGTGCAAAGGCAACACGCCACAGTGTTGCGGGCTTGCCTACCCGATCTTCCCGTCAGGCGCCATAGCCCCTTGGCACGATGCAGTGAGTGAGCCCCCTCTACATCGTGCCCCTTGGGTATGCAAACCCGCAACACTGGGGAGTATTAGTCTTTACCCTCGGTACGAAGCAGCCTCAATCGTTCGCAAGGATTCAGTTGCCTCTCCTTCTCTAGAACTTCTCTGAACTATAAATACGCAGCAGTGTTGCGGCTTTGCCTACTATTCACGCCCGTAAGGGGCCATGGCCCTTGCGGCCATATATCAAGTATGCAATCCTGCAACACTGCTGCGTATGCACCCAGTTAGTTACAGCCGGTACACTCAAGGTACCCGTCACCGAGAGGCAACGCCTAAAAGTTGAGAGTATGCGTTCACCTCATTCAGGCAAAACACGCACCCCCCCCCCCTCCCACCCGCCCGTCGCCAAGATGGACCTGAATCCACCCTTCCCCACTCCCTCCCCTTCCCTCCCCACCCCGCGCCCACGCGCTCTTCGACTCTATCCCGGTCCGGACGATGATAGCCGGCCGCCCCGTCCCCGTCCGAAGCCTTCATAAGTGAGCGCGACTGCGGGGGAAGCTCGTTAACTCTGTCTCCGGAGCGTTCTCAGTGTAGCTACACCAGGAGGGGGCGAGCGGGGGGCGAGGGCGCTGCTGGGCGCTGCATCGTTAGTACCGTGTGTGCCTGATTCGCCTCGTCCACTTATTCGGTACCCCGCAACTCTGGAAATCAACAGAAGTACATTACAGTCCCACCGATGAAACAGATAATAATTCCTTGCGAAAGGATTTGGTTGGTTTGTAAACTTACGAAGGAATAATTCCTCGTAATTGTGGAGGTTTTTCTTCACATTTAAAAAATCGCTCTCATTTGGTTTTGCAATTACAAAAGCAGCAAAGTGCTCTGATTACCTGATTCAGAGTAAAATGTGTAGATTTTCAGTCTAAACTTAGAAAATCGTGAGTAATGGTCTGAAAACAAAATTTCAGAGTGCCAATTCTGAAAAACATCTACAGAATTTTCAGAATGTTTTTACAGTGCAGAACTGTTCTAAAGGTTCGCGCAGGCCAGGCTCAGGTAGGCGTGCAGCCGGATTGCTTTCCCTGCGGTGCACAGTACTGTCTGGGGTGCGATTGGAGAGCTCACGGTGAGCTCACGGTGAGCTCCCTTGAAAAACGTCCTCAGAACGTTTCCACCACCACCTCACCCTATTTCGAGCGGGTTAGAAGGCGGTCTAGAAGGCTCAGTCCGTGAGTTCACTGTGAGCTCACGGTGAGCTCACCGTGAGCTCTCTAATCGCACCCTAGGTGAGTGGCGATAGGCAACACTGTGCGTGCTGGCATGCAGGCGTGCAGCCGGGTTGCCTACCCGCACGGGGCCGTGTCGGTCGTCAGTGACGGCTGAGGCAAGTCGCCCTCTTTCAGCCAGGGTCGTCCGTTGCAGAGGTTTCCTCAAGCAAAAGGTTTTCAAAAGTTGTTGTTTCCAAGCAATTGGAAGTTACCACTTCTGCTTGAGAGCTACCTAGAAAGCTAGCAGTTACTGACTTCCGCCTCCGCCCCATGTCAGTAGGCCTAATTAGGTTTGATTTTGACACCACAGAAATACTGACTTTTTAACGCGCTTTTTAATGACATTCTGCTTTGTATCCAGCAACTAGTAATAGCACGAATTAATATGAAATAATTGACAAATTGATCAATAATTCGCTCTGTAAATAATTCTAACGCTTTAAGGGGTCAGACCTGTGAAATGTAAGGGTTTGCATGAATCGTCACTTAGCACTCTCCAGAAACATGCCGATCTTCGCCTTCAACTGGAACATTGCATGCAGTCTCTTTCGGTGGCACGATTGTAGCGCAACGGATGGGTCTGCGACGGTCATAAAAATTGCTAGGGACTCTTAAAAAATGCCACTAGTAGTTGACCTGGGGTTTTTGGAAATTTCGAGATTAAAGTACTCGAAAAAAATCACAATGCGCAAAAATGGACAAAACAAATTTTTCATTTATCTTTTCATTTCAGTTGTGTGTGTTTTTTTTTTCAAATACTTTCATTTCGAAATTTGCAAAATCCCCAGATCAACCACTGCGGCATCTTTAAAGAGTAACTACCTATCTTTTTGACCGTCGCAGACCCATCCGTTGCAGCACAACCGTGCACACTGAAAAGGACTGCATCGTCCAGTTGGAGGCGAAGATGGTCATGTTCCTGGAGAGTGCGCGCACGGCACCAACGGTGAAATTAGCGCCCATCTTTGCTCTTAATACACCTTTAATCATAAATCGATGGGGCGTGTCGTTTTTATGCAGTGACGATTTTCCCAAACCCTTCAATTCACACCCTTAACTGACAAAATATAATAAGTACATATCTGAGACTGCAAGCAGTAACTTGTAGCAGTAGCGTGTGCTGGTTGTTGGTCAAAACAACATGGTTTTTGGATTGTTTCTTCTTTGTAAATTGAAGTTGATAACAGTCGACGAGTTTTGTTGTGGAGTACACTCCAGCCATACCGGCCTACCACACTGTTATTCAAAAATACTGTGACGCACAGCTCAACTACAGAAGTGAGTGGAGTTAATCAGCCACATGGAACATTGCAAGCTAAATTAGTATATTTTACATTTAACGTCAAAAAATAAATAGTAATCAGATTCTATAAATTTTGTATATATATTGAGCAAAATGGCTTTAAGTGTTGGGGCTAAGTGTGTGCGGAGTTATTTCACTACACTGGACCTTTTCCCACCACCCTCGGCTCGGCTGGTGTTTTACCAAAGGGCGACGACATGGCAGGAAATGAGTCAATAGTCGATTCAGTGTAAGAGTCGAAAGCCCGCCGTGTGACGGAATGCATGCAATGCTAATGTGGATTACCGACGACGTAGCGGGTGGTGCGTAAGTGTGTGCGTGTGTCAGTGTGTGCGTGTGTGAATGTGTGCGTGTGTGAGTGTGTGTGTGTGTGAGTGTGTGTGTGTGTGAGTGGGTGGGCGCGCGCGTGATGTTTAGGTCGAGGTCTCAATAGTTGAACTGCAACGTCACGTCGTCACGTCTCATTTAGATAATTTATTTAAATAAATGGTACGAAATTCTGTTTTTAATCGAGAGAACTTATCTAGGTAATCGATCTACATGCTAGGCATCTTCATGCATCTCTGCAGCACACCCATCACTATAGTGTGGGTGTGAAAAACATCTTTGACATAATAATTTTTCAACAAATTTAGGGTGGACTTCGTTTTGGGCGTCGACGAATTTTTAGTCAATGTGTAGTGTAATAAGAATTTTGGAACTTTTTAAAAATTGTAACTCATAAACATTTCTCGAGGAAAATTTCACCATAAAACCAACAAATCATTTTCAAAGTGTAGTCTACCCACAATAATTTGTAATATTGTTTTTCCCCCTTTACCGAATTTCTTCAAAACCTGATTCACGCGCATTTCCGTGTTGTGCCGGTTAATATTCGAACAGATGGGTAAAGGGTTCACTGATAAACAGACTGTTCCAACTGGAAGTTAAATACTTGGCAGTGTTCAACTACGTAGTATTACACTTACAAATGTTTAACACGGTAGTTGCGCACTTGTATAAGTCTTGCAACTCCCAGTATGCGCGCAATATAAGGAAGTCGTCAACTACGGCTATACGGAGTTGAATAAATTTTGCAACTTTCCCAACTATATCATGCTAGTTCCACACAAGTGTAAAGCTTTTGCCTACTTGGTTTTTCAGTGTTCTGGTTGTTGCACCTGTGGGTCACAGATGAAACGAAATGATACAAACGTACTTTTGCTTTCAGTGAGCATCTCGGTCTAGTCGGCAGGCAAGCTAAGTTCACTCGATGCGAGACACGCACCTGAAAAACAAGGTTCTTGAATCAAGTAAATATCCTTGGAACAAGTCAACTTCCTAGACGAGTGCTAGGAAATTGGCCTGTTCCAAGCCGTTTTCTGGGTGTGGCATTGCATACGTGTTGCCGTGGCGAGCGACTAGACTGTGCACTGTTAATAAATCTCGTCATTTCACGATAATAATGTGTCACGAATAGTTCGTAATCGAAATTAACGAGTATTATTCGTCAATTTCGGTTACGATCTATTCGTAACATTACAATTTAATAGTGTCAATTGATCAGGATGTTAGAGTGTTTGTTCTTTTACGACAGCAACCAAATAACAAACTGTTCGTCATTTTACGAGAATGTATTCGTTACTTTAAAATAACGAAGAGTTTGTGTAGACAAATTAACAATGTGAGGATATGGGCTCTGTGGCTTCAAAATTGGTCTAATTTTTGAGTTTACTATGTCGAGAACGGATGTCACGTGCTAAAAATTACGCTCGGGCAAGGAAGCTTCCAATACTGAAAGTAACCTAATCGTACTGGCTCGACTGAAACTCGAGTGGATGACCCCAGTGAGAACCGGGTCACGCCCCCCAGTCCCAAAGTGTGTAACAACCAGTAGTCGTATAGATGATTCGCGTCGTCCACTGTATCGCATCGCGTGCTCGCGTGTGTGCGGCTTGCCCACTCGCTCGGTGCACATTGAATTCGTGTGTAGAACTTTTATGCCTGGTCAAATTGTTCACCATCACTCACAAAATTGTGCGTAATGAAGTATGCAATACGCAAAGAAACAACGCGCAACAGTAGCGTGCCAACAGAAGTTCATGAAGCATTTATAGAGTGTCTGTCGCGCCAGGTCGATAGGCAAACCCGCCTAGCTCGCCCATGCACCCCACCGGACCGCGCGCGCGTGCGACGGACTGTCTTAACTTTGAAAGTAAACGGGGCAAACGAGCCATTTTGGCAGCGCCCTACGAGTGTATGCAATACTGTTCGGGTGGCTCTGATCGGCTCTGCTGATCGGCTCTGCTCGGGCCGTCTCGGCTGCAGCAGAAAGCCCATAAGCTTTTGTGCAGCGGCCGGCTGGTTATCACCTTGCCCCTCCCGCCCCCCTCCCCTCCCCTTTACGGTAGCGGGGCCGTGGAATGATAGCGGGTCAGTGGCCTCCCGCGGCCGAGTCGCGGGAGGAGGGGAAGGGGGTCCCCAGTTATGCAGCTTGATGCAGCCGGCACAGCGGGCTCCCGCTGAAGCTGCTTGATTGAAGCTGCTGCAGCACCAACGTCACACTGTCATATGCGCTCGCTGCTGCACCACACCGCGGAGCGACGCTTCTTGGGGACCTCCCCATGAGCACCGTCGGTGCTGATGATTTTATGATGCAATTTTAGTTAAAAGTGATAAGGCCTAATCAGCGAATACAAGAAGTTGGAGATGTATAAACTTCAGTGATAATCATTCAGGTTCTTTTACTGGGTGGTCGCTGTGCACCATGCTCGTTCGAACAAAATGCGAGGGGTGGGCGACTTGAATTTTTTGTGTACACAGGAGTACGGAGTACACGGAGTACAGTCGGAGAACACTGAGTATTGCCGGTCGGAGCGCGCAGAGTACCCCTGGAGTACACCCGGAGTACACCGGAGTACACCGGAGTACACCCTGAGTACAGTCGGAGTACGCGGAGAACTTGCGACAAAAACAGCCGGAGTACACGGAGTACAGTCGGAGTACAATCGGAGTAAAATCGGAGAACACGTGGAGTACATTTTGGCCTGTACACAGGAGCCGCCCAGTCGTCCACCCCTCGACAAAATGCGTGTTCTTGCCACCCCGTGTGCTGGGGCGCGAAC
>NW_026267141.1:1042669-1043084 GCF_000697945.3 Frankliniella occidentalis | reverse complement strand
GACTGAAACTAACCGTAAAACAAATAGGTCAACTCCCGTTGAAAGAAACGTTTCAGATGAATACAATGAGGTCGCAGGCCTCGCGCAAACCTGAACTTGTTGCCCTGAATGGCCGGCAGTCCAGGTCTGTTCACGCGAAACTGTTTGCTATTTACCGACTGGCTGAGTGCGTATATTGTTCGCAATTGTTTTTTCTTAACGACATCGTGTTGTTGGCTTTAGATATATTGGACTTGACTTGGTCTTTTCTCCAAGATCACGGGCGTCGTGGTGTGGCGGGGTGAGGAGCGGCCGGGAGCAGGGCCGTGGGGTAGGCGTAGGGGAAGGGGGACTATTTCATGCTGCCATCGGAGGGGTAGGGTTGGGGTCGTGGCTGGGGCAGTGAGGGGGGCGACGGGACAGGGAGGCAAAGGGG
>NW_026267141.1:1040884-1042619 GCF_000697945.3 Frankliniella occidentalis | reverse complement strand
CACACCCCTTAAAGCTTGTCGGCAGCTTTGGTATAAAAAGTTCAACCCTAGCCACGTGTGGACACGTGTCCTGTGTCGTGTATGGACTCACCTGGGGTCCGTCCCGGCAAGTAAGGACCTCTGCTCTGGCCACACACAGAAAACGGTTCCGTTGATGCAATGAAAGAAATTAGTTTTTTAGAAGTTAGAATTTTTCTCTTGACTCAATGGAGTATCATTGATTTCTGGGATAAAAATTAATGGAAAAAATAATGGAATTTTATATAGTTTGAATTTCTGTTAATCTAAGGGATTTTTCGTTAATTCAATGGAATCAGTTCCTGGGTGCAGACACCTGCGCTTCTGCCCTAGCGAGTTTGCAATTCGTCAACACTGGGTCGCATTCAAAGACACGCTCGTTACTGCTATTTGTCCAGAAATGTACAATTTTGCGAATAATTACGAATGAAATCGTGGATAAACATGGCCAGTGGCTAGATTTTTACGGATGTTTTTCGTATGCGGGTTTGGTGTTTACCTTTCCCCCTCAGGCTTATTTCGACCCCGTGTCCTCGCACGCGATGTATCGAAGCGTCACTATTCATTGAGCCCCGTGCACGCGTCCATGCATTCCGTCATTCATACCTCAGCTTCATAGGAGCTGCCGCGCGGGGGCGGCCAGGGGGCGGCCGGAGGCGGCCGGGGGGCGGCTTGGCGTGGGGCGGCGAGTCGGGGCGAATGAACCAGGAAGCTCCTGCGGGGGCGTGCGGGGGGCGGCGCAAGCCGCGGCGGCGGGGGTGTTCGCTCGATAAAGAGCACCCCGGGGGCGGGCTGGGGACGGGCTGGGGGCAGCCACTCTGGGGGCCGAGGCCTGGGCCGCACGGCCGGGGGCGGCGTGCTGGGGGCGGCGGCGGACGCGGCATTCGGAGGGGTTTCAAGGGCAACGCCCCCGCGGCCTGCCCGGTCCCGGGTTCAAACGCCGCCGTCGCCGAACTTCCGCGCTATAATTTTTTCCCCTGCGTGGCGCTGCTGGTAACAGCAATGGTAGGAGGTGAGTGCGAACAGACCAAAACGTCACCGCGGGAAAGGGGCGGGGCTCGGCTGGGGGCAGGTGGGGGGCGAGGGGGCAGCGCCAGGGAAAGGTTGAAAAGGGAAGGACTATCAGTGGAATCGCCTCCCAAATAGACGCTCTCGCCTATATTTATCCCTCCCCACCTCCCCGGCGCCCGACCCACGGCACCTCCTTAAGGCCCTCAGGCCTGACGACAGGGCAGACCTGTGTCGTCTGAGGCGAGGAAGGTTTTGACACAACTCACCCACGCAGTCACAGCAACCGAAATATTTCTGCTTCATTTTCCTGCAATTAATAGTGCAAAAAGTTTGTGTTACACACTGCAGTTATGCACTTCTTTATTACATTTTTAATCTGTAAAATAGGAAGTTTAGTTTGGCCTATATATTTTATTTTTAAAAAGAGAAAGAAATTCACCTATGTATTCCTTACAGAAGAAATTTTGTGCTCGTAAATTTTGTTTTTAACGTCATCGCGATGTAGTGTTTTAAAGCATCCATAGTTTTCCACGAGCCAGAACACACACTTGTCAATTTTTTTGTTTGGCATTTGCCGATAGGGTGCCTGGTAGCTGGGTCCTGGTACTCGGTAGGGGGTTTAGGAGGGGGAGGGGTTCGTGGGTATCACTCTGGTGGGGTTGTGCTGTGCGCGCAGGTCCGCCGCCGCCCCACCAAGCCCCACACC
>NW_026267141.1:1030386-1031892 GCF_000697945.3 Frankliniella occidentalis | reverse complement strand
ATTGTGGCATATTGTTGCTTTGTTTGTTTTTGTGTTTGTTCTTTTTATTCTTGTGTGACTTTCCTACACCTAGCAATGAAATGAATCCGAGCGTTCCAGCCTCCATCTAGGACCCGTGATGTGGAGCGTGCTGGAAGTCTTAGGAATTGTCGTCCCTGTGAGACGCCGGAGAGCACCAGCGGAGAGTGTTACACGGTTGTCACCCCTTCCCCTTCTCTGGTGTGGCGCCGCTCCTGCGCGAGCGTTGACCCCGGAAACTGTGCGCACCGACGCCACCTCCCTCCACCACTGCCCCCTCCACCGCAACCCCTCAGCGGCTACCCACCAGCGCCCTCACCCCGCACCCACCCCCGTACGCCTGACGCTCGCTAGACAGCAAGACACTCAACGGAATCGACTTAGGACCACCTTAGACAGTTGCCCAGTACATAGCTTCTAAAATAGAAATGGCCCGCCCTTCTTTCGAACAATGGCAAACGCATTGATTAAAAATTTCCTCTTGTGAGGCGCCACTACTTGCTATCTTTAGCACCTTTGCAAAGGAACTAGTGAGTAGCACCCCTATAAATTCAAGTAGCACCCGAAAGTTGGTGCTATATGGCTTTATGCGCGTCGCCACTGGACCAACAACACTGGAAAAACAAAGAACACAACAAGTCACGCCTTTAAAACGTGTTAAGGTCATGCGTAGTGCGTTTACAAAAGGCATTACATTTGCCAACAGCGCTTAATTTTTAGAACCTTCGGCGCTCTGTAGTGTCATGAGTAGTGCACGTTCGGCTCCTTTGCAAGGGCCGGTACTAGTATTTTCGTGTTCCTGTAGAGTGTAGAGGCTCAAAATTTTTCAGGAACCAGGCACTTGAGTTCCGTTTCAGCGGCGGGGGGATAAAGATGCGTGTGAGCTCACGGCGTTTCCGTCACCTGTCGCTATGAAACATTCACAGCCTCTGGCGGAATGGCTCGCTCTTGCTGGCTGTCGCGCGGGCGATTTGAATTATTTGTCCCCCGCGGCGCGGTCGGCGCGACGCGAGGCTTGTGTGTGTTTGTCCCTTACGCCCTGGTTTATTCACTGCTGTAGGCGAGCCGCTATTGTCACGTGCTGGCACCTCATTGGCTGGTGAACGGTACGCCCGTAAGATAGACAGACAGACAGACAGACAGACAGACAGACAGGCAGACAGAGGGATATAGAGAGGGAGGGAGGGAGAAAGGGAGGGAGAGAGGGAGGGAGGGCGAAAAATTGAGACGGAGAAGTGATGTCTTGGGGCAGGTCATGGACTGAGGTAAGGAGAGAGATATCGATCTATACAGAAAGTGCAGAAAGCAAAAACTGTATAGCAGTGTAGGGATGCGCTCCTGGCGACGTACAAATCGATAAAAGAAGAGGAGCAACAAAGTGCATTGACCGCACCCCAGGCGTTCTGTCTCTTTTTTTGTCCTCTACTCTTTTGTTCTCTTCTTCCTTTTTTTCTTGCTGTCTGTCTCTTTCTCGCCGCCTCTCTCTCT
>NW_026267141.1:1025088-1030336 GCF_000697945.3 Frankliniella occidentalis | reverse complement strand
TCCCTTCCCGGCCCCGCCCCGCCCCGCCCCGTGTCCGCGCTTTCCTCGGCTCTCGCTGAGGTCATTGCCCCCGGCCCGGCTCACGCCGAGGCTCACGCGCACACTGAGCCCCGCCGCGGCGTGGTCGAGTCGCAAGCGGTGGCAGTCGACGCGACAACAGCGCGCTGGCCCCTCCCCTCCCCGTGTGCCTTTCTCTTCCTACTTCCCTCCCCTTCCCCGGGCCGGGCCGGGCCCTCTCCACCCACCCTCCCGCCACCCCCCTGACTAGGGGGTAGTCGCAGGAGGTGCGGCCGGGGGCTGGTGCGCCCCTTCGACTGCGCAGGTGAGATCCACCTGAATAGACCTTTTTCATTCAAAGTTCTCCCTCCATTTGTCGCGAATTAATGGATCGGGAGCGTGTTTGTAAGGTAAGGTGTCCTCATTATTAATTTGGAATACCTGTAAGCCTCGTTTGGGATAGGCCTAGCTTACGTTACCTTGTCACAAGACCCCATATATGTAATCGTATGTATATAGTGATCGCCGGTTCACTCTGCCGGAACACATAGCTTGATGATAAGGTGGCCCACGGAAGGAAGAGAGCAAAGGAGCCTAAAAAAAGCTTCGCTTGGCTGAGCTAATAATAGTAAAATTCTTATCTTTTTTTGTTTGATGCAAAATTTTGTTTTTCTCGTTAATGCCACACTCATTGCAAACTGTAACAATTAAAAATTACGGATCCTCGTGGAATAAATAGAAAAAATTGACATTACATCAAAAATTGCCTAAATACTGAATTTAAAAATTAACGAAGAGGTCTGTCATTTTAAGAAGGCACAGCTGCTCGATGTTCCCTTCGTGGTCCGAGTCCTTTCCTTGCAATTGCGATGCTGTCATCTATTTGTATTTGCTCCCCAAACAACCTCACAAACACCCACGCACGCACACACACGCGCGCACACACACGCGCGCACACACACACGCACACACACACACACACACAATCACAATAACAATCCTGCTCTAGACGTCTTCTCTCTACCCTTACACTTACAAACGTCGCGGAGAAAATCTCTCTCCCCTCCCGCTTCGCGAAAACACTGACGTATGGGTTTACGCCTTTACGGCGCAATAACCTGACCCTCCCCTCCCCCTTCTTCCTCTTTCCCCTCTCCCCCTGTGTCCCCGTTTCACCCCATCTTCTCCCTCGGCCACTTCCTCCTCCCCTCTTTCCCTCCAGCCTGACTGCTTCTCTTCCCCCGTCCTCCCCTCGCCCCCACCTCACCCCAGTGACCTACATGCAGTCCGTTCACACCACACAAGGCCACGCCCCCTCCCCTGTTTCTCTCTCTTGCTCTCTATCTCTCCCTGCTTCACTCGACCGTCTCTCTCGCCGTCAACCCCTTCTCTTGTTTTTGCTGGAGCCGGTATTTAAACAAAACTCCCTTTTCTCAAGGTACGTCCTATGTAAGAAATTGCCGTTTCAAGCAAGAACAAGCAAGACGCCTGGCGTTGACGGGAGTATTCGGTGTGCATGTATGTGTGTGAGCGTGAGAGTGTGTGTGTTTGTGTGTGTGAGAGAGATATTTATGATTAAAACATTGAACGAAAAGAAGTAGATGAGAATACAACAGACTGGTCTCTGGTCAGTGGCGGCAACATTTCATGCAATATTTTAAATGCCTTAGGTTTACAGTTGACATGACAGTTTTAAATTATATAAACTCAGGAAGCTGACTGAAAGTTCTGTCTTGCTTTGGTTTTTAATCGTTTTTCAGTATGAGCAGTCCTGAGGGAACGGTTGTTAGTGTTCCTTAGCAACCCCACACAGACGCACGTGGTAATATTTTTTTTTTTTAATAAAAGTAGGCTGACTTATGTCCCTGGTCTCTGTTGTATCGAATTAAGACTATCTAACATTCTGCTAGGGTTGATGAAGGTCTTTGTCTTGAGGAAAAAATGTAGTTGAACGATTGAATTTTGGCATTTCGTAATCGCCGCGATAGTCTTTAATTCGGCTGTTGCAAGACAGTCGCACAACAATTCTGTCCTACCAGGGTTAAGGTAAGCCTGAGGAACAATGTCCAAATCCTAATAATGGTAGTGGAAGAACTCAACTTTAGGAAATGGCAGATTTAGTCTATAAACTTGTTTTCCCTTTGCCTCCCCGAAATTGATCAATCTCACAATTTGGTAATCTGGTGTACACATTTTTATGGAGAGAGCCACCCACCCCTCGGCTCACTCACAATAACACACACAACCACTACCAAGGTAGCCAAGACCAAAGCGCACATCCACAGCGGACACATTGAAGCCTTGGTGATACTAGTTTTAGTTGTAGCCCCGGTGGTGCTCCTACTAGTTGTAGTCTCAGAGCGGTGCTACTTTTCGGCCCGCCGGTACGACTATTCATGCACGCGCAGACGCACTTGGTGTAGTCCATGCCGCACGACTTCCTTCGGCATTCATAGCCCTTGTCGGATTGTCTACACTGCTGCGATGTTTTAGTGCACCGGCCGCACTTCTTGTACTGATCGTACGTGTCCCGCGTGACCTTCTCCGTGCAGTCGCGAGCGTGTTTCCAGCATTCCGTACCATTGCACTGCCACACAAGGGTAGGGTCAGTGCGGCCGTCTTGCCTCGTCTCGGAGCTCACGGTTAGGGGCCGTTCACAAATTACGTCACGCATCTGACGGGGGGGAGGGGGTCTCTGCCCGCGTGACGGTCCTATCCTGAAAGCATTAGAAGGTTAGGTTAGCCGCGTGACGTGGGGGAGGGGGGGAGTCAAAACCGCCTGAAATTTGCGTGACGTAATTTGTGAACGGCCCCTTACTCACGTGTGGAGCGTTTTGCCTAATACAACTGAGATAATCTAGGTCTTCTTCGTAGCTTAGCGGGCTGCGCAGGTCACAGTCTCGGCGGCCTCCGCGCGCGCTCCGGGCCAGGCGGCCGCGGACAGGGCCAGGATGACGAAGACCAGCATCGCGCGCGTCCAGAGCGAGAGTGTTGCTGCTGTATGAACACGCTGGTGGCAAACCTATGACTGACGACTTTCAGCTGCCACATATGTGGCCCACATATCCTGCGACTCATTGATATGGACTATGATATTGATTATAAATTTTCAACAATTGCTGTATTTGAGTGCGGTAGGACCTGAGAGGGAGAGAGAGAGAGATTTATTTAAGGTAGAGAATTACAAAAGGGCTACAGAAATGTTTGCCCCACTGGCGTAAAACCTACCGAGAGAGAGAGAGAGAGAGAGAGCGAGAGCGAGAATGAGAGAGAGCGAGAGCGAGAATGAGAGAGAGCGAGAGCGAGAATGAGAGAGAGCGAGAATGAGAGAGAGCGAGAGCGAGAATGAGAGAGAGCGAGAGCGAGAATGAGAGAGAGCGAGCGAGAATGGGGGAGAGCGAGAGCGAGAATGAGAGAGAGAGAGAGAGAGAGCGAGAATGAGAGAGAGAGAGAGAGAGAGAGAGAGAGAGAGAGAGAGAGAGAGAGGGAGAGAGAGAGAGAGAGCGAGCGAGATAGTAGAGAGAGGTACGAGGCACTGGCCGCGGACTTGCGCCGTGGTGGCCGGGGTAGGCCAGTGGTACGGCCGGGCTGACGCGCGTGTTGCCTACCCCTGTTCCACCCGGCGCTTGGAGCGGCTCGGTGAGCAGAGCTGCTCTCGCCCGGCTGCGAGCACCGCAGCCTCAGCCACTGCACACTGTACACCTGGAGTACTCCTAAAAGGCTTCTTCAAAAATCCAAAAGTAGACAGTACGGCTGTAACACAATATTTTCCCACTGCTGCAACCGAAGTTGTTGACATGATTGCCTGTATAACAAAAATATCCTTGTTTGTTTAAATCGTGCAACATTTTAAATGGGAAAGGACAATTTTAGTTGTATCCTTGTGCACATCTTCATTAGATAGGAATTTGTCTGCACGGAGGTACAATTTTTTAATTGACTTAGAGGAGCACGCACAAGGACACATCTACCGCGTACGCGTACGTAAGAAAATTGTCCCTTGCCATTTAGAGTGTAAGTGTGCAATTTCAGTTATACAGCAAGTAATGTACCACGATTTGATTTGCGCAAGTTGGTGTGCAATTATTGCACATTTGAGTTACCGATGGACTTTCTACGTAAATCATTCATCGATACTGGTGAATATTGATCATAATTACGATACGTGAACTTCGGAGGCGATGAAGTCATGCTTCTTCTTAATTCCGAACGTATCGGTCCTTTCGGAATTGTGAACAATTTTCTCGTAAACTTACAACATATTTTGTAATTTACTATTTACAAAATATTTTGTAGATTTATGATAGCCCATTTTCGCTCGTCGATGAATTCCAAGTCGCTACATATAGCTTGTAATTTTACAATTTTCAACTCTAATTTTGCGATGTGCTTTCTTGGGAAATTTCCCCCGGAAAATATATCACTATATATTCTCCTCAGTGATCTTAGGCGTGGCTTTGCATATACTTGTCTTTAATGTTAGAGTAAGACTAGATATTTTTCTCATGTGTTAATGTGCCAATGAGTGGGTCTTATTACAGCAAGTCGTATCTAAAGGCACGCTGTGGGCTCACTGTGGGCACTCTGTGGGCGCGCTGTGGACTCGCTTTGGGCGCGATGTGGGCAAACTGGGGGCGCACTGTGGGCACACTGTGGGCACACTGTGGGCGCGGTGTGGGCGCACTGTGGGCACACTGTGGGCGCACTGTGGGCGCGCTGTGGGCCCACTGTGGGCGCGGTGTGGGCGCACTGTGTGCGCACTGTGGGCGCACTGTGGGCGCGCCGTGCTCACACTGAGCCAGCCAAGCTTCGGCCTCGCTCTCGTGTATCTCTGTCTCTCACTCGGGGAGGGGCGCAACAAGCTAGCTCTCTGCAGTTTGAGCGTTTCTAGGGCAGCTTCCCGTATTTATAGCCTCGCCTATGCGCCCCTTGCACCGCGTAGCTTTCCGTTGCACGCCTACCCTCTCCCCCATCCCGAGAGAAAGGAGGAGCCGGCTTAAGGACGAGAGGACAGAGAACGCCAGAGAAGAAAGAGAGGAAAGAGAGAGAACAAAAAGGGTTGAGGTGACTGGCACTCCCCCCTTTCCTCCTTCCTCCTTCCTATCTCTCTCTCTCTCTCTCTCTCTCTCTCTCTCTCTCTCTCTTCTGACACCGTGCCACCCCTCATGTCCCTCTCCCGCTAATGCTCTCGATGACGCGTCGCCTGTTGTGAAAGTACCTTAGTAAGACTGAAACCGAGGGGGCAATAACT
>NW_026267141.1:1013874-1020978 GCF_000697945.3 Frankliniella occidentalis | reverse complement strand
GAGGGTCCTCACACACACGGAAGTAAATGGTGACGTTGAACTCGGCGGTGGGGTTGGTCAGGGACAGGAGTCGCAGGGGTGGAAAGGGAAGCCGGGCAAAGTCGCTCGGACTCGTCTGCTGCCAGGGTGGGGGTAAACAAAAGGGAGAACTAAACTGGTCCTCCGTACCACAAAGTGTTTTTTTAAAATGAAATGCTCAAAAAATAATTAAACTAGCCTACTCCACTAAGCTTTAACACCGTAAGCTTTATGGTGAATTTTCAGTCAGCCACTGTAAATATCAATGGTCTGTTGCAGTGATGCTCACTGGTTTATCTTAGCTAGTGACTTCACTGAGAAACCATTAAGGGGCTAATTCGCACCTTTCGAAGGTGCCGAAAATGCATGAAATTTGCCAAAGGCAAACTATTTCAGCACTTTTATACGGTGGCTAGTTACCACCTCTGCTTGCAGCGGCGCCATCTAAGTGTTCTTTTATGTGGCCTTCTGCATCATTGCGCCCATGTAGATCTGAGAGGCTGCCGAATCGCGTGGCGGTGGGCGGGCGCCTGGTGGGTAGGCAACGGAGCGACTCCACTGTCCGACGGGTGGGCCTACCCCACGGGGGCTCCCTCTAGCGTGCGGGCGCGGGCGCCTGGTAGGTAGGCAACGGTGCGACTCCCCTGTCCGACGGGCGGGCCTACCCCACGGGGGCTCCCTCTAGCGGGCGGGCGCGGGCGCCTGTTGGGTAGGCAACGGAGTGACTCCACTGTCCGACGGGCGGGCCTACCCCACGGGGGCTCCCTCCAGCGGGCGGGCGCGGGCGCCTGGTGGGTAGGCAACGGAGCGACTCCCCTGTCCGGCGGGCGAGCCCATCCCACGTCCGACGGGGGCTCCCTCTAGCGGTCGGGCTCTTGGTGGGTAGGCAACGGAGCGACCCCCCTGTCCGACGGGCAGGCCTAACCCACGCGAGCTCCCTGTAGCGGGCCTCGCGCATAGGTGAGTGCAGCCCCGGAGCCCGCAGTTTTAAAAGCTTGCTTTTGCAGAACTGTGAAAATTTTTTATCCTTTGGAACTACAAAGCGCTCACTTTGCTAATAAAGAGGATGCTCTGTATCGCTAGCATCGCTTTGAAATTTCAATGTATCATTTTGTAATTATTGCAAAGTTAATGCTTCGTAGTTAACGAGGATCAATATCCTTCGCCAAGCCCTTCGCAGTTCTTCAAAGCATTTCTCTGCAGGAATTTGACAATGTACTGAATTTCTCTGTAAGATACGGTGAATCAGGATGCATCGCCGTAACTTGCAGTGACATTAGAGTAGGTTACGGTGAAAATTGACCAAGCTCAGTGCTGCAGGGTTCACTGTTACTTAAGTTGAAATTTACCGGAAGCTTCTACTAGTGTGCGGATATGTAGCACCCTAGGCTGCCGATATGTCCCGTAGGCTGGCGCACCCATGTTGCAGGTCACAGGGTGCCGAAGGGTGCTTGGGGGTGCGGCGGGGTGTCTGAGGGGTCCGTCCGTAGGGCGGTGGGGGCCTATCTATGAGTGTATCTGTGCCAAGGTGCTCTGGCAGCCGCCGCCGCGGCGCGCCCGTGATCCTGTCATCAGAAGCGACGCTCTGTGTAGGTCAGTAAAAGAGAGGACACGACAAGCCCAAGAATAAATGTCATGCTGGTGCTTCATTTGGTGGGTCGGCTAAAGGAGAGACTATTAATTCCTTGTTGATAAGAAACAAAATGAATAACTACTGTGCCCACATTTGGTGCTCACAGTTACGTGCCACCAGTGTCATTGGATTCACGCCTGTTGCCTCATCCTTTTCACTCCTCTCCCTACTTCGTGGCGTCGTAACTTAAAGGAAATTGCGTGCACCCTTTAACAATATTCTAAACGAAAAATAAAATTAAAAAAATTAAAAGAGTAAAAATAAACATTAAGCACACAATTGGCCGTTTTGGATGAGTAGTCTCTTGCAAGGCTCGCGATAACACACCGCAATTTATTAGTGCCGCGCATCCTTGGCTCTGCTGTCGTCCGAGAGGGCTGCATGTCTTCTAGAAAGTCGTCATAGCGCAGTCCTTATCGCAAGAAGAGGGTCAATGGGTCGGCTCCTCCTAGTAATAGCTGCTCAAGGCGTCAAGCAAGATAGCACGCCTGCGCTAGACTAGAGCTCAGGTGCGTCGTCTAGTTGCTGGGTTGATTGCTCTGCATGGCACTCGGAAACACCTGACGAGTGGGTGGCACCCTTAGTAAACAAGACTAGCGACAACCTTAGGATGAGAGGCGCGACAGCTTTGAGCAGCTCCTCTGCACGTGATCTACGGGGTGGGTATTGTAAGTTGTACTTTTTCTGGTCATAATACCAGATGCAGGAGTGAGGCAACAGTATAAGCAGAAAGAAAAGGGCCATGAACATACCCACCCTGTACTGGGAACGTCATTCTTAGTTTGAAAAATGCCCCGATTTGATGTAAAACATGGCTGTGGACATACAACTGTCTCATACAACACGTCAGATTTTTTTTACCTATTTTTCGAAAAATTTGGTTTTTATTCGTGTACAAAATTTCAATCGACACATTGCGCACAAGACTGTGCACAACATTGTGTGCACCTATCCTGTCGGTGCTGTGCGAGCCGTGGCGCTTGCTGTCTGTGCCCTGGGCCCTGACCATCCTCACTGGCGGCATAGCGGCGGCCAGACCCACCTCAACAACGCCACAAGGCTGTATCTCGGCATGTGGCCTCGGTCGGGCCGGGCCGGCCAAGAGCGTCGTATCTCAGTGACGAGCCGTCTCAGCCGAGCCGGGCGGAAGCCTCTCGGCGCCCCGAGCCGAGCCGAGGCTAGAGCGCCGGCGGGCGGTGCCGCGTTGCCGTCCGCTACCGTTGAGGCAGGTCGCGGCACGACTCGGCTCGGCTCCGAGGTCCCGCCCGCTCGGGGGGGCTCGGCTCGGCTCGGCTCGGCCCGCCACGGCCAGTGGGAGGAATAGGCGGGGGCGGGGAAGGCAGCAGAGGCCTGGGTCTCGGCCTGTAGCGCCGTCCGGCCGTCCCGACTGCCTGACTGGCTTCTGTCGGCGGGGTGTCGAGGGGAGGGAGGGTGGCTCGATGCGGGCCGGCCGGGGTGGCCCTAAGGCGTGGGCACGCATTACGCATTCGATAAGCCCTTCATTATTACATGCAATTTACGGTTGTTTAGCACCGTCAATAAACATAGTGTAGCTTTCGAAATTCTTTAGATATCATTCTTTTTAGACAGTCAGTGAACCTACAGGTTAGGCCTACACTGCAAATCTGACTGCGTACTTATTACACACTCTGGAAACTCAATTGTCGTACAGTGTGACAGTTTAAACTGCTTTACCAATGGTACTGCAGTTTACTATAGTATCATTTGTGTACTACAGTTATAAGTGTAGGACACGACGAGTACTACAGTTCTTTGTGTAAGGCCCCCTGTGTCCGAAAGTGAAAAGCTTCATTTGTAACTGTCGGACACAGGAGGTCCTGCAACTGTAGTACTCTACACTTAGTAGTGCCCTACACTTATAACTGCAGTACACAAATGGTTCTACAGTTTAAACTGTAAGTACACAAATGGTACTACAGTTTAAACCGCAGTACCATTGGTACCATTTGTCACACTGTACGACACTTGATTTTCCAGAGCATGAAGAGTCATCTTGCAAGCACGCACATACAACTGTGTACTTGTCAGAGTACACACATACACGTGTGTACTTTCCACAGTACACTCTTGCTTGTGTGTGCATTACCTTACGTAAAGAGCACACTCCTTTTGTGCACTATAGTAGTACAAGTACACACTTGGATGTGTGTGGTTGCATGTCGACTCTTCCTTGTGTGCTAAGTACACTGTTCGGTTTAAAGTGTACGTGTACGTGTGGTGGAACCAGATGTTTGATTAAAACTAAAACGATACCTTCCGTCGAGAAAGGCTCAGCCGCTCGACCGCTGCAGAAAAAGGCTTGGCCGGGCGACGGCTACTGTAGACGGCTCAATCGGTGTAAGGCTGCTAAGAAAGACTCAGTTGCATTTTGGCCGCGCGACGCACGTGCACGTTTGAAGCGCCAGGAAAAATCGGTGGCATATGATGTGAATTTTCTGAAAATGGCAAACGATAGGTGGAGCATTTCTGCGTCGTTTGCCGCTTTCAGAAAATGTATATCTTAGACCACCGATTTTTTCCAAGGGGTGAACATCTCGTGTATTCCTCTGTCCCGGGGTCCTGTATTACTTTGTATTACCTGATATTACTTGTATTCCGTGTATTACCTTGTATTACTTTGTATTATCATGTATTACCTTGTATTATTTTGTATTATCTTGTATTACCATATATTACTTGCGCAATATAACGCAATATTACCTTGTATGACGTTGTAATACTTCATATTATTTGTATTACCATGTATTACCAAGTAATACTTGTATTACTTCTATTACTCGTAATACCTGTAATACCCTGTAATACCCTTGTAATACCCTTGTGATACTTCGTAATACCTTTGTAATATATCTTGTAATACATTGTAATACCTTGTAATACCTTCACACTAAATGGCGAGGGACAATTTTTGTACGTAGGCTGGATGTGTCTTTGAGCACATCTAAACCAAATGCAAATTTGCATCCAAGTCACATACAAAATATAGCATTTGTACCTAGCCTAGGTACACTTTGTACCTCTGTACAGACAAATTTGTATCTGATGAAGATGTGCTCAAAGACACATCTAACTAAGGTACAAAAATTGTCCCTCCCCATTTAGAGTGTTATAATACTTGTAATACTTTGATATTATCTGTAATACTCGTACTCTTTGTATTACTCGTATTCCCAATATTACTTTGTAATATATTCATCTGTCCCCGGCTCAGCCCAGTTGTTCACCCCTCGATTTTTTCTAGCGCTTCAAACGTCCATGTACGTCGCGCGGCCAAAATGCGACTGAGTCTTTCTAAGCAGCCTTCCGCCGACTATGAGCCGTTTACAGTAGCCGTCGCCCGGCCAAACCTTTTTCTGTTGCGGTCGCGCGGCTGATCCTTTCTCGACGGAAGGTATCGAAAAGGCGCTAAAATGTACTTCCGAGGGGTTGCGTAAATAAGGTCGGTGCACTCTAAATGGGGAGGGACAATTTTTGTACCTTAGTTAGATGTGTCTTTGAGCACATCTTCATCAGATACAAATTTGTCTGTACAGTGGTACAAAGTGTACCTAGGCTAGGTACAAATGCTATATTTTGTATGTGACTTGGATGCAAATTTGCATTTGGGTTAGATGTGCTCAAAGACACATCCAGCCTACGTACAAAAATTGTCCCTCGCCATTTAGTGTGTGTTCGAAAAGCCGTCGTTGGTATACGGTCGGATCTCACTGGGGTCAAGAAGTAAAGTCATGATTTTTTTTTTTTCGCGATTTCGTGAGATGCCTATGAGGGAATTATCCCGAAATTATCTGAAATGACCGTGAAGTAATCGGAATGGCAGAAGAAATACCACGAAATAGCTCGTAGGCTACGAACCTAAGTGATTACCCCCTCGATTTCAAAGATATGCTTCTCGCAAAATGACAAAATATAAACTTACGACCGTTCACCGCGACCGCGGGCCATTATGAACAAATTTCTTCATACTGGCGTATTAAAGAATGCGTAAGCCGGTCATGTTTACCGAACTCAGTAAGCTATGGGGAGGGAGGGGGTCTTGGGCTGGGGATCGGAGGGGGGAGGGCGGAGCTTGGCAGTGAGACGTGCAGAGTGGGGGGGGGGGCGGCTCCTCGCAGGTAGGCAATACGGTTGGCGTCTGCGCGCTCGTGTTGCCTACCGCTGATTCCGCGGGCGCAGACAGCTGTGGCCATCGCTACGCGCGGTAACGCGAAGCAAAGTGGGAGGGGGCAGTAGCGTACCCGTGGGGGACGAGGAGTGGGAAGCGGCACCTCCCCCCTCCCTCCTACAGGGTCCCTTCCAAAGAGGAGGGTTGGCTGAAGCGAACGTGAGGAAGTCAGGTTTCTGGTGGTTTCGGATATGAAAACGCGAGTATGAAGCTGGGAGTGCACGTTGCAGCACTATTGATAAGTTACATTACATTTGAAACAAGATGCACAGTTAAAAAGAGCTCATATCATTGATAACATTTAGCTTGATGACAGTTTTATTTATGAACAAGAATGTTGTTTTCTAACCAAACTTCGTTGCTGATTTCTTTAATTACAGTTTCTGTTAACTAACAATAGCTTTGTCACATAACAACAAGTTTTCGGGATAAATAATAGTATAAGTCATTTAATCATTGACTATATTTGTTGAATAAAAACAACAGGTTTGTTAAACATCGACAAAATATATTTAAAAACAAAAAAATTGTCGGAACACAAAACGTGGCCGTATTACTTTTGCTGGTTTTGACAACTATTATTGTTTCAGATCAAATTTTGTTGTTTTCCAATATTTATGTGTCTGTACTTAAGAAATGTTGTTTCTTAACAAAAAATGTTGTCGTTCCAATGTTAACTTTTGTTTTCGGACCCAGAAATTTGCAGTCGTTTTACAACACTGGAGCTGTCAGGACATACCACATGTATGCAGTATCTTATGTGTATGCAAAAGATAGGAGGTATTGTTTGAAAATTCATGTGATACTGCATATTATTTCTCTGCAATTTAAGATGTGCAAACCTTAGGCAAATCATGTATAGTGGTGTTCTAAACTTTTCCAAATTTCAGTTTCGAATGGTTTCTTGTAACCGACCGTGCACTGCTTCGTGGCTGTGCAGTCGTATAACAACTACTAAAGTGTTATGAACAAGGAGTTACACCCATGTAGCTCAGTTTCAGGTCATTATATAGTCAAAAACGTTGTTGATACTAAGTAAGATATTTGACCTCTGTTAATATGAAATGAAATCCCTAGATGTATGGGAGATGAGTATGAGGCGCGTTCTCTCTTTCTCAGTCCGCCTGCGCTGTGCTGGAGCGCGCTGGAGCCGGGCTGGAACTGAGGGTCTGGGCCACTCGGAGCCCGTGAAAGGCAGGCAGCTTGGCCCGGGCCGGGCCAGGCTTTGGGCAACCAGTCGAACAACGACCCAGACCGTGGAGAGGTG
>NW_026267141.1:1004365-1012214 GCF_000697945.3 Frankliniella occidentalis | reverse complement strand
TTGATAGTACATGATATTACATAATATTACTCGATATTACTTGATAATACTGACATTACACAATATTACATCAATATTACCGATATTACACATATTACTTGTAATATATATTCCTCCGTACACGGCCGAAGGGAGTTGACGACCCCTCGGGCTGAACTGCTGGTTGTGCCCTTCAAGTATTATACTCCTCTGGTAAAGAGTTTCCGCACAGAGTGTGGGTGGACAGTTGAAGGAAGTTTTCAACACAGACCACAACTGCTGGGGAACACTTTTAAAGGAAACACTACTTTATTTATCAGTGCATGGCCCGTGCCCCTGGTCCGTGTTGTGGAAGAAGGTCTGGAAGGGGGAGAAGGGTGATAGATAGGGACGGAAAGAGAGAGAGAGAGAGGGGGGGGGGGGTAAGAATGAGGGTGGACAGGCAGATTGGCAGGTTGGTTGCGAAATGCACCGAGTGCGTCATCCCGCAAACACGTGACGTCACAGCGTCCCTGGCAAGGCCCTGGGCCAGAAGGCCCCAGCCAGAGGTGTGGCCCACAACATGTTTGTTTGTTTGGCCGAGTGTATGTTTGCATGCGTTTGCACGTGTGTGTCTGTGTGTGCGTGTGCGTTCGTACGTGCGTGCCGGCCTGCGGGCCTGCGTGTGCCTGCCACCTGTCACTGGGCAACGCTTCTAGTGCCGTCAAGGTGCTTTGTTGCTTACAAATGTGACCGATTGTGACTCGGTATCACGGAAACGAAAATAATCAGTGGGTGGGGTCGGCGGGTTTTGTCAAAGAAATGGTTGGATTTGTAAACAGTTCAGCAAGTTTAGGAAAAGTTGAAGTGAGATGTTTGGTGTTTTATGCGGTGAGTTTTGTGTAGTGCAAACTTTAGTTGTAGAGTCAGAACTACTATTACTCTCACTAAGTATTTTGATCCGAACTCGAAGACTCAGCAGTAAGAGTAAATTTAATAAAGAATTGATATTCCTCCTATTGCTTCAAATTTTGTTGTACAGACCACCCCCTTCTAAGATTTATTACACCGATTATAACACACAAAACTCTACCATTTTAAAGCGTATTAAGGCACTAAAACTGCCAAAAGCAATAATTTTTAGCATCTTTAGGGCCCTTTAGTGCCTCTACACTGGCGCGAAACTCAGAATTTGGCCAGTGCCCCAGGAAAGGCACTGCACGACTTAGCACATTTTTGTTTTTCCAGTGATGTTACACCCTCAATAAAATGAAATAAAACCTACCCTTTCACAAGAGAATTCATTCAAATTAATTGTAGTGATTGAAAAATGACTGGTACTTGATTCTCTCTCTGCCCCTAAGGCTCTGTGGTCCTCGTAGGCAAACGAACTCGCAGTCTGGTATTTTCAAAGAAACACCCGGCCCTGGTACTTCTGGAAATGGGCCACCTGCCACCTTGTCAACTGTCATGACAAAACAGGAAAATTAATGCACTTGCCGAAAAGCTTTAGATCTGTATATTGGCCTAACATTAATGTTCACATGTGCACATGAAGCCGAGTCAAAAGCCACGACTAAAAAAAATGACGATGACATTTTTAGAAACTACACTCTAACTGCGAGAGGAACGGGTTTCGTTTCCGTATCGTCTGGTTTGTTAAAAACGTGTTTTCACAAAAATATCGATAGAGCCAATCTTGAAAGCAGATGATATAAAGTTAACAGTAGGGCCGTGTTCCAATTTTCTCCGATTTTCAGAAACGTTATTGATGCGTTTAAGGGGCTCCGAATCATGACAGAGTTTCGGGCTGTGTCGTGCCTCAGCATTGCTTGGCAGCGAGCGCGACGCCCCAGTATTGTTGTCGCGTGACACCCTATCTCATGGTTCCTCCTATAGCCCTCTAGTTTGCTGCACGGTCAAAGCAATGTCTCATATTTTGAGGAAAAAGGGAAGACTTTGACAGACTCCCCCATGTTTGAAGAAGAGTCGTCCGATCTCACCTCTGATTTTGAGGAATTTTCTCAAAAAACGAGGGATAATCCCACATTTTTTTTAGATTTCCTCGAAATCTGATGAGTTTTCGTCAAACCAGGGAAGTCCCTCAAAGTTTTCCCTTTCTCCTAAAAAAAAAAAATAATTAGAAATTTTTTTTACCGTGTGGTCTATAGCTTGGTTCTCTTTCTCCCTACCGAGAGTTACTAGCTGACACCAACATTACCTTTGTAGTATATTCATTTTTAGTGTGTTTTAAAGGTATCATCAGTTCAAAACCGAGTCAGTTTGGTGTTGCGGGTAGAGCTATCTAAGTGGTTCGAGATAGTTTGTGATGGAGGTGGAGGTATGTTCTACGGTTAAGTAACGTCTGGTAACTTGTGGAGTACCGAGCAGCGTGGCTGTCTGGTGGGGAGGACCGCTGGGCTGGGGGCCGGGCCGGTCGTCATAGGGAAGTGCAGCGAGCTGAGCGAGCACACCACCTGACCACGAGCCGAGCCTTTGCCTAGAAACGGTGACGTTGGTTGTGCAACGGTCCGCCTCGGCCCGCCTGCTCCTGGGCCCGGGCCGCTCCAGTCAGGTTTGTCAGTCCTGTGCCGAGCGGGCCCTGTGCCGTGTGGGTCGCGAGACCATGGTCTGGCATAGGCGGCGGGACGCGGGACATACCCCCGGTGTGCTCGCACTTGTGTACTACAGCATTTGGAAACTTAAAATATACTGTAAAGATAAACAAACACGCTAGGCCCGACTGGACCTACCTGTAAGCCACTAAGGACCTCAGAGCATCGGGTAAATAAAATGAGGGATTGCGGGGGACCTTGGAAACCTTTGACATGGTCTCACACTCACACCTTCTGATGCTGTTCCAAAGTGGGGGCACGGGGCACTCGTGTACTTTATCTAAAGAAAGGGTCTCCTACATTTCTTTTTAACCACCTTTCATATCCTTAGTGGAAATCGCTAGGGCGTTCAGTATGCGCTATGTTCTTCAACAGGCACCCCTAATGACACCGTGAAAATGTCAGATTTCAGGTTCTTCTTGACCATAACACAGCATACACTGAAAACAGAAGTGTGCAACTGGAATGCGCATGACAGTGTTCAATTCTATGGTGCACAGCACACTCTAAGGTGTTCGACTATAAATTTGAACAGTTAAAAGTGTTTAACAGCAAATTTGAACACTGTAAAGTGTGCAGAGCTTTCATATTTTCAACCCCGAAGTGGAACTCTTCTAAGTTCAAATATGCAGTGAATCACTCAAAAGCGTGCAACGTAGTATTGAACCGGTGCATGTGCACGCTAGTTCCACATTAGACAGACAGAGACAGAGAGGTGAAAAAACCACAGGGCCCTGCTCAGTGCAAATAGTGAATATTCAATTTTATTTCGGCCAGAAGAAAAAAAATCACTCTGGCTTGCGCTTGCGCTGGCTGTGTGTCTGCCTGACACACTTACGCTTCCGCGAATCATGCGAATGTGAATGTGCAACGCACCGCCCGTCCAGCCAAAAGGTCGAACGAGAGAGAGAGAGAGAGAGAGAGAGAGAGAGAGAGAGAGAGAGACCTTTAGTTTCTTTTTAGTGACGCGCACTGGGTATGGCACCAGTATGCATAAAGCAAGCGTCCCATTCCCATCTGCCTGAGCAAAGACACACAGAAAGAGAGAGTGCGGGCTATTGTGGCGGAAAAAAATCACACTCTGCGACCACGGTGAGCGAGTGAGACAGAGATTGAAAACGGGGGGAGGGGGGCTAGAATACTGCACTCCGTAGCAAATGGTAATGAGAGAGAGAAAGAGAGAGAGAAAGAGAGGGGGGGGCGAGTCGTGGCTCACTCGCGACAGGGGCGTCAACCCGCGTGTCCTTGTGCTCGAATCAACGACCATCCAGATGCATCTGACAGATGGCATCGGAGCCACATGCAGCCTGCCGGCAACGCGCGTTCAAATTCCGACAAATCTCCACGTCTCGCTCTTGTATTTCTCTCCCTGTCTTTCTTTCTCTGCCTCCTTTACTAAGTGTACCACTCGGGGTGGTTGCTGTTGTGCTTTATCAGTTACAGATAAGACTTGGCCATAAAACTGTCAGTCCTGCGAAAACCTGAATAGAAAATGTGCGCAGCGGAGAAATTAAGTTGAACCGTGCGAATCCCTCGGCGACTTTATTCGACTCGTGAGCGTGATTTATTTAATTAACAAGACAAAAAGTCGGATATTTTATACGAATTAAATTTTAAAAATTACGTAATTATCACGATATCACCCGTTACCATTTCCAATTCTATGTTATTCCATACCGAAAACCCTCCATGGCCTATGCCCCCCCCTCCCTCCTGCGGGCGCTGTGTCTGCCATGGCCGCTCTCTCCCCTCCCCCCGCCCCCTGCTCCGCCACTCCGCGAGCCGCTCATCTAGCGGTCAGTAACTCCGACACTATGTAGGTCAGCCTGCCGATTGCATGCTCGGATCTTGACTTCTCCCTTCCACTCACTCGCTCCTCTCTCTCTCTCTCTCTCTCTCTCTCTCTCTCTCTCTCTCTCTCTCTCTCTCTCTCTCTCTCTCTCCATCCTTTCATAGCTCTCTCTCACTCGCTCCCCCCACCGGCCTTCTGTCTCCCTCGCGCTTTCCCCCACTCCGAGGAGTCAGGACCCCCTCCACCTGTTCTTTTGTCACTCTCTCTTTCTCTCTTGCTCTTTCTGCTTCTTATCTGCCCTTCCCCTTTGTTTCGGCTTATCGCGCGCGTTCTGTCTCCCCCTCTCTTTCTTTTCCCTCTTTCCCTAACAGTTCGCCTCGCCATGTTCCTTTTCACTTTCCGTCACGTCTCTCTCCCCGTGTAGAGCGCGTTTCGCACATTTCTCTCTTCCCTTATCGTTGTATCATTTCGTTTCTTTTCGTTCTATTTGTAAACATATATGTTCGTATCCCGGGTTTCTCCTGATATATTACAAGAGAGCCGTAGATTATAGATTATGGTGTTGCGGTCTCTAAAACTTCTCACCATTTAGTAAGGCTTATATTTGTCTTCCATGGTTCGCTCAGTGAAACTCTTTCGCGTATTTTAGTTTAAAAAAATCTTAGGTTTGGTGCATCAGGCGTTGAAAATAAATGTAAATTAATTCACGACAAACGAAGAAAAAGTTGAAAACGCTCTAGAAATCTAGTAGCGCGAGTGGCTAACGGACCTCGGAACATTTTCTGCAAACATTTGCCGCATGTAGGCTTGCGGGCGCGTTGCCTACTCGTTCGGGACCAGAAAGCGCCATGGTCAGTAACAGTAGGCAAACCTTTCCGGGCACCTACATGGGCCACCATTTGTGTTGCAAACTGAAGATGTAGTTTAAAATGAACTGGAGGCATTGTTTAAGGTTTGTGTTGAATCCTTTTCAGGACAAATAGGTCCCGGTTTGCATTTGGTGTATAGTTTAAAGTGCGCCTAGTTTGTCGTGAGATTGAGCACTCTTCCATTAGGGCTGATGCGTTACGTTGGCCAACCTGTTGGTGCGTTGGCACTCCCTTGCTAACGTCGGCTAATGCCCGTCAGCCCGGCTCAGCTGGGGGGACTAATTGAGATGCACTGTGCCACACTGATGTGGATAGAGAATTAGACGCAACGCCCTTCAGCCAAAGAATTGCATTCCCCCCGACTCTCCTCCCGCCTCTCTCTCCCGACCCTCCCTCTGCCCGCTTCTCCCCGTTCCATACGACGGCTGCTAGATATGTCCTTCGGATCGTTGTTGTTGTATTCGTCGCCCGATGGCTTTGACTCGGTGCGGGGCTAGGCAGCGGCGTAGCCTGCGGTGTGAATGTGACGGTGCGTGAAATCGTGCTTCGGCGTGTAGAGAGATGGGCTCAAACATCCAAATGCAATATAATGACACAGTTAAAACCTTGCAAAGCTATGATAGATTCAAACGTTTTGGAAGCTTTGAAGAAGAAACACTTGCTTTGACCCAACAGATCATCTGTTTTGAGCTTACAAAGCAGTTACTTTGAGCTTACCCAGCAATTACTTTGAGCTTTCTAAGCATTTGCTTTGAGCTTACAAAGCATTTTCTTTGAGCTTTCAAAGCATTTGCTTTGAGATTTCAAAGCATTTGCTTTGAGCTTTCAAAGCATTTGCTTTGAGCTTTCAAAGCATTTGCTTTGAGCTTACAAGGCATTTTCTTTGAGCTTACCAGGCATTTCCCTTGAGCTTGCAAAGGCGCAAAATGCGCTGCGGTTACATATGAAAAAATCATTGCAAATTAGCACCCATAGAAGGATTTGAACTACTTGCAAAGTGTTAAATTTAATGCCTTTCGACATTGTTGTGCCTTTTGTAAAGGCGCTCCTTGCAAGGCGTTAAGTCCTTCTTACCTTTGATTTTCGCTTGCTGCCCTTGCAGCCTACATCTTGTTCGATGATCAGGTCAAATGCCAGTAGAGTCGTATCTCTAAGCAAAAGTCCTGATATCGGATGGTCTAAGCTAAGCTCTCGGGGTCTGCACCCTTCTCCTCTTTTGCTAAATCCTACGGCTACGCCGCTGGTCCCGCTGGTCTGAGCTGCTGCTGGTGGTCGTCGACCTTACCCAACCCAACGCCCTCCTCCTCCCCTCGCACCTCGTCGCTTCGCACACGGGAAAGAGAAAGTGCCTCGCCTGCGCCGGGCTGCGCCGGGCCGGGCTGGGCTCAGGAGGACTGCACAGGATTAGCCGCCTCGACGGACCGCATGCAAAAGGGAAAACGTGTGTGCAGCCAGGCCCTAGTGATGATGTTTGGATGAGCTGGTTAGTGCACGTCCAAGCGAAGCGGTGGGACTCCCGCTTGGCGTGTGAGCGTAAAGCAGTTGCACACTTGCGGTATGATCAACCAAAGCCGTTTATGGCACGGTTACACGTTGGTCTTGCAGGACACGCAGTTGTCACACACTTGGGCAGTGGCTTTGGCGTAGTGGCATCCCCAGTCAGCAGCAACAGCAGCAGCAGCTTCCTGAGTGGAAGTCGTTCAGCCTGACTTGCGCCCTTGTCGCCTGCTGGTTCGCTTTATTCGTTTCGGTCCGGCTCGGCTCGGCTCGGCGGGCTGCACGACCTCGGAAGACCTGCGCGGCCGTTCACCTCAGCTCAGCTCCCCCTCCATCCTGCACCGCGACACACCTCGTGGGGGGGAGGGGGCCCCCTCCCGGCCGCCCCCCGTGCCCCCTGGGGGGAGCCCCCTCCAGCACCGCGAGCAGCCGAGTACGCCAAGGGAAAGTGGCTTTTGCCTGCCGAATGAAGAGTGAGTGAGGCTGGCTGAGGGGCAAGGACCTTTGGGCAGGCGGCCGCCAGGCGCTTTGCGCTGCACTTAGCGGGACGGAGCTGGAGCTGCTCTCAAACCGAGCTCAAGCCGAGCCGCGAATCTCTTTTTTCACTCACAGCTCGGTGGGGATCAACCCTAGTAACACGAAAAGTCGAATTTCAGGCATTTCGACAGCCAGCAGTCCATCGAAAATTTTCTCCCATACTCGGGAATGCTCATTAGGGGGTTTCCTCTCCGGAAAAAATATAAAGTCACTCGAAAAAACGAATTTGTTCACATAGCGATAGGAAACAATTGTTTTGTTCAACAAGGTGCAAATAATTTGCTCAGAGATCACGAAGTCTTTCTTACTCGACAGAAAATTGTGTTCTGACGTAGTTCAACTCCAAAATAACAATAAAATAACCTGTCACGAGAATTACCATATTGACATAGCAGGAGTGGACACAACGTAGGGGAGGCGTTTTGGACAAAGCGCAAATTTAATGTTAATCTTTTGGCGGTACAGAACAACTACGAAAATGGCTCGCATACGACCGCTCGCCAGAGACCTGCCTGGACCGTAAGACCGCAAGTATTAATACTGAAGCTGATGCGAACCTTTGTTAGGAAAGACCTGCATTT
>NW_026267141.1:1003284-1003784 GCF_000697945.3 Frankliniella occidentalis | reverse complement strand
GCCGCGCCCGCCGCGCCCCCCTCGGCTCGGGCCTCAGCCGCCCTGCCCTCTACCTTGTTGCCTGCACTTTTCCCGGAGGTGTGTCTTCCTGCCTCTCCTCTCGGCTCTTCCGTCTCGCGCCGTTCTCCAGGTCGCTCCAGTCCCGCAGCCCGCGCGTGGTTCAAGTCGTTGGCGTCGGGCTCACGTTTCTGGTGAGGGCGCCATTTGGCATGCCAAAATCGTGCCCCCTTTCGATTGAAAAACTTAAGAAATCAAATGGGAATGCCAGTTTGTGGCTTTCATAAAAAGAAACGAAAAGAAACACTTCCACGTGTTCAAATTTACTGTCTAAAGAACACCAATGAATGGCAATCAAAAAGGAATGCCAAAACTTTGGATTCCAAAAAGCTCACAATGTTTCTATTGCTGTATTATAAACACAAGCAAAATTCGACTGCAGTGTCATTGCACCGATAAATAAAGTTTTTAGCACTACACTACAACACCTGGTAGGGCTGAAC
>NW_026267141.1:989383-995302 GCF_000697945.3 Frankliniella occidentalis | reverse complement strand
ACATGAACGCAGTCGTCTCGGAACATGTAGGTTTTTTCTTGTTATAATTTTGACGCGTTTGTCCTAGATTTTTTTCACGACTTGAACAAGCAAAATGGCGTATTGTTCAGCGTGTCAGCCTCGCTGTGGCATTTATATCCCCGTCTCTCTCTCTCTCTCTCTCTCTCTCTCTCTCTCTCTCTCTCTCTCTCTCTCTCTTTCTCTCTCTCCCGTGTTGGATTTGGCGCCCAGTATGTGCACCATACGTTGCGTGAAGGTCTCCCCGGTGCTGTGTGCCTGAGCTCGTCGAAAGAAAGAAAGGCACTGTCAACAAATAAATCAGTTGTTTAGCAGGAGGTATACAAAACCGGTAGAGATGGAGTCAATTATAATTTATTTACGCTACAGGTTTTTGGTGTGATGTTTTTCTACACTCAATACACTGATTTACTGAGCCCTAAAAAACTGAGCAAGTTTGCCTTTGAAAAAACAATCTTCCAACTTGTTTTTTGGTGGTACAGGGAGCACCTGAGCTCAGCCCTGGGCAAGCGCGCAGACGACATATTGCTATTGGAATCGATAAGCCGCAAGTCGTATTCGTATTGATATTGGTATCGGGGGCTGCTCAGCGCGGTGACGGGTCATAAAGTTACGGGCAGAGCTTACACCGTTAAATGTTCTTTCGGCTTATATTATTGAGTTGGTGTGTGTTTTGAAAAAGCAATACTTGTGTTCATTTGTATTTTGTTTCTTTCTTTTGAAAGCAACTCTTTGAAAATATTTACAACAAAGTCGAGGAAATGAGACGTGATCACTGATCAGTGGGATATTGACATTTAAGGAAATCGTTTTGAGAGGTTTATTTTCCAGCGGGTAGGGTGGGGTGCAGCTATCACTTAGTGCAAGTGCGTTTGGAATGACGCGGCCAGGAATATGGCTCGTGAAACCCCAGAGGCACAGGGGGGGGGGGCGGCAAGGGGGCGGATTGTGGTCTGACACGTCCATCAAAAGTGGTAAATGCACTCGGTGCAGCGAGGACTTGGATACGCCGGTGCTTTGGCATTTTGTGGCGTGGCGGGGCGTGGCACAGTGAGCGAGAGATCGAAAGTGACTGACCGACTGACTTCTCGGTGCGGTGGGGCAGTTTGCAAGATTATTAATTCTCTCTACTTTCAGCGCGCGCGTACAGTACACACACACACACACACACACACACACGCGCGCGCGCGCGATACAGAGTAATTTAAAATAATTGATTGCTTCGTGATGGACTCTGCACTAGGAGCTGGAAATGATCCGCAGCCCACTCTCCTCCTTACCTCCTCTACCGCCCCCCTCCAATTCCCCTCTCTCTTTGTCGTACGCATCTTCCTAAAAAAAAACTCTCTTTTTCCTCTTCAACTCTTTCTCTTTGCATATATATTGTTGTGACGGACGCATGTGAAAAAAGTTGCTGTCGTTGTCATCAACGGAGCTACCAGTATAGTGGTCATGACCACGGAACACCGCACCGTCGCGCCGGTGGCGCCATGAGAGGTCCTTTGGTCGTCCTTTTTGGTGCTGTGTTGCAGGGGAAGTGGGGAGGGGGTAGGGGCAGTGGGCGGAGCAGTGAAAGTTGGCATTACTGGCGTTCGTCCGGCGGCGCGGCGATACATATTTAAATATGAATCCGTGAGGACGACGCCCCATAACAGATTGTTGATGTCGACTCGAAATGAGGAAGGGCAATTTTTTTGTGTGTCCAGCCGAGATGCGAGATGCGTTCTTAAGCACATCTTTTCATCGGGTGTAAATTTAAATCGATCCGAGATTTTTTTTAAAACAAACGAATATTGTTTGTACTGAAGTTAGGTACAAAGTTTGGAGCTTTCTAGAGACAAAGTTGTACCCGGTTGAGATGGGCTTGGAGCGCATCTTTGCTGGACAATATAGAGCGTCGTCGAAGCTGTTCTGTTGACCGAACGGCCGGTGAGGCTCAAATGAACTGAAAAAGAGAAGGAACCCTAGTTTGCATCGAACATTTCACCAGCATTGCGAGCCAAAAGCTTACAGATTTGAGTCGTTCCTTCTTGGCGGGGTGAAGGCTGTATGGTCGGTAAAGTCCGTGTTGAGGTATACCTTGGAGCGGGGGTACCTCTCCGTGGGCGTAGCGGCGGCAGGAGCGATGCGCGGCGCCTGTTCGCAGGCCAGCAGCTGCGCGAGAGAGAGAAAGTGAAGTGGAGCCGGTCGTTGGCCCCTGCGCAAGCTAGCAGGCCTCCTGCTGCCGCTCCTGCTGGCTCCTGCTGGCTCCTGCTGCTGGAGCCCGCCTGCGAGCGCGGGCTCTGTGGCGTGGCGTGGCGTGGCTTGGAGCGGCGTGGAGCAGCGTGGAGCGCCGCGGCTCCGCGAGGTGAGGTGAGGCGCGGTGCGCGCGGCGCTCGCTGAGCACAGGATGCAAGCGGGCGACCCTGGCACACTTGAGCAACAAGGGACTCGCCGGTCACTGACCCGCCGCAGCCGAGCGGTCAGCGCGCACGCCGCCCGCCCGAGAGGTCACCGGTTCGAATATTGACGCGGTCACGTTGTGATACGACGGACTGGTCACTCACTAGTCGTGTGTCTTTTAATTTTACTTAATTAACTTTTTTTTTTCTTCTTCTTTTTGTTGCAGGTGAGCGTTTTCTCTGCGATGCACGGTGATGCGGGCGAAGCTGTGACAGCTGGCCGCAAGTAGTGAGTTTAGTAAAACGTTGGACGTTGTTGTAGTTATTGATATGACGGGACTATAGTGTTAGAAAAACTCTTTTACAAGTATCTACTCAAGCATATATCTTTGCTTATAGCTGTATAAATAAAGGTAGTGTTTGTAAAGCCCGGTTGATTGTTACCTCTCGCACAGCAGAGATTCTTGTGCAGCTTCTTTGTGCTATACTTCAACCATTTATCTCAATTTCATTTAAAGCCCTTTTTTTCGTTATTACATTTCTTTCTTGCACGTTCTTCATTTTATTTATTTGAGTCTTACTCGTTTTTTTTCTTTTCTTGTGCCTGTTTGTTTGTAGTCTGTGGCGCTTTTTCCCCGCAGGTCTGAGGAGCCTCAGGCCCTGGCGCTCCCTCGCCCCGGCGGCCGCCCTGGCCCCGCTCCGTCTCTCCGGCCCGGCTGCCCTAACGGTAAGGAAACGTGAGGCGGACACCAAAGTCGATAGAGACACATTCACGGCGGGGATTTCATCCTAGGGGGTCCACAGTGAGTCCACAATTGGGACAATTCCACGGGGGGCGAGCAGGCCTTCGCCCCTGTGAGGTAGGCAGTCCCCTCCCCACCGACGCACGGGTGTGTGGCGGGCGCGCCTACCTGTCAGGCGGTCTGCTGGGAGGGGGCCGGCTGCCGCCGCCGCGTCGAAGAGAAGCGCTGCAGCTGTTCGGGCAGCGAGGGGGGAGGAGATAGAGGGAGAATCGAGTCGAGAGGCTGTTACTTAACAAAGTATAGTAGTCGGCGCCTTTTCCTAGTCTCCTCCTCCGCCATCTCTTCTCTCTCTCTCCTCCTCCTCCTCCTCCTGCTTCTCCTCATCCTCCTCATCCTCCCCCTTCTCCTCCTGTTTTTCCTCCTCTCCTCTCCTCTTATTCGCAAAAACTTACCAACGTTAATTGTTGAAATAAAGAAAATGTAATCAAAAAGCCTTTTATCTTCACACTAAGTGGATTTGTATCTTCTATTTGGACAAGCTTAAACAATCAAATTTGTTGCACACATTTCTGCGCTGATTTGAACCCTTTTGTTTATTCATTTAGTAGAAAATCATGCACTTTGTCGTACAAATTTGTGCGAAACGAAACGTAGGTTTGACTTAGTGTGAACATTTGCACAAAAACATTCAAATACATTTAGTGTGATTTTATTGAAGTGTCGCGGCGATGGAAAAAGAAGTGAAGCAGTCACAATATCAATTTCGAAAAGTGAACTCTCATAAAGCTATTTAAGAATAAGCCAGGAAAGTCTTAATCATTTGGAACGGTGCATCTACACTTGATTAAGATCAAGTACAAGGTAGAACGCTTACCAACTACGCAGGAGTTCTCTTGTTTAAGAAACGCTTGCTTTTGTTGCTTTATTTCGTGATGGTTTGGAACATCAATTTATTTGAATGACGCGTCGCTTTGTTTTGTGTAGAATTTGTTCGTATCATGAAGTATTCCTTTTTCAGATCAGTAAAATCCTTAGAAGCTATTGGTTTGCGTTACCTGGTAAAATTTCGAAATATACAATGCTTGAGAATTTCTTCGTAACCTACAAAGAGTAGAGTTTGCTATACGCACATGTTCTTTGTTAGCATTTTAGAAACTAACGGTTTACCAACCGTTGGTGTTTTTGAATAAAGTGCCGCGGATCTTTTGAGCTTGCTCGGCTGGTCAGGCAGTCAGTGGTTAAATTCTACGCCGCCATTGTCTCCTGTCGTTGCCTCCGCTGGACCGGCACCGGCCCGCTAGTGTGCCGTACCGCTCGCGTGCCCGCCTGACTTCCGGAACTGGGCGTCAGCAGGGCGTCAGCAGGACCCCGCACGTTACAATGCGCATTTTTCTAAAATTGGGTCGCACATTAGGAGCAAAACAAAAGAAACCAAAGGAACAAATATTCCTGAAAAATCACTTTACGAATATGTAGAAATATATTTTTGAAGCGTGCGGTAAGTAAGTGATGTTGTCGTTAGTTTGGAAGGTGGCCATTGGCTCCAAACAGAAAGAGCCCACAGCAGCATGCACTTTACAGCCAGCTCTGACTTCGGCTTTACCTTCGGATCACTTTGAGTCACGGTGACAGCACAGCACCGAGCTAACCAGGCCTGAACGAGAAGTCCCTATGACCGATGTGATCCCTGTCACGGACTGCACAGTACTGCGGGTGTACTCCTGGGGGTACTTTGGTTGCTCTCCGACTACTCCGAGTACCCCGACTTTCCCGCGAGTGTACTCTGGTTGTACTGTGGGTGTACGCCACGAGCTTACAAGGGACTTAGGAAAGTGTAAATACCCGATCGTGCCCAAACTCGGTATATTTTCTTCTTATCTGTGTAGGTGACGAATGCCGACCAAATTTTTTCCTGAGTGTCATATGCCAGTGCTCCTACCTGCATATGACTGGCACGCGAGAGTCCACTGCATCCCGCAAGGGAAATGCAAAGGCTCACCAAAATCCTTTTTAAAAAAATCAAAATTATGACAAAGTTTGAAAATTTTACGAAGATATAGTTTCTCACAGTGATTTCAAAGTCCACAAAATCTTTTGTAAAAACTTGTTCCATTGTTACAATTGTAGCGCAGGCCGTGCTGGGCTGTGCTGCACCCGGCTGGCGGTGCACATGCACCAGCCTGCCCCTGCTCCGCCCTGCATCGCCCTGCACCGCCCTGCTCACTCCAGGAAGCCTTTTGCAGCGTGCTACTGCTGCAGGCGCGGCGTGGCGTGGCGAGCCGCGTCAGTGAACCCTTTGTAGGTCAGCGCAGCGCCGTGCACTGACGGTGCCGAGCCGAGGCGAGCCGGGGCCGAGCCGAGCCGAGGCGCGAGCCCCGGGCAGGCCACCCGCCAGGCTGAATCGATGTGGCGCTGCATATCGATGGTATCGAAGGGTCGTCTCGTTCGAAGGAGCAGGGCGGCAGCAGAGTCGATTGCCAACTGGGCATTACATCATCAATGGAAAAATTCACGTGACGCGCGGCAACTTTTCTTGATGCACTCTCCGGCGACCGTCGCCGATTGCCGCTGTTGATGTTTTCACCCCTCTGCATGGGATGGAGTGCATCACGAAACATGTTCTTACAGTGCATTAGTGTGACACATATGTTACACCTTTTTGCCAGTGACGTAGACAGCTTAGCATTACTTTGGCCTGCTTATAAAGAGCCGCTGTGCAGCCTCTCTGCAGCCGCTGTGCAGCCGCTGTACAGCCGCTCAGCACCCGCTGTGCAGCC
>NW_026267141.1:986892-988591 GCF_000697945.3 Frankliniella occidentalis | reverse complement strand
CGCCCTCTCTCTCCAGGACCCAAGACCTTACTGCAGCCACCGCTCATGCGCAGAGAAGTGCGACCAACACACCCACCATGGGCCGCCTCGGCAAGTTAAAAATAACTTGCATACTTTCCATCCACCATCCCCCGACCTCTCGACCACCTCTCTACTATATCCGCTACTCGGACTCGCACCTCTTTCTATTTCCCGATGACCGATGCTTGCCTCCTCGTTTCCGGGGACACGCCGGAGGCACCAGTCTGCGCACGAACCATATGGACACATGGTTGTCGATCCTGTTTGAGCTGTCTGTTGCCTCCTTAGCGTGGTTTGGTCCATTTTCTAATGTTGAGTATTTGACATCCTCTGTCCTATGCGAGCCTTAACGCATGGCTATGCAGTGTGTGTAGGCAATAAACAAATATCAAACATGAGCTCCTCTCCGCTCCCGGCTCCGCCATGCTTGGCTCGATACCGGTGGGGTAGCGGCGGGGGGTGGCGCCGAGGGGTGGCGGAGGGTGGCGGTATCTGTGTCAGGGGGGTGCGGGCGGGGCGGGGCGGGGCGCGCCCGGCCGTACGGGCATTGACCTTACAGGGCGTGCCTTGGTGGGGGTGGAGGAAGGGCAGGGGGTGGAGGGGGGGACCCGGAAACTAGCAGGCGGAAGGGGGCGCAAAACGGGCGCGCGCGCACACACCCTCGGAGGGTAGCAAGCGGGGGAAGAAAAGAAATGTGACCAGATGGGGGAGATAAAAATAGGGGGCAAAGGATTATCTCTGGTTTTCAGAATGTTATTTCTTTTTATTGTTGGGCATGTTTAAAAGGAGGGTAGGGGGAATCATGTTATAAACCGTAGCATAAAGACGAAAGGATTTAAATCGGATTGAACATCGTCTTTCAGCATTAAGAGAGGACCGTAGAATAAGGTACCATCCTGCGAACGGGGCGAGACAGACAGATGACAGACAGTCAGACAGACAGACAGACAGACAAACAGACAGACAGACAGAGATGGAGCTAGAGATGAAGGAGGAGAGAAAGCAGAGAGAATAAGCGAGGGAGAGGTAGCAAAAGGCTACTCCGAAGGGGTTGCAGGTGACCTCGGGAGTTCGTTCACCTTGGCTGCTGCAGCCGCTGGAGCTGGTGGCGCTCTCCTCCCAGGCCCTCCCCCTCCCCCTGCCAAGGTCGCAGCCGCCTCCTCCCGACCAACCAACCCCCGGCCCGCGCCCGCCGCCATGGACCGTATCGACCCCGGAAGACTTCCGGTCTCTGCCGCCTACCGCCGTATGAGAAATTGCGGCGCGTTGAAGGAGGCTATGAGAAATCGCCGTGCATTGAGTAGGCGTCGCGGATATGTTCAGCGTCGTTTTCAGCTCCATGTGCAGTGTTTTCAGGTTTTTCTATTTGCACGGGGCGTATTTGCAAACACGAACCCCGACCCCGCGCAATGTGAGCGGCTCCGCGAGGCGGGCGAGGTTCAGGGCGGTCCCGGGTGCGCTGCAGGGGCGCGGGGCGCTGCGGCCGGTGGCGGCCCCTGGCGGGCGCGGCGGGGACCTCGGGCCGCGCGGTGTTTGGCGCCCGCGGGGCCTCGTCGCCATGGTTACCCCAAAGGGGCCCGCCCGGCGCGGGGCAACGACCCCACACGTAAACACGGGGGCAGCCCGGCGGGGGTGCGGGCCGCGGGGCCTCGGCGCATGCGCCGCCACCCCCGCCGTC
>NW_026267141.1:983640-986842 GCF_000697945.3 Frankliniella occidentalis | reverse complement strand
TCACTCGCTCACTGCTCACTCTCTTCCTCTAGACGTCCTTCTCTCGCTCTTCTTCCCTCCTCAGTTCTCCGCTTTACTCGCGCCCCCGTACCATTCACCCCCAGGTATCCACTTCCTTTTGATACCCCCTGCCAACTCATCGCTCTCTCTCGCTCGCTCTCTCTCTCTCTCTCTCTCTCTCTCTCTCTCTCGCTCGCACACACACACACACACACACACACTTCTCGTACCTCCACCCCTTCTCCTTCTCTCTTGTTCTGTCTCTTTTCATCACAATCCCCGCCAGTAGCTGCTGCATTTCTACAGCGGAGAAAACAGACTATGTGGTTTTGCGGAGCTCTATGGGGGCTCCGTTCAGTTGGGGATCAAGTAGGGGGAGAGTTTAGGCCGATGTGCGTGTCTTGCGTGCGAGTGTGCAATTATGCAGCGGCGTGTGGTGTGGGGCAGAAAGTATAGAAAGGGAGGGTGGGGGGCAAAATGGGAAATGGTGGTGGTGGAACGTGTAGGGCGGTGAAGGGTGAAAGGAGAAGGAGACATTACTCAGTGCAGCCCCCAACGCGATAGGTATGGCAGCTGGAAACCCGTGGAAAACCCCCTATTTTGAAATTCGCAGACACGCATATAGCATTGCACAGTGCAGGCAGGCTGGTTCTGGTTCGCCTATCGACCTCTACCCATATGGCACCCTAGCGCGTGGGCTTAGAACATCCTTCATGTTCATGCATAATCGTCAATGTAGTTCTCGACCGTGCAACGCACCGCGTTTTTAATGTGGCTTGAGACCTAGAAAGCCCCGTTTTGATTGCATCTCACAAAGAGTTTGTGCGAGCAAAGAGAGCGTTAGGACTAATGAGATGGGTTTAACTTGAAAGAAATCTTCAAAGAACCTCAAAACTACAAATCCTATCATTAGTATTTTCAATCAAATGGCCAGACAATGCTCTGTGCAAATGGGACCTATTTAAAAGTTCTAATTTTTTGGGAATTTTGTTATGTTAATGGGGAAAGGAGAAAATCAAGCACCTGTAATGTTGCTTTAAAAAAAATGTATTTATGTACACAGAAAAACTACACGTAGTTTTTCGCCTCGCATATAGCTATCCGCACTTTTAGATCAATTTCGAAATCTCGCAAAAATAACAAAGAAGGTGGTGGGACTCGTTCCTCTATTTGAGGTTATAGACTTTTGGTTTTGGCTCGCGTCTAAGCTCATGTTGGCAAGCGTGCGGACAGAACCTGTTCTGATCGTCGGGCTTTGGCGCGGAGCTATCACGCTACATAAAATGTCAACCGCTAGAGACACTAGAGCCCAGAGAGACGACGGTAATGCGGACGGGCAGTTTGTCTAGGAAGGGAGCGTCGCCCCCTCCCCAGCTCGCTAGAGAGAGACTTGTGGGTCGGGCGCGACCCGCCACTCACTGAGCGCGTCAAGCGGCGCAGCGGCGGCGTCATGCGGACAAGCCCTCGACATGATGCCAAAACCGACTGTTCTAGGGGGCATTGGCCGCGGTTGTTGCCAACGCGTTTCATTGCGCATTTGCAAATTTTTCCGTTCGCCTTTCCCCCTTTCTTTTTGGGTGTTTTTTGTTCACTCCGTGTATCGAGTCGAGGGCACCACTGTATCAGTACACAACACACGCGCTTCGGCACTGCGCTAACTGATTGTCAGAAACGAGCGGGTTTGCCTCTGCAGCGGCACATTTGCTTATAAGGGATCGTCCCTCATGTGGTTTACTTTCTCAGAATCATTCCGCAAACTTTGTGGGATCTCAGCGCCTGCGAGACTCAGGGTAGGCCACCCCGCAGGACACGTATGCACTGCAGGCGAGATGTTGCCTACCTACCAGGCGCGATGAGGGCTGCAGAGGGTCACCTTCGCTAGCTTTTCGTAACGGCGGACGACAAGGACAACGACTTTCGGTTGATCTCTGTCTGCCCGGATCAGTCTTCGGATCACTTAATTTGCTTTGGAGATAAAGCAGCTAGAAATAAAAAGATTTTGATCAGAAATGGGAACATTATGAAATTATTTCAGATCAGTAAAAAAAGTGGACTGCCAAACTGTAACCATACTTTCTAGAGAAAAATCATTCCTCTAATCAAATATTGATTGTTTGCTTATTGTCGAACACATTTACAACTCTGTCCCGACGTTATCATAGTTTTTCCTCTCTTGAAAAATTATTCATCTGCAGATGTAAACGTTTTTCCTCGAGTTTTACTGAGTGTTGGCTCTCACAGCTAAAGTATTGGTTGGTTACCACAGCGAACTTCGATTAGCTATCTTCATCGAGCTTATTTGTTAGTATTGGCGACTCATTTTCTTTTCCCGTCTACCGTCTTCAGCAGGAGCACGGTATTCCTGGCCGCAATTAGGCGCGGGGGCAGGAGTCACGGAGCCCCCTTTGGTTCGTATTACACTTACTTGGAATCTGGTCTGCGATATTCTCACTAATTTTTTGATAACAGGTGTGTTTCGATTCCCGTGTTAAATGGCATCATACCAACTACCGCAAACTAAATTGAATTGCAATATAAATTAAGAGAAAACCAGTGCAAAAATTATGCCATGACTCTTTTGTCACAAAAATTTGTAATGAAAAGTTGTCGCATTACTTTTGCTATTAATTTCTTCTTATACCTTTGATCGCAATGCAGTTGCGATAAAAAGTTATGCCCTTGTAGCATTGGAATCGTACAACATATATTTTGACAACGCATCACAATTTTTCGCTGAAAGTATTGCAAAACTAGCCTCAGTGTAATTAGCGAAAATCCTGGTTATGATTTTTGGCGTTGGTTTAAGCTTTCCGGCGAAGTGATTGATGGCGTTATCCCCCCCTCCCCCCTCCGCCTTTTCTTTCTCTTTGCCCGAACCTCACCCCCTCCCCTATCTCGCTTATTCCGGCAGTGAACTTGATGGACCCGGAAGTGTTGGGGGAACGACGCACAGCGGAGGCTAATGCACGGCACGAAGGGGCTGGCCCAGCGGCGGTGACGCGGCCGAGAGAGCGTTTTGAATAAAGTAAAACAAAAGAATTAAAAACAGACAAAGATAAAAGTAAATAGGAATAAAGAAAGATTCTTAAATACTTCTTTCAGATCTAGCTTAACCCGGTCCAGTGAAGAAGACATTGACCTCAATGGTGTAGGGGGGGTGGTGTGAAGGGGTAGGCGCACAATTTAGATGGAGGGGATGATG
>NW_026267141.1:980592-982722 GCF_000697945.3 Frankliniella occidentalis | reverse complement strand
GGGGCTATTGCAGGTGCCCCCTGCAGCGGCTGCGGGGGCCGGGCCCCTGGAGAGCGGCCTGGGCTGGCCTATCGATTACCGAGGGCGTTCACCCTCGCTGCCGCCCCCGCTGCCCCCCGCCGCCCCGCGCCGCCCCCCGCGAGGCCGGTGGTGGTGGTGGCGTTCCCGCCTCGCACGCACTTCCCGGTTGGCCTCTCTCTCTCCTCTCTGCTCCCGCTTTTCCAGCCCAGTTCCCCCACCACCAACACGACCGACCACTCAGCGCCGCCTATCCCAGGGTGTTCCGGGAGAGACGGGGGAGGAAACGCGGAGGGCGGAATGGGGACAAGGCCGGGGGAGGGGAAGTGGCAGAAGAAGGAGAATCTCTCGCCCTTCTACAACCCCTCGAGCTCTCGCGCGTCAAAACAGTTAGGCCCTTGGTAACGCGGCTTCCTGTTTGAGAGGGGGTGCGGCGGGGGAGGGTGCCCGACGGGCAGCGAGGCCGATGGGAAGGACGGCGATGTGGGGCGAGGGCGGGGGCGGCGCGGGGGCGGGCGCGGTCTCGAGCGGGGACACTCGGCGCACCACGGCGTCAAGGATGCAGGTCGAGGCCGGATTAGTCAAGAGGGACTCTGCCGGGATGGGCCGGGCTGGCGCGGTACACTGCTCGGCAGTGTGTGTGTGTGTGGGCGAGCCGCGAGGTGCACTGGCGGTCGCACCGCGTGCATGGTGCACCGGGCGGTGCACCGGGTGGTGCACCGGGGAGTACACCGTGATCTGAGCAGAGTTACATGTTTTTTTCTTCTTGGCATAGGCCTGGTATACATGGAAATTTGTCGAAATTTGTTGATACACCTACAAAATCAGAAATCAGAATTTTTGTGACTTTCAGTTAGTTTGCAGAAAACTAGAAGCGCCGTGTTCTTTGATGGTTTGGTGGTGTTTTGGTGGGTAGTTACCTCGTTTGCATGTGTGTTTTGCCTCTGGCGCCGTTCGCCGTGCCAGCTGGTGCCAGCTGGTGCCGGCTGCAGCTGCAGGTGGCGGTGCTGGCCTGCATGGCCGGGCCGCGCGGTCAGTGACCCGGGCAGGAGGCGTGGTGTGGTGCCGCGCAGGGAGACAGATGTGGGGCACACAGCCTGTCCGTCGGAGGGGGGCAGTTGGAGGGAGGTAAAGGCCGGTTGGTTTTTTCCCTTCCTTCGCGGCTCTCGCTGCTGCACCCCCTCCCCCCCCCCCTCCTGGCCGCGAGGTCCTCGAACGCGGAAGTGGAGTCGCACCGCCGCGCCACCCCTCCAGCTCCAGCAAAGGGGGTGTTTACAAAGAAATGAGTGTGACTTCAGCGGAAAGAGCGCGACAAATGTCAAACAACACGATCCTCAAGGGTCCATTGTAAAACTATGTATTTGATCATTTTAGGATATTGTTTTTAAGGTCGGTATCGGAAAATTTCCGACATACCAACGTCGAAGAATTATTCAGAGTCGTTTATCCGTCTTGTCTCTACTAAATACTTTTCATTTCTCATGGAAAGTTTTCTCGTAAAAGCAGGTGCAAATGTTTTTGAAAGTGAACGACCACCCTTGCACTCTTTGCCTTGCCTTGTCACGACGCGTGTTTCCATCAGTGACATGTTCCTAAAAATGTCCAGTACTGATTTTTTTCTTTAGCTTCCGACCCCTGCATACGGTTAACCCCCCCCCCCCCCACTTGAAATGAATGAACTTCTTAATGAATGACTGTAGCCCCCCACACTAGTAAAACTAACGAGACGCTACGTTACTTCACGCAGCCTCCGGAGGAATCGCTTCCAAACCAAACAATTTGCCTCCCAGCTCCTCCCATCACCATTTCCACAAGTGAGACAAGAGCGAAAGAGAGAGGTCTTCGTTGCATCTGTCAGTCCTCCTGCCCCCTCCCCCACGCACACGTGAGACGAGCCCCAGTAAGGAGTCGGTGAACCGGGAAGAGACCGGCCGGGGCGGGGCGGGGCGGGGCGGAGAGGTAAGGGTCCCGCCTGCAGTCTGCACCGCTGCACCGCGCGCCCCCTCCACTGCAGCCGCGGTGCAGCCAGCCTCCCAGTGCACTTCTCTATGATGTAACTTGAGGCTGGCGGCGTGGTGAGGCAGGTCGGGAAGCTGCCCGCGCGCGCACCCC
>NW_026267141.1:976983-980157 GCF_000697945.3 Frankliniella occidentalis | reverse complement strand
AGAGAGAGAGAGAGAGAGAGAGAGAGAGAGAGAGAGAGACGTCGTGATCGGACAATTCAAGGAACGTCTGAACCGTAACGACCGTCTTCCTAGAAACGCCCCGCACGACGCCCCGCACGACGCCCCGTGCCTCCCCCTGCTGGGGAGCATTGCAGGGGGCGGTACTATAGAAATAATGCAAGTGCGCGTGCACCATGGGTGGGGGTCGATGGGGCCGTCGATGCACTGGAAATGCAACAACTTCTGTTTGCTCGGCACACCCTCTAAACAACATGAGGCCGGGCATTTGCTTTAGTAAGCGTGCAGTTTGTAATCAGCCAAGCACACCAAGGTTTAACACCTTCTTTCCAAGTCCCAGAGCAATATTATTGGCGGGTGGCATTTTCCAACAAAGCGTGGCCATCATCACGCAATCACGCGTGGGACTCAAGGGGTGTTTAACAGCATGCTTTCGGTGCTACACTTTTAAAAAAGGTACATCCAGAATTGTAAAAATCGACGTCGTACTTATCATATTTGTTCAAAACTGTTAACTCGTGTCGTTCATCTAACAACGGCGGTTTACAATAATAATTTAACAATTCTAAAGTGCGATGTTATTTAACGGTTTCAATCTGTTGTTAAATTGTTATTGTTTTTTTATGTAAAAAACTTTTCCTTTATGGAAAACATTTTTATCTGGATATTAGTACAGAAAGACCAACCCGAAGACAACCCGTCGAGGTTCAAAAATGTGCCTGATTGACATTTAGTTTGACTCGACGTGACTATTCAGAGCAGTAGCCACCACAGTGGACGGTGCAGGACAAGACCATCAAGGACCTCGACAGCCAGCAGCCTCTCCAAGCGCTGCCCTTTGCGTTTAACACCCGCTGTCCAGGCGGCTGGAGCGAGAAAGGTTAGGCAGCTTGCGTCAGTTAGGCGTTTGGGACCGACCGGGAGGGAGAGAGAGGGGGGGGGGGGGTAATCGGCTACGGTATGGTATATGTTCAGGGGGGGGGGGGGGAGGGGAGGGGGGGGGGGGGGGTAATCGGCTACGGTATGGTATATGTTCAGAACAACGGCCGCCAAGCGTTCGTGTAAAGGAGGTACCCCTGTTTGTCCTGTTTGAAAACGGGGTCGTTGTCGTTTTTTCCTGCGAGCAGTGTTAGTATGAAACCAGATTTGAAAGGTGAGGAAAATCACAAAGACGACAACTCAAGCGGCTTGTGGTTATTTTTAGAAGCATATTTTGAGCCTTTTGTGTTGTAAAAGTGAGTAATTAAGGAGCTCATCCCCTGAAACAAGTCACCGCAAATCGAAAATTTGGAACAAAATATGTTTCTCAGCCATACCCCTTTTGCTCGCCCTTTTGGGTATAATATCGCCTAATACGTGTAACAGCGTGCAGAACCCGTAATAGGGACTAGTCTGCATTAGGCCGGAGTGATGACCCCCTCGGTTTGGGGCTTGCACCCGGCCGTAACGGGGTGGGGCCCGGGGGGCAGGCGGGAGGGTGACAGCACGCCCCCCGGGGGGTGAACGCTCTCCGGGAGTGCAGCATACTCTTCCCCTTTACCTCCTCCTTTCTTCTCTTCGCTTCTTTATTCACTTCACCTCCTAGGAGGTGCACAATGGTGAAAGTCTCGCGGCTCCGCGCCTCACCCGCCCCGCCCTGCTCCTCGCTCGCTCCAGCTCGATCCTGGCCCCGGTCCTGGTCCGCACCGCACGGGTCAACGCTCCCGCTGCTGGAGGCGGCAGGCTGATGCTGGGCCAGAATGTGATGGAGTCGAGGTGTTGGTGGTTGTTTACGGCTACAAGGGGCTTATTAGAGCTTTGGCTTGTGGTGATTCTCGGGGAGGTAGCAGTGGCTGGGTGGTGGTTAAACAATGTGTATAGAGGTAAAGATGAGGCCCTGTTCGCGTGCGAATCAGCGTAAAGAGCAGATTAAGAGGAACAAAATTGATGGCGATGGTTGATGTGTCGCTGGTTGATGGTGGTCTGCTTGCCTCCACCTCCCCTCACCCCCTAGTTAGTGAGGTGGTCACTGCCACGGTGCCGCTGGGACGTGCGCCGCGCTGTTACACTGTGACGCAACCCTTTCCCCTCGTCTCCCTTCCCCTCCCTCGCGTCTCCTCCCCACCTCTGCCCTGCCAACGCTCGTTCGCTCGCTTGCGCGCCCGCTGCACCAGGAAGAGCTCCGCAACTAGGGCAGGTGCCCTGCGCGGCCAAAGACCCCGTCTTCTCCCCCCTCCCCACGCCACCCGCGAGCACTACGCCCGCTGACGTGAGGCGCGTCTTTCTCTCTTGCCCCGTGCTTCGCAGTACTCGATAAATTTTGCATCGGCGTCCATACGGCGTGCGGACAGCGAACAAGACTATCTCTCTCTCTCTCTCTCTCTCTCTCTCTCTCTCTCTCTCTCTCTCTCTCTCTCTCTCTCTCTCTCTCTCTCTCTCTCTCTCTCTCTCTCTCTCTCCTCCCTCTCCCCATGGTTCTTCGATTGTTGGTCGCTCTGCCCGACCTGTAGATTTGAACGCGGCACACGTCCTATATTTAAATGCGGGCAGAACGTGTCGGACAGATGTCACCCGGGCTAGAAGAGACCTGGCAGACAGTCGTCCTGAGGTGAGCGCCTCGCCCCGCCGCGCCCCGCCCCGCCCCGCCGCGCCCCGCCCTGCCACCGCGCCGCCGGGCTGGGCCACTAGTTGCATCACATAGTGCTTGGGGCTGGTCTAGCTTGAGCGTGGCGTGGCGCGGCGCGGAGTGGCATAGCGCGGCGTGGTGCGGCTGGGGCGTAGCTTCCCGTTATAAAACACCCACCACCACCCGCCGAGCGCCTCGCGAGGTGACTGACCGACTCCACCCCCTCTCCATCGCCATCTACTCGCTTCTGTCCCCCCCCCCCCTTCTGTTCACCACCCTTTAATTGCGTCGTCTAACAGCCGGTTTATTACTTAGTGCGGATCGTAAATCATAAATAATTGCAAGAGTAAATGAAACAGACCGCGTCTTTAAATTCTTAAATTTGCAAAGTATTTTAACTTCCAACATTGAGTTGTCCATGCTCGGAGATGACAGCAATAATCAGCTCTGTGTTGTGCCGTATGCCACCCGCACCTAAAAGAGCAATGCGCACCAGTGCCAACAACACATCAATACGCGAAGTTCACCACCCTTTATTTGTGTTAAAGAAA
>NW_026267141.1:971837-976664 GCF_000697945.3 Frankliniella occidentalis | reverse complement strand
CTCCTCCCTGCCCTCCTCCTTTCCTCTCCTCCCCCTCCAGATTCTTTCTCGCTCTTGTTGCTAATCTACGCGCGTGATAACGGCGACAGCGCGCATGTGCCTAAAAAAAAGGGGGGGGGGTTAGTAGGGATAGTCACAAACTACGTGTTTGTTTAAAAAGCGGCTCTTTCGGAAAGAGGTGAGCCTTTGCCGTGGTTTAGAGACGTTTTATGATTGGTGTGATTCTTCTTGTGATCCGAGGATATCGAAATAAAACCTCTTGTGTCCCCAGCGGCGAGGGGGGGATCACTTCGAAAAATCATTGTACAACCCCCCAAAAAAGTCACAAAAAAGTCACATAAAAGTCACAAAAAAGTCACAAAAAAGTCAAAAAAAAGTCACTTTCCGTAAAATCATTGTACACATTTCGCATGACTGATCACCCCCTCGCCCAGCGGCACCCGGGTGGGCAGGTTGGGTGGTACCCTACCCTGTGGTGCACTGTGCACCCTGTAGTACCCTGTGTACCCTGTGCACCCTGTACCCTGTGTACCCTGTGTACTCAGTACCCTGTGGCACCCGGTGCAACCGACTGCATGAGCAGGACGTCTTCGGTTTCCCCTCGTAGAGGTGCACGGCCGAGCCCAGCGGCCCCCGCTCCTCCGCTCCTGTATACGCGCCTCAGTTGCAAGTATTTTACGGGCGATTTATGACCCCGCGCGTTAGCTCATATCCCGCTCTAGAGTGCGTTCGGGAGCGCGCGCGCGGGCTCCCACACTGCCGCCTGTAAATGAGCGCCTTTCGGAACGCGCCCCCCCCCCTCCCGGCGCCTCGGCAGAGAAGCAAAAGGGTTAATGACTCTGCACGACACACAGGCAGCCTCGCTGACAATACGTGCGGCAGCGGTAGGCCAGAGGGAGAGAGTTGGTACTCATCTGTTCTCTGCCGTGCGCAGTCAGATTTTTCTCACGTAAATCACCAAATAGCCATCTTGTCATCTCGGTGGTGCTTAACAGACATCCTTAATATGTATACTCGGCCGGTGTTTATCAGAGAGGAAACGGAGGTGGACGCGTGTTTCCGACAAAAGAATCCGACGGACAGACGGGCCGCAGGGAGGGAGGTCTTCAACCCCCTTTCCTTGTCAGTCGTTAAGGCCCTAGGCACTGAGCGGCACGCCGGTTGTAAACCCTGTGACGAAACGCCGAGCCGCCGCTCGCGGCTTTGGCTGAGCAAATTGCTAAAGCATTCATCTTTTTCCCGTGGGTGGTGTGGTGTCAGCCGGCAGCCCGGCCCAAAAGACGAAGAAGGGCAAAACTACCACCCGGGCGGTCCTTTAGTTGATTATCCAGATAAATTCGGATATTCTTCGCGAGTCAAAAAAAATACAGTTCTCAGTATTTAGTTGATATTGACTAATATTCACCAGTTTCCGCTTTTGACCATTAAATACCAAATATTCTGTGAAAATCTGTATGTGTGAATATCTGTAAATCTGTAAATATGTATACCGATGTGTACACTATTTTTGTAAATATAAATTTATAACTTCTTAAAATTATCTGTTGGCAATTGGTAGAAAAGGACGGATTCAAAAACGCACGGGATGTCACTGTTTCATCTGGCAGCGTGCGAGTGAGAGTGAGAAGGAAGAAGAGTGGGAGAGGGAGTGGCGGACTCGTCACCCACGCACCTCCCGGAGTGACCTACCTAAAGTTCATTCAATTCGTTCACTGTCACACTTTCACCGCTATGCGGACGGACGGGCGGACGAACGCTGCTAGTGACTGACGCCTGGGCAGGCCAGCCGACCTACGTTTGACACGATTTTCAAAGCGGCGACACAATAACAAGCTCCGCAGCAACTGACTCAGCCTGTTTTCATGTAATTTTCAAAAATTATTTGAAATATTTTTTAAAACTATTATTTTTTTATCACCTCCGTCCCGCGCGAGGTGATTGTGTCATTAGCACTCGGCCCGGCCAACCTTGTTCTGGTCCAACTCACATCGACTGTCCTTTGTCGCTGGCAAGTGGAGCGCCTCTCTCTCTCCCTCTCTCTCTCTCTCTCTCTCTCTCTCTCTCTCTCTCTCTCTCTCTCAGTGATGAGTCAACAATGCCAACTCATGCCGTTCTTCCTTGGGCGACTCTTCCTTTCACAACTTTTATTTGCTTCCTGCAGCGGAGTCCGCCCGTGTCGTCGCGTCCCGCCGTCCCCACCTATCCATAAAGTGTGCAACAATAGAGTGATGCACTTCCTACTGCGTGAATATAGAAATCCAAGAAATCCATAAAAAGTACTCTACTGTAAAGTTTCTTATGGGCTGCTTGAACGGGCGATAGCGAAGCCTTTTACCACGGCCTTATTATTTGTCGTAAGCAAAGCATCTAGCGTTGGATGACTGCTAAATAATGGCCACTAAACTAAAAGCTTTTGCAAGTAGTGCGCGCCTGTACCTGTAGTTAGTAGTGGTACCTTTGTTGCATGTATTAAAAAGAGTTCGTTAGTTGCACAATTGAAATGACAGTGCACGGTATGACATCCTGGAAGGCAATAGCCGCACACGCACGCACAGCCAGAGCGGGCTGCTGGGGTCGACGACCGTGTGGGGCCCGGTGGGGCCCGGTGGGGCCCCCGGGGGCGGGGGAGGAGGAGGGGGGGCACCCACGGGGGGGCCACGGGCAGGCCATTGCAGGCAGAGCGCCAATAGTGGCGTTGTACCAGAGGAACTTTCACTGCCAGGATAGCGAGAGTGGAGAGGGGAGGCGGAGGAGGAGGAGGATGTTAGCGAGCGAGCGGTGTGCCCCGTTGCAGGCCCCGCCCCGCCCCGCCGCGCCACGCCAAAGCACAACCAGCGGAAAGGTCAAAAACGGATCGCTTAAAATAAAAACACAAATCAATAACACTTTATCACCCGTATCGCGCGCGCTTTGCCTTCATGACACTCACGGATATACTTTGAAAGATAAGATTCAAACTAAAGTGAATATATGCGTCAGTCCTCTAACTATTTCCCATCCCAAAAGTTAGTTATTGCAGAATACGACGGGACGGGGATAGATAATTGTGTGCCACAGTAATACCCACCACTGACGCTTTGCTGGTGAACGGAGAGCCGTGGGAAACGTGCCCCAACCGAGTGGGTGTCTTCCGCACGCGTACCTTCCGCATGGAATGGAGGAGTGGGACATGTAGGCCGGGGGAGGCAGGCCGGGGCTCGACGGGTGGCGGGGCAGGGGGCTCTAAGCTTCCAAGGGAGGGCGACGACCGGCCGCGCCAGCCAACGCAAGCGCCATGAACAAAGGTGAACGGAAAGGAAAGTGGTGAACGGGGTTTAGGAGCAGGGCGTATGGACACGGTCATTTGGTCATATTAACCAAGTAAATATGTATTTAAATGTACTCTTTTGCCTAATCTAATGGTGGTCTTTTTCTTGTTTTCTGTCCAGGTAAGAACCGGGCGCTGACATCGTTGATGGAGACGAGGAGGTGGCCTCTCGACGGTACTGGGAGGTCCACGTACCGATGGAAGCTGCCTGGAGGGACACTCGCCCACACTCGCCCCTCTGTATAGGGGATGAGACGGTCTTTACCATGATATACCTAGTGTTCAACTACAAATTACCCTACGTGCTCAACTCTTCTACTCTTCTGTTGAAAACCTCCCGCAAAAACTTCCCCCAAATTAATATACGGAAGCAACAAAGGAGACTTCCGAATGCAGAACAACCGAGTTGAACACTTGAACGTTGTGGGTTCAATTGGAGTTGAACGATGACAAATTGTTCACCATTTGAACACATGTAGTATCGGTGTAAGATCGGTGCCTCAGCGTAGCTCCCACCTCCCCTCCTCCGCTATCGGCACCTCACCGCGGACCACCAGAGCGCCGTACGGTGGTCGGGTAGGCAACCCGTCGCGGACCCTTGTTGGGCGGGCTAGTCTACCTCAACGCGCTGTTGGAGCGCTTCAACTGTGGTGTGGCGGCGGCGCATGGCGGGGCGGCACTCATAGGCTCCGACACTAATGAAATGATAAAACCAGCGTACGTTTGATTCAGGACATGTAACATTTATGAGGGCGTTTGTTTTCACTACTTTAGCCCTAGAAACGTTTTCATTTGAGCTCCCGTCAATAAAACAACATCAATGTTTCAACTAAAAGTTTCATAAAGATGTAAACCGTTATTTTTCCCGGTGCAAAGCTTTTGAATCTAGTTCGGAATTAATCCTCATAAAACAAAAGAAGCTAAAAAAAATATATGTAGTACTTTCCGGACTTTTGGTAATGTAAAGCAACATTTTATATTTAATTTTTCAATTCCTTTAAGTTTCTGAAACCATGCTAAAACACATGAAAAATGAAAAAGGAAAAAAAAGGAGATTTCAAAGAATGTGACGAGAGTGCGAGAGGCGATCAGGAATGGGAGACGAGGAAGGGTTAAGAGAGGAGGATATATTGACAGCAGTGGGGACCTAAATAATTGACGGCAGAGGGTGGGGGGTGACTCCTGCGATGCTCCCTCCATGCTTACCACCGTGCCATGCACCCCCCCCCCCCTCTCTCTCTCTCTCTCTCTCTCTCTCTCTCTCTCTCTCGCTCTCGCTCTCGCTCTCGCTCTCTCTCTCGCTCTCGCTCTCGCTCTCGCTCTCGCTCTCGCTCTCTCGCTCTCGCTCTTGCTCTTTCTTTCTCGCCCGCTTGCTCGCTCCCGCTGGCGGTATGTTGGCGTGTGGTCTACGCTTATCGCTCGCCGCTGACCTACAATCCTAATCTCGACGCAAGTCTTTGCGAGAGGTTTATCAACGCGACGGCGACGATGCCCCGCCCCGCCCCGCCCCGCCGACAAGA
>NW_026267141.1:969916-970916 GCF_000697945.3 Frankliniella occidentalis | reverse complement strand
AATTTTGTAAAATGCTTTAATTTTTACAAGAATTTTTACTAAAATTTGCTAGATGTCCTGCTGCGATTGCTGCGAATACTTATGTGTAATGTAATGCGGCCCTATAACGACATCATTATTGTTGTTGTTGATGGAGGCGATCTCCCGCAGGTCTTGCTTTTGTTGTTCGCTTGATGCTGCTGCACGTTGGTGGCTGGTGGGCGACGCCTTCGGTCGGTCAGGGCCGCGGCCGCGCACGCCGAGGTATCGAACTGGACGCTGGCGAGGTATCGAACTCGACACTGCTGCGCTATTTCAGGCCATAACAAACACAAGAGTATATCGAGGTGCATCGGCCGCCATGAGGTGTCGACCTCGGCTTGTCGCGCGTAGCACGCTCGACGCGGCCGTCTAAAGCTTCTTTTGTGTTTTATGGAGCTGGGCTGGGGTGGCTGGCATGACTGGAGATACGTCTTGATTTATCGATGTGTACGAGCAAGGAGTAAACTGATGCAAACTTTTAAAAGTAAAGCGGTGAGAATTTAAACAATTCATATGACCATTTACCAACCTGCCCGGTTGTAATTGGAAAGTAATGATTTGTACCTTGGAGTCTACAAAGCATCGAACTCCTTCGCAATTTGCAAAGCGCCTACAAAGTATTTGCTTTGGAGGAGTTTAACAGTTTTGGAAGGTGCTGCCCTAGCATGAGTTTCCTTTCGGCTTTTCTTCTCCGTACTCCATTCTTACCACCCCCCTTTCACATCCCTGCATGTAAGTCAGCCTCTTTTCAACCCTTTACATCTCCTTTCAAAATTTCCCCCAGCTCTTCCCTGGCATCTCCTCGAGCGAGCGGCCCTCCATAGTGCAGCTACCTCTTCCTGCGGCCGCCGGCACCCTGCCCTCCACCACCGCCGCGACTCTTCTCCATAGAAGCACCCTCTTCTGCCGCTTCACGGGGCTCTTCTCCAGCCATTCGGGGCTCTTCTCCAGCACCCTCTCCAGCACCTTCCCCCCCTCC
>NW_026267141.1:966293-968828 GCF_000697945.3 Frankliniella occidentalis | reverse complement strand
TAATAATAAAGCCAGCAGACGCTATGGTAGGGTGACAGACCCTATCGGCCGCGGCCCATGCTGACCGCAGCTCCATGCTGTCAGCTGTAGCAGTCAGCTGACCGTGCAAGCAAAAGCCCACGGAGCTCTCTGACATGGTACTGCAGAGGTCGTCATCCTGCTCGTGAGCACCGTTTTCAGCCTTCCGCCATATGTAGCTGACGATGTTTCAAAAGCACGCCCCTCGAAAGTTGAGGTGTATAGCGCATGACGTTAAGGCCACGTGGCTCGTGGTGGTGGGTAAAATCGGCCAGATCAGACGAGCATGCGGTATGCGTGAAAAGGAAGGGTTAAAAGGCAGAAGCGTTCTGGTGCGGCGGGCGCGCGCTAGGTGGCGCTCTCGCGGCTAGCGCGGCAGAAGCTCCGTATTTGCAGGCAGGTCATTCCCCCGGCCGGGCTATCACTCAACTGAATCACTCCCTGTGGGAGGTGGAAGGTGGAGGGAATTCCCTCGGCGGTTTGAGTGATACCGCTAAAGTTTTCAAATAAATTCTGCCGCGCGTCCCCCCCTCTCCCCCTCCGCCCGCTGGAGTTCATTGCCTCCGCAGTACAATACAAGAGTGCGCGCGCTAGGCGCTGGCTGCATTCTGACCTTGCATTGATGCACACAGCGCGCTGTAGCGGTTGGTGATGTGCAGCGGAGTGGTCTTTTGTTGACGGGGGGCCCTGAACTGGTGGCGTGGTGCGCGTTGACCGAGCCATGAGGCCATCAACGGCGGTGCTCGTGGGGCCCATGAGACCCCCGTGCCACGCCCGGCCGCGCGCCGCACAGCTGTGGAGCAGTGCTGCCAACGGCCGCGCGAAACTTTCAAATCACGAAGTCGATTGGATTCGTCATCTGTACTGCAGTCACCTTCTGGTCATGTCAATACTCTCTCGGCTCTAACCTCCTATGAGCTTTAGATCTCTCTCTCTCTCTCTCTCTCTCTCTCTCTCTCTCTCTCTCTCTCTCTCGCACTCACGCACACACACATACACAACACGTGGCTGGCTGTATTAGAGATGGGTGTAATAACCTCAGCTGATTTGAATATTTAACGGAGGGTTGACTGACTCGGCCGGAATGTATAAACAATAAAAAAAGACAAGTGGAGCAATTTTCGTCTTCCCGAGTGTTAGGAGCCACTCGCTTATTTGGTTGGGTATGACAAATTTTTGGTGACGAAACAAAAAAACGAAAGGCTGGGATGGCGTGTGTGTGCATGTATGTGTTAGTGAGTGATTCAGCGGGGCGAGGAGGCACCAGGAGTCGCCGTTGTTATTGAAGACGGCAGCAGCAGGTGCGATTAGATTAGAGAGCAGTAACGGCTGCGGATGCACCAGTGAAATTCTTGAAAACGTTTTCTTTTCCTCTCACTCTGCCTTCACCCACCGTTCTTTTTATGTGACTATATCGTAGCAATTTTTCACCCGCAACTTAGCCTGTGTGCGAAACAATTGAACGTTTGCGCTCATAGTCATAGCCTTATAATTTATATTACATGTTTAAAAAGAGAGGATATTACTACTTTGTACGACTGTTTATTTTGTTCTTCGATATTCGCACAAATGTATACAATGTAAAAAATCAATGCTTAGTTATGTATAAGTCGCTCTTTTAGGAGAACGTGAAGACGTAGAAGTGCCACCCCTGATTACGGGAGGACCTGGTCTCATCACAGCACATATCGTCGTCGTGACGCTCCACATGTTTGGCGCACGCGGCATGCCCTGAGGCACGCCCATGGCCTGTAGTGCACGCCAGGGCACGCCCGGGGCACGCCGCTGCTGCTGGCTCTGCTCTCTGCCGGGCCGCTCAGTCCGGGGGTCAATGACACGCCCTGGCTCTGCACTGGGCTACTGTACGGCCCGGGCCCGCACGGCCCTCGCCCCCGCGCTCCTCTCGAGAAGAAGAGGGGAGTGGGGGAGGGGAGGGCTGCGAGCGCCCGTCCGCCAGTGTCTCGTTGGCCACGCGCGGGAGCAGTCGGCACGTCGCGACGCAGAGCGAGCCCAGAGCCCCCCTCTAGTGCACACACACACGCGCGCACACACAGACACACACGCATCGCCAGCGGCAGCCAACGGATTATCGTTTACTACTATAAACTCCTCACCATGCCGTGTTGTGATACGCGAGTGATAGTGATGAGTGATGAGTGGAAGTGACGTCGGAGCGGCACCCGGCCGCCGGCGGCGCCCCCGCAGGATTACAGTGCAGTGAGTGATAGTGAAGTGTGTGCAGTGCAGTGCAGAAAGGATTACACCCCCAAGGCAGAGCATGATAAAAGGTAACGTGTCGCTGATAATCATTCCTTCTTCCATTCATGCATTCATTCATTCTTTCGGTCATTCATTCATTCGCTCGCTCGCTCGATGATCGAACGCGCTGCAGCTGCGCCGCCGCGCTTTGCGAACCGTCCTAGCGAAACCTGAATGAAAGTTTAAGGCCGCTTGTTTACTTTCACTGACGAGCCGACGCCGCGGCCGCCGCAGCTGCTGGAGCGGCTGGAGCGGCTG
>NW_026267141.1:960606-966243 GCF_000697945.3 Frankliniella occidentalis | reverse complement strand
GCCCTGAGGCACGCCCATGGCCTGTAGTGCACGCCAGGGCACGCCCGGGGCACGCCGCTGCTGCTGGCTCTGCTCTCTGCCGGGCCCGCTCAGTCCGGGGGTCAATGACACGCCCTGGCTCTGCACTGGGCTACTGTACGGCCCGGGCCCGCACGGCCCTCGCCCCCGCGCTCCTCTCGAAAAGAAGAGCAGAGAGAGAGAGAGAGAGAGAGAGAGAGAGAGAGAGACAGAGAGACAGAGAGAGACCTCACCAAAAATACAAACTGCCCGCCTAAACGTGTAATCACTTTCAACTACGGGAACAGCCGCGCCATCGCCGGAGTTCAACTTCAGTGAGGGCTTACGACTGCTGTTCATAGCGAACTGGAGGGAGCCACCTGTAACTGGGGTCACGACCCAGCCAGACCAATGTGTTTGGGCCGTGCCCTGCCTGCCACACTGCCAGCCACTGGTCTCGCGAGTGGTTTCTACTCACCGCAGTCTCTGGCCGTCGTCTCACTCTGGCGGACAGCCCCGGCATACTCGTGTCCTACACCATGAAGGAAGGCGAGGGGTGATGAAAAGTCAGCTGAACTCGGCAAAATGCATTTCCATGTGCCGCACAACGTGACGCTGCGGCGAGCAGCGCGCGCTGGTGATATTGGCCGTGAGGCCCAGACCCAGACCCCATAGGCCGGGCTCGGCCGGACTCTCTAGCCAGGCCGGCTGACTCAACAGGGTGTGACCTCATCCGCTGCCCGCCGGCCCCGGTGCAGCCTGAGCCAATCCAGCGACGGCCAGGGCGGCGGCAGCGGCCTTGGGCTGCACGGGCAGGTTCACGACGACGTGCTGCGGCGCTCGGCCCTCGAGGACGTGTTGACCAGGTCGACGACGCAAGGTGTAGAGGACCGTCCAGAGCAATCTCGTTCGTTTATCCTGGTAATCATTCGGCAAATACGGGGGCTCGCCGCCTGCGAGGCTCGGGGTAGGCCACCCCGCAGTACACGCATGCACCACAGACAAGATTTTGCCTACCTGTCAGGCGCGATGGGGCCTTGCAGAGGCTGAAGTTTCCGTCGAATGGCGGACGAACTTTCTGGATGATATCTTACTCGTGGAAGGCAAACTCAGAAGAGGATTACGAAGCGGCTAATCACGTTACCGACGGCGACGCTGAGCGTACGGCCACGCCGAGGACAATGATGACGCCTGGGCTGGGTGACGCTGAGGATGGCCCACACGTTTGGTTGGACGGTGATACGAGAAGAGCAAAGAGTGACGCTAACGCCACCTGCAGTCGCCCTACTCGTGAGCCTTGTTGGGCCCATGCGCCCGCCACTGGCTGCAGGTGACGGAGTGAGTCTCCCTCTCCCGCGGCCCGCGGCACCATAGCGGCGCAAGCTCAGCGCAGCTCGAGGTCCTCGACCCCGCCTGCTGGTCGCGGCGGCACCGCTGCCGCGCTGAGGCCGTGGGGCGAGTACCTCTCGGCGTTACCTAACAAGTTCACTGCTGCGCCGTGGCGGGGCGGGGCGGGGCCGGGCTGCCTCAACTCCAGCTGGAGTAGGGAGGACCCGGCCAGGAGGTGGTCGCAGGAGCACGGACCGGAATTACGCAACGTCCGCGAGTACCTTTCTCACTCGGTCGGTCTCTCTCTCTCTCTCTCTCTCTCTCTCTCTCTCTCTCTCTCTCTCTCTCTCTCTCTCTCCCTCTCTCTCTCTCTCTCTCTCTTTCTCTTGCAGTATACTGTGAGAGTATTGTCTGTATTGCAGGGCGTGTATCCGTGAAAATGACACCTCTCTCACCTTTCATACCTCATTTGTGATGCATGTGCCTCAATTTCCTCCCCCCCCCCCTCCCCTATTTCGCTGCCCCGCTCCAGCCAGCCCCTGTAGGTCGTTGACCGTGTGCGGTGGCTTGCTTGTGCTGGCCTGGTGTTTCCTCGAGTGCTCACGTAACTTACCGTTTTGCTCCCTTCCCCTTCTACTCCCTCCTGCCCCCTTCCCTTTTTCTCCCTACTCCGCTCATGGCCTATCCTTCCAGCCCTTTTCTTTTCTTATTTTTATCATTACTAAGCAGCTTTGCGTAGGCGTGATTCTGGTGACTTTTGCTATCACTGTGAAAAAGAGTTATAGGGAATACGGGGAAATAGGAATAGGGGATACGGGGAAATTTTCAATAACGCATGACGTAAAATTACAATTCTACTTTGTAAAATCACAAGCAATACACATCGACTTGCAATCGACGAGCAACAATGGGCTGTCGTACATTTACAACTTATGTCTTGTAAATAGTAAAGTTAAGAAGACGTTTTTACGGTGATATTCTATATTTTACCTAAATAGTTGCACACCTCTCCTTCAATCGGAGCGAGTAAATTCGATCTGTTTCAGATCTGAGCCAACTAATTCACTCTATTGGAAATGAGCGAATGACCGTTAACAATTTCTTTGTAGAGGAAAGCAAATGGGCATATCTCTTTTGCAAGTGTAGTATAGTGGCTTTTGCCTCACCTACAGAGAGAGTGTGAATGGCCATTCGCTCGCCTGTCTCAGTGCAGTGTAAATACGCTGTCACACATCTACAACAGAGTGGACTAATTCGCTCACCCTGTAGGCCGTAGTAGGTAGGTGTCCAGCAAGCGTAGCCTTTCGCATTTCCAGTGCAGGCAGATACAATCTGTGGGCTCGCTTTTCGGCGCGGCAGTGAACTTGCAGAGGACCCGCCGCGTCGTGGGCGAGGGTCGAGTCGGCTCGCCCGGCTCACTTTCACCTCTCCGTGCGTCGTCCTCTCCTTCCCCTTCTTCTTGTTTGTTTCCGCTTTGTTAATTTTGGCCGGCGCAGCTTGGGTGTAAGACCCCACCCCCCCTCTTTTTCCTCTTCTCTGCCCCAACCGTGTGCCCGGTTGGTCCCCCCGCCGCTCGCTGCCCCTTCTGTTAGTTATCTGCTGATTCCAAGGTTTGATAACCTTGAAAAGTCAGAGCCTGTGAGAGTGGGTGCGGGGGAGGAATGTGTCGCAGTGTTGTGACGGCGGACCGGTCGGCCCCGTCCAGCAAGTCAATATTTGCTCGGCAGCAAACTTCACCTTCCTCAACAAGGCTACACTTATCTCATTGCTCTTTGCAAGACTCCCCCCCCCCCTCATCCCTCCTCCCCCAGTCCCTCACTCGATCACCACCTCTCTCTTCTGTCTCCGTCTGTCTCTGGCTCTTACGTTTTTGCAGTCGCTCCACCGGGGGTAAACGCCTTCTCCATTTCGTTTTCTTTGCGGCTCTCCTGGTCCGTACCCAAATGCCCATACCCCCCCCCCCCAAACTTCTCTCTCTCTCTCTCTCTCTCTCTCTCTCTCTCTCTCTCTTACTCGCTCGCTCCTGCTCTGCATTATCATCATTTTCGTTTTTTACCCGAGTGAACGGTACCCACCAGGCCTGGCCCTTCTTTACGGCCATGCAAGCGGCCCTCTCCCTCTCTCTCCTCTTTCTCTCTCTCGCCTCTCCCTTTACCATTTCGCTCTCCACTTCCTGCAGAAGCAACAGCAGCTTTTCGGTCGGAGACGTAAACAAAGACGTCAAGGTCCCCTGGAGAAAGTTGGGGCATCACATCACCTCTCTTCTGGTGGCCACCTTTAACCGTACCCCGCCAAATTTAACAATAACAAGGAGAAGTTTGACTCCGGAAACCTAAGTGAGGACATGTATGCACCATAGTGCATCTCCCGACCCCTCACTGATGCGTCCCGGTTATTTCCGGAATACCTTCTATGTTTAGTGCACAGTGTGTACCGGGTGTAACTGTGAACACGCAGAGGTGTTGCGGGATGGCATTCTCGATATGGCTGCGTATTCACAGTTACTTCTATGGAGAGGTGTCGAGAGAAACTGATTCGTGCGGAAGAGGGCAATCAATCATGCTTATGTTTACTATGGGTAATAGATCATTTCCTCGAGCATCAAGCATGGCAGAAGAGATTTGAATTTGCTGGTATCTAAACAGACAATCGACACTGAAATTTCAAAAGTATTTTTAGCACATATCACACTGTTGAATGTTGAATAAGCATGACTATAAGTACGCTTTCTTGAAAATTGTGCATGTGCACTGTGTTTTGGAAAGGAGGGTGGAAGAACCGCATGCTCGCAAGTAGGCTGTTTTAAAATGGTGCGCTAAGTGATGCTATTAGATTTTCAGTGTAATAGTATACTGGAACAAATAAATGAGATCTAACAAAACCTTTGCTGCGTTTTTCTTTTTTAATATTGACTGTAAGAGCTGGTAAGGTACCTTAACTGAGCTCACAGTCAATGTTCGACTGCCGCAGCGAATATCTATCGTTATAATAGTTATTCCAGGCGCTTTATTGTGCGTATTGTAAAAATATCAGCGAATAATACATTTAGCTGCTGTCAAAGCATTTTCTTTTCTCTCGTGGAGCGGGAGGCTGGGTGTTGAGAAGAAGTAAGAGAAAGAGGGGAAGAGAGCGAGTGCTGGCCAAGCTGCTTTTGGGATGGACATCTGCGTCATCTTTTTTACATTGCTTCCACCGTTCGCCATTCCCTTTTTTTAGTCGTAGAAAGTGATGGTCGGGTGGCGTAAGGGCAGCAGCAGTAGCATCGTCGCCTCATCCTTTCGGGGCAACGACACACGCGGGACTATGGTATCTCTCTTCTTCTCTTCCCCTTTTAAGCCACGATGAACGCTAGGAGTGTGGGTTGTAATAATTAATAATCAACTTGTTTAATGGAGAGGCCCTTCGATTGTGCTCGAATAGCTCTCAGCAGCCAGCCGTGTTTCGTATGAATGAGTGTCATGGATATGTGACGGGCTGCACCGCGAGGTTCACGACAAATTTCACGCCGAGGTTCACTGCTCTTAAGTTGTTCATGTCGAGGTTCATGCCGAAGCTCCCCGCATTCAAGTGGACGGCTCAAAAGTTTGCCCTCTTTGGGCGAAAAGGTGTGGAATCGGTCTGGCAACGTCATAAGCAAAATAACATGTGTTATATGCGCATATCATTTATTATTTTTTAACGTAATGCTGTTATAAATGGACTTTAAAGGGGTCTAAATATTGCCCAGGAAAACCAAAGGCTCAAGGCACACACGCCAATGTATGTTACTTGCAAATGGTTATGACCCCGGAAGTGGACAGTCTTTTCTTTTTTTTCCTGATTTGGTGTTTGCTTGAGTCGGAATACCGGAAATATCCTACATACTTGGCAGTTGTATGACTTTATGTTTTTCCCCCCTATCCCTATCCGCATTGCTAAGTTTTGTTGCCATTTCTTTTTTCGGTGCCCGCGCTTTTGCCTCTGTCCGGCCGGCCGGTCGCGCGACGCTGTGACTCTGTCCGTTAATTATGTAACAGTGCGTGACCCAGATTCAGAGCGGTCACGTGGTCGCACCCTTGACGGACCCGCGTCGCGCCCGCCCGCCCGGATTTGCATATTTTTCCCTCCGTGGGACAATAGTCTCAGCTTGACCGATATATCTCCCCAGACTAGGTCGCGCCTTGCTGACTCTTCCGGTGTGAATGCCTCTCCCCCCTCTCCCTCCCCTCTCCCTCCCCTCTCCCTCCCCTCTATCCGCGGTCCCTCCGCGACGACGTCATACACAGCCTCTGCAGCGATGCAAGAGGGTAGCTGACGCAGAAGATGAGGCGC
>NW_026267141.1:956664-959830 GCF_000697945.3 Frankliniella occidentalis | reverse complement strand
GGTGGGGGAATGGCGAGTGGTGGGGGCGGGCCGGGCGGCCGGGCCGGCGCTGGGGTGACTGACACCGCATGTGGGTCACATCTGCGATGTGAAAATAAACTCGCATTTGCATCACTGCGTAGCGCTCGTTGTGTGCCTCTCATTCTTTCTCTCTTTCTGCCTCTTCCTCTCTCCCTTCGCCTCTTCTACCTCTTCTCCTTATCTATCTATCTATCTATCTATCTATCTATCTATCTATCTATCTATCTATCTATCTATCGGTCCGTTTACGCCGGTCATCTAACTCCAGTTATGAAAATTATTGATAGTACGGGTTCCATCGGACGAGGGTCGCCGACAAAATGTGACTTACCTTTCCGTACCTTCCTTATATGTCGTTATCTTCCCAAATATTCCTCCACTTTGTATCCCCCTCTCCCCCCTCCCCCCGTCTGTCTCATCTCTGTATCGTTACCTTCCTTCCTCCCCTCCTCCCTTCCTCAACTCCTTCCCTCGCTGCGCGTGAATTCCTCGACCGCGGCACTGAAAATAAATGGCATAAGCCGCTGTGGAGAGTGAAAGTGGGCGCTGGCCAGACCGTCTCTCCCGGCCCCCGCCCCGCCCCGCCCCCGGACCCGACGCATACGGCGTGCTTCAGCAGCGGTGTGCCCCTCTGCCGCGCGGGCCCGTCGTGAAGGCCGCCTCTGCTAACAAAAGTGAAATGAGCACTGCGCCCGGAGCAACGGCAGTCAGGGATGCCAAAGTCAAGAGTCGGGTATCTTTGCTTTGTTGCGCCTCTGGAGCCCGCTGCTGCTGCTGCTGCTGCTGCTGCTGCTGCTGCTGCTGCTGCTGCTGCTGCTGCTGCTGCTGCTTGTGCTGCTTGTGCTGCTTGTGCTGCTTGTGCTGCTGCCGCCGCTGACCTCAGAGTCAGCAGAACCGCTGCGGCGAGGCGAGGCTCGCTGGCCGTCCCCGCATGTGCTCTTGCACTTGGAGGGTCGCTGCTCTTTGGCCAGCCAGCCAGATCGGAGACCCCTTGAGAGAGTGTACAGTCCGTCCGCGAGGCGGCGGCGCAGCCTTGGGCGCCACCTAGCGGCCGCGGAGCCAGGCGAGCCGCCGGGCTGCGGCGACACCCGCGGGTACTCGGCACGGCCGCGATGGCACGCGTGTGCTCGCACGTGCAGCGGGGCGCGGGCCGCGAGGTACTCCCAGGACCGCGGCGGCGGAGTGGCACGCATCTCTGGTCGCACGTGCAGGCCAGCCCTGGGGTGCTCCCAGCAGTAGCACGGCCGTGATGTGATGACACGCGTGTGCTCGCATGTGCGACGGGGCTGCGCAGGTCCTGGGGGCACCCCGAGAAGCACGGCGCCGCAGAGCAGGTACCTGGGGTACCTTCGGGTACCGTGGGGCGGGACCCTTAACCTAACGTATTGTTATTACGTTTACAACAAGTTCACGAAATGAGATTAAGTGCCCAGAATATTTCCGTTGCGTTGTTGTGACGTAACTTAATTCTGCCACTGATGTAGCACAGTCTCAAATGCACTTTTTCTGCAAATACTAAGAAATTATTTTTTGGCTTTTCTGTGAATGGGGATTTGTTTATAGCTCATAAAATCTGTAATGTAGGAGATTTGGATGATGCGACGCAAACTTGAGTTGAGCGAGTTAAGGTTTTACGCACGCCTGGAGCGCCTCCGTGGAGCATGGGTGGGAGCATGTGCCCGGAATAGATCACCCGAGTATCCGGGTAAAGTTTGGAATCTTATTGACGGCGGGTTATTTTTGGTGCATATGATTTAATATGGGAATGTTGAACTGTAACCACATAGTAGTCATGTGTGTGTGGGACTGCCAACACCTTCTCCTCTCTTACCTCACAAAAACGTTTTCGTTATGCCTCTCAAACGCCCGCGTGGTTCGCGTGCCTCTGTGTTTTGACCGAAGCTAGTTTTCCGCAGCTTGTTTGTGAAGTCCGGCTGCAGCAGGCTGCATGCGCTCCCGCTGCTCCCGCCCGCCGGACCCTCCCAGTGGCCCGCCCGGCCCCCGGCCGCAACCTGTCGACCCACTTGGCCCCCCTCCTCTACCCATCTGCATCCCTTTTGCTATTCCTAGACGCGCTGCTAGACGTGAAGCTAGAGCTAGGCTAGAAGACCCCCCGCTGCACCAGACCAGCTCCCCCCCCCCTTTTTTCCTCCCCTGCTCTTCTTCTTCTTCCCTCAGTCTCTCCACCATGCATCTTGGTGGGCGGACAACGAATCAGAAAGACAGATTTTGGTGCTGGTGACGCGGCCATGTGTGCGTGGTTGGTCGATGGTTCAAAACCTAAGAACAGTTTGTTGTTACACAATCGCCATTTATGTCTTGCCTTCTTTGATCTGATTTTTTAGTGCGTAGGAGAGTAATACGCGCATAGTGCGCTGGTCTATTTTTACGGACGCGCAGACACCCAAATTTGGAGTACACTCCTAAAAGGATACACTTAATCATTTCAAAGGCGTGGTTCTGATTTGGCCGGCGGAGCTATAGCCTCGCTGCAGGGGGCTCCGCAGACAATGAGTCCTATTAACGATGACGTCACGCCCAAGGTGAAAGTGCAGGAGAGTGATGGTCACTGGAAGGACGGCCCCGCGCCACTGGGCGATAAACAACAAGGTGCTCTATCCCTTCAAATAATGTTTTGGCGACGCGGCTGTGTTGACTTTTCTCACAGCAGATTGGAGGCCTTGCCACTTGCCAGCAGGGAAAGATCATGGTTCAGGGCGGCCCAACAGGCCCCGGAGTACTACAATTGTGAAATAGTTATACTGTCCCGCTTGTAGGCGTGCGTTGCCTACTCGAAAGGGCCCATAAGGCGCTGGTTTGAGTGAAGCTGGGCAAGCCCGCTCGCCCGCACGGCTGCACGCGGTTCAGTATAACCACGAAATATTCCTGCCCGGGTCTGTGCTGGTGTCCACCCCAACACGATCACTAATTTCCACGACGCCTTTGACCGAGGCTGTTTCGAATTTAGAGCCTTTCAAAGTCTTGTCGTGGCACTACCTTAAAGTTATACGCTTCTGTACCTTCTTCGGAGGTAAAAAGTAAAATGCGAAGTCTATTTTTTTTTATCAAAAAGGAAAAAGAAGGATGATGGCATCGCTGGCTGTTTTTTCCCTCTCCGTCATTCATTTAGACAGGCCGTGTGCGG
>NW_026267141.1:956021-956324 GCF_000697945.3 Frankliniella occidentalis | reverse complement strand
TCGTCTGTGTGTGTGTTTTCTCTGTCGAGATCGTTCAACAGCTAACTACTTTCTGCGGGGATCGTCTGCACTGCACACACACCACCACCATAGCGGGCCGAGGCTAGAGTTACTTTGCCTCTCGTCTACTTCACGGTCCTCTCCTCTACTCAAACAGCAAAGCAAACCGTCGACCATACTCATTGGAGAGTGCCGCACGCTCTGTTGAAAGGCTGTGCAAAACTATACGTACCAGGGATGACCGGGGTGGTGGCAGGCTGCCTTCCCCCTGAGAGTAGTTCATTGTACCACTCGGGCAGTGGA
>NW_026267141.1:954769-955681 GCF_000697945.3 Frankliniella occidentalis | reverse complement strand
TCTACTTCACGGTCCTCTCTCCTCTACTCAAATAGCAAAAGCAAACCGTCGCGACTATACTCATCGGAGAGTGCCATATACACTCTGTTGAAAGTCTGTGCAAAACTATACGCACCAGGATGACCGGGGTGGTGGCAGGCCGCCTTCCCCGTGAGAGTAGTACTTACATGTACGACTCGGGCAGTGGTGGGGACTGGGCTGGCAGGATGCTGCTTGTAGAGATAGTACCCGAATCGGGGACTATCCTCCTATTCCTCGACTCGCTTAAAAAATACAAAAAATTCAGTGATTTCTGTGCTTCTCCTTACTCCCCCCCCCCTCCCCACTCCTCTCTCTATCTCTCTCCCTCTCTCCCTCCCTCCGGGCCCGCTCTTTCTGTCCTTGTCCGACACCCAGCCGATGACACCTGGCCGGGCTACCGCCATGGCTACCGCTGCCGCGCCGCTGCTGCCGCGGCGGGTTACGTTACAAACGTTACGCAAGTCGCAAAAGGAACCCGTCGGCCGCCGGCGTGGCGGCCTCAGGAGGGCGGCCTGCTCTAAGGCTAAGGCCAGCGGAGCCAGCGGCCACCCTGCAGCTTTTGCGCCTGCGCTCCACGGCAGAACGTAAACAAATAAACTACAACAAATAAGTCGAAAGATAATTGTTAAGCAGTCTATAGAATAAGAAAAGTGGATTCGTTCTTTTGTCTTTAGTATTAAAGAAACTACTTTTTTTACGTTTTTGAAAATAACGTTATCAAAACCACACGTCAGTCGTCCGTCGTCAGCCGGCTTGTGCGGCGCCCTGGGGGATTAGATTTTGGGCGCAGTCGCCGTGTGCTATCTTCGCGGAAGGGAAGGACCCACACTCAGTTCAAGTGCAAATAAACACGCCGGCGCCCGCTGCCGCCCTGCCCCGCCCCGCCCCGAC
>NW_026267141.1:951156-953729 GCF_000697945.3 Frankliniella occidentalis | reverse complement strand
CGCCCCTCCCCGCCCCGCCCCGCCTCGCCATGGTACAGTACCAGCTGACCTCGTTTCGCCTCAATATGCACTTAACAAACACGAGCCGGGCCGCCGCCCACACGCATGCGCTGCAGCGAGGCACGGCCATGGCCAGAGCCAGTCGGGGAGTCCTGCATCACCCCCCAGATTCCTTGTTTTAAGAACAAACCAAAAAGCAAAAACAGTTTTGTTTTCAAATACTTAGAACAATCGGCAAAGCAAAGGTAATGATTCGCCGGCCCATGAAGCGGCAAGAAAACAACTCAAGTGGTGGAATTAATTCCCAAATTTGTTAACTTTTTAATAAACACAAAAACACAATCAATTATTTTTGGTGGCTTTTCGACAGTACGACGTCAGTTTTTTTCCGTTTTCTGTTACTCTTACTGCTTGACTTTTTTTCCGAATGGAGACCCGTCATGCGATATTCTGGGTCACGCCGAGTGACGCGCCGCGCCGCGACCCCTTCGGCTACTTCCCCTCTCCCTTTATGCTCAGTCGTAGCCCGGCGCAGCCCACCCCGAGCGTGGAGGAAAACGGAAACGGAAACCAGAGCGAACAGAAGCGGAAGCTGGCTCAGCTCGGTCGGCGAGGTGCGTTGCATGCTGAGAGCACCCAGCCCTGCTAGGATACAGAACGTTTAAGGAAGTTATGGGTTTGGTGTGGTGCTGAATAAGGCAGGCTGGCCACCTGCAATTCGGGGGCCGTGGCCGTACAGATATCAGTGGGAGGAGGGGGTAACATCTTCAGGTGCGGTGCGGTCGGGTGCAGTGCTCCGTCAGCTGCCGGGGTGGTCTGCGCGAGTCGGGTCGAATGCATCTGCAGGTGCGGTGCAGTGCTCCGTCAGCTGCAGAGGTGCGGTCCGCGAGTCGGTGTATCCGCGGGCTGCGGATGAGCATGCACGAGGTGTGCGCTGCCCCGGGTGGCGCGGTGCCCGCTGCAGATGCGAGTCGCGCCGTATGCATCTGCAGGTGGGGTGCAGCTGGCGGCGGAGCTGTGCGGCCTGTGACGCGCGCGCCCCTAAGTGGGTCACAGGCCCCGGGGGCGCCGACCGCTATCTGGGTGCCGAGGGAGCCGCGCCGAGCTCAGAGGGGTTTGGTGGGGGAGAGTGGGGGGGGGGGCAGGGGGGCGCGCCGGGCGTGGCGGAAAGGGGAGGGTGTCGCTTGGCTCGCGATGACGTCCACACTGGCGCTCGTCGGTCTGTGAGTGTGTGTGTTGAGTGTGTGTGTCTGTGTCTGTGAGTGTACATGTGTGTAAAAGGGGTGGGGTGCGGCGGGGGAGGCCGGGGGGTGGAGTGCATTTCTAGGATGCAAATCCTATTCCTAGCCTCGTTTTCGCTCGAAATGCTTCGGCATCGTCTATACCCTCGTGTTGAGCTGAGCGAGCACGTCACACAACACCACCTACAAGTGGGTCAGCGGCCGGCCGCGACCCCCGGAGGAAGCTCCGTGCCCCCCCCCCTCCCTACCCCTCCGCCGGGAGCCAACCCCCGCAGCACTCTCGGAGGCGTGTATCCCTCTGGGAGCGCGGGGAGGAGGGAGCGCGCGGGAGGGAGCCACTCGGAGGGAGCAACGGCACCACACAACAGGAAGGGGTCGGCCGCCCCCCAACCGCGGCGGCGCCAGCGCGCCCCAGCGGGGAGCGAATCAACAACGGCGGACGGGAAGAAAAAGAGGACGGAATGATGAAAGGATAAAACGGTCGGCTCCGGAGCCGGCTTCGGCTCCGGCTGCGGCCTGCCTCAACCCCGTCCGGGGCGGCGGTAGGCCGACCCGCCCGCCACGCAGGACCGCGGGGTGCCTACCCGGCCACTTCCAGGCGCTAGAGGCGGAGCGCGCGGAGCGGCGGTGGAGCACGGCCGAGCACAGCGGAGCGGGCAGCCGGCAGCCGCGCAGCGCCACTACTGGCGGCTGCTGGGGCGGGCGGGGCTGGGCGGGGCATTCACGACTGCGACCGTGCCTGACCACTGCCAAATAATGTAAAGGGGTGTGGGTATCTTTTTCACGGTCCGCACGTGACGGTCAAGAGAGTGAAGTGTGGTTAATAATTTAACAACATTTAAAACAGAGGAAGCTTGTGATGACTTTGAGTTTCTCAATGGACTTTGCACCAAGTAGTAGTGATCTGACTCGTACGTCGTCTGGTCGGCAGAGGATGATGCCGTGGTCCGTGGTAAACGACACACCCCGCCCGTCGAGGGGCGAATAATACTCCAAGACTCCGTATGGCTTGTCGCGTAAGGCTATGTAGTATATACGAAATTGTTGCGTATTGGTTGAATTCTCTTGCGGCAGAAAAGGCTTCCGCCCTCACACAAGCACAAGGTGAGGAAGATGAGAAATCTCCGACGCGCTGGGGCAGCCCAGCCCAGCCGCGTCGCGAGTGACGCGGTGGGGGCGAGGTGAGGTGGGGGCAGGAAGAAGTGGTGGGGGAACCGCGAGCTGGTGGGGGCTGAGGGAGCGAGTGAGAGCGCAACGGACAGAGACAGAGCGGAGAGAGAGAGAGAGAGAGAGAGAGAGAGAGAGAGAGAGAGAGAGAGAGAGAGAGAGAGA
>NW_026267141.1:945910-951106 GCF_000697945.3 Frankliniella occidentalis | reverse complement strand
GAGAGAGAGAGAGAGAGAGAGAGAGAGATAGAGAGAGAGAGAGAGAGCGGTGCGCTGTTGTATAAGGCACAAGTCAACGAACCGTCGACCCAGTTTTGCACACACTTGCTGCGGCGGCGCTGGCGGCGGCAGTAGCGGCAGGAGGGGGGGTGGAGGAGGGGAGGGGCGGGCGCAGGAGGGGGACGGCCGTCTGCGGGAGGTGTGGAGGCGGATGTGGACCCGACGCGGAGGGAGGAGGTGGGCGTCGTGGATGTCCACGACGCATCGGAGGCTGACGACGACCCGGAGGCCGACGACGTCGGCGTCGTGGGCGTGGGTTGACGCGGAGGTCGATGCTTGCGACGCGCAGAGTTTCATTGCCGCACGTTTGTTGAAGTGGAAATAGCGTGGATTTCGGGTTCCACGGCACTTCCATACGGCGGTCTTGTTGCCTTGCCAAGCGGGGAAAAAAATAGTCTCGGGTGCAAACGAGATTTGAACCCGTGACAGCGGGCCGGGCCGGGCCGGGCCGTGCGGCGTGCGGTATGTTCTCGGTCGACTGAGCCCGTCCGTAGCGTACCGCGACGAGTCACGCTGGGGGGCCTGGGGGGCAAGGTCCCGGGGGAAGAGGGGGGGGGGAGCTCGCGTCACAGTTGAGGTGCTTGCGCCGATAGAAGGGTTAACTGTTATGGGCAGGGGCCAGAGTGGCACCAAATCACTTTCGGGCTCTGTATAGTGTTATTTCCCGGTTATGACGTGAATAAATTACGTAATTAAACAATAGACATTTACAATAAGCCAAATGGGCGCTGTAAAGGAAATCATAAGACATTTTGCTCCAACTCATTCAATGGTTATCACGCAAGGAGGAGGAGGAGGAGGAGAAGAAGAAGAAGAAGAAGAAGAAGAAGAAGAAGAAGAAGAAGAAGAAGAAGAAGAAGAAGAAGAAGATGAAGAAGCTCACGCGGGATCGACTACGACATGAACCGGACCAAACACGCCTGCTTTTGCTTTCGTCCGAGACGCGCCGAGACGCCACGCCACGCCACAGCCGCGAAGTGAACCTGTTCGCCGCGCAAGGCGGGGCGTCGAGGAATGAGGAATGAATCACACGTGGAGGATCAGAGGGGAAAGAAAAAAAAAGAAGAAGCGGCACGCGGAATGTGAAATAAAAGTGAAATGACGAGGACGGGGAATCGCGAAAGTGAAATGAGCGACGCGAGCTGCACTCGTACGGGGGAAGATGAGTATATAGCTCGGTTCGTTTCTCATCTTCATTTAAACTATGGAAACACGTCAATCTCAAGCTTTTGACATTTTTATTAAAAAGTTCCATCGTAATACAAAGGCAGGACTTTTCGCCTTTTTATGGAACATAGAAACTTCTATGCTCCCGCAAAAAATGTGATAATTTTTGTAGTCTTTTCTATTTCGGTGAAGTACTGTGAATTGAAATTTTATGGTAACGTAATACTGCACTTAACAATTTCAATGATAATGGAAATAGGGAAGTCTTCAATAAACGTTGTACATTTCCTGCTATTTTTCAACCTGGAATACTTTTATTAAAAACAAAAATATACGCTAGCAATCCGGGACTGCTCCATATTTTCCGACTTGAGCTGTTATTCATGGTTTACAGCCGGTCCCCGCCGGCTGGGCTGGGCTGGGCCCCGCGGGCCCCCGCCCCGCGACCTACTTCTCTCCAGGTGGGGCCCCGCGGGCCCGCGGGGTCAGCGACCGCCAGAAAGGGAAATGACGGGCGGACCCCGTGGCGGGGCCAGAGGACGCCGTGTGGGATAAAGAGGCTGAGCCAGGGAAAGAAATTGGTAAGGTGGAGTTTAAATAGTCAGAAGCTCCCTTCTTAAAGGCACAGGTTGAACCAATACGCGGTCACTAACCTCGTTGATCTATATTTAACCGCTTCTGTTCATTTATGAAAATTCCCCGTTAATGATGATACATCTGCCGCGTGGGCGCCGCGCAGAAAGGGGAAGCGCGACCGTTTTCTCTTCATCCTAGAGGCGGGACTATGGTGGTGACGTCACTCGCGGCCAGCCGTTCAACAACCCGCGCCAGACTGTACACACAACTCTCTCAGCCTGTGGCCCGTGGTACAGTACAGAAGTCAAAGAGACCGCTGCTGCCGGGATCAGAGGCCGCCACCAAACTTATTCATCCCGAAATTGTTTTGTTTGATCAGTAGAATACAGCAACATTATGGAATTGTAAGATAATTAGCTTATAACACTTTGTTGTACTTTTCTACAATCTTCGGTGCAAAAGTGCATCTTTCACATGTTTATTTTCCGAACATAATCTGTTGTGATTTGTCACAGTGTATACGATAGGGCCGAGGACCGAGTCGCGCGCGCCGAGCGTGTAATGAGTTCCGGACGCTAGCGCGATCTGTCGGGGAACGTAGGAACAAGGCGGCGGAGGTTAGGAGTGGGGCAGAGTCGGCGGCCGAAGCGCGCCAACATTTGGAAAGGTCGGACGCGGGCGGGCCGCGGTGAGCCGCGAGCTCAGCTGACTGAGAGCGACTAGAGGCGAGGGGAGAGTCAGCTGAGAAAGGCTGAAGGAGTTCAAGAGTATCTGAATGTGTAAAAAAAGATTCGTACGGAAGTGATTCGGTAAAGCTAAGAATATTATAAAATCGTGAAGCATTACAAAATCTTTTGACTTTTGGCTCTATTCAATTTTTGGATGCAGTCATACGCTTTAGAGTTGAACACTTGAAAGCACAAGAATTCCCAGTCAAACTCACAAAAGTATCCGACAAAGTGATGGACACTTTTAGTACGCCGGTGCACGCCGGTAAGTTCAATTTCGTTGAGGGTGAACGAAAGCAGACGATGATGGCGGTAGAGCGGTCTCTGTACACCGAAAAAAAAGTCGTTCTTAATTCTACAGCAGGGCATTAAATTTCAAAGAACATCGACCTTACGTTAAGAAATATTAATTATAGTATTTGGAGCGTAAGAAAGCGTAACGTTAAAGTAAGAACATTGGTATTGAAAATTTAAGGCAAATCAAACCAAGGACATCTTTTTATGGTCTAGGAAAGAACTGCAGTGGTGGGAAGGTACCTGTTAGGCAGAAAAAAGTGTGTTCTTATCTATTTGCGTTAGAAAAAGGCTGCCAGCCGGACGCACCGGGCCCACCGGGTGAGTTCCCCCAAACGCGCGAGAGGTAAATCCCACATCACGAGCATCCCATCCCAGATCCCGGTCCAGAACACAATCCGGATCCTCCCTGCCCGATCCCTGCCTCGGATCAGCTGAGAGGTCGAGCTGACGTGCTCTAATCAGCTGTTCCTCACCTCCGCCTCGCCTTCCACTTTCACATTCACATTTCAACGAGATGAAATAGAATCTGGTGGAAAGTGATGGCTGAGCGCCCATGCCTGCTCTGATGTCGTGGGCCACTGGGCCACGCTCATGTCAGGTCAGGTTGGACCTCTACGCTACGCCCCATGATGGCTGGATGGATACGTACAGTGAATCATGGCCATCTTTTTGAAGAGCTATCCCAATAATTAAGTTAGGAATTCTCGCGGAGGTGTCCGCCCACTTTGAGAAATTGTCGTTCAGGGTACAGGAAAATTTTCTATGAGAGATAACGTACAATTACAATTCGATATTGCACATTTACAAGCATTGCCTATCGACTTGGAATTAAATGAAGGGCAAGAGTGGGACGTTGTATACATATTTTGTAAATAGCAAATTACAAAATATATCGTACATCTACAAACATATTTTTAACAGTGCCTCTTCAACAATCGTGCGCAACACGATAACACTATAAAAAATTGCCTTAAAATTAATAGATTCTTTTTTCCCCTTCTGCAGGAAGCATGACCCTCACCAGCGCGCCCTGTGAGGTGGACACCATGAGCCTGTTCCAGGACCTGAAGCTCAAAAGACGGAAGGTCGACTCCCGTTGTAGCAGCGATGGTGAGTATTGTTCCAGTATTTCAGTATTGTAACAATCCTTACAATAAAATTTCCCAATTTTAAACATCTTTTTAAAGTAAACCTTGGTTTAAATTTGAAATGTTTGAAACTGCCCAGGGCCGGTTACGACCTCGTTACCAATGAGAATGGTTGAAACGAATCAAACAATGTCGGTTCATGTTCGAATGCTGCTCTCTTGCCGCACCATGACCCCTGCCCGCCTAGTGAGTATGCAGTCTCGTAGTGCTGCAGCTCATTCAAAGAAACACCCGGTACCTGCTGAAGGGAAAGGGAACGAGGAGGTGAGATGCCCGAAGGCGTCCTCGACCTTGAGAGAGGGAGAGAAAGAATAGGATAAGGCTGCCCCCCTTTTTCCCTACACGTATTCCTATTTTTCCTTAACCCGATTTTTTTTATTAAAGCGTGTTTACATTATATTATGATGAAACGTACACACTAACAGATTTGTAGGTTTTATTTGTACAAAGTTGCGCATACATTGCATTCGCACAAATTTGTGCGAAGAAGTGCATGTTTTTATGCATACGTATACACAAATTCGTACATATTTGCGCACAAATTCGTGTAAATCGAAATGTATGCGCAACTTTGTGCAAACGTATGCACAAAAAACTACAAATACATTTAGTGTGTAGTCAACACCTTTGGTCTTTCTGCTCATTTAGTTCAAACAATTTTGTTACTAACGAAAGGGCACATCGACTGACTCTTGCCTCGCCATTTCAGCACCTAGAACGAGAGAGAGAGAGAGAGAGAGAGAGAGAGAGAGAGAGAGAGAGAGAGAGAGAGAGAGAGAGAGAGAGAGAGAGAGAGGGAGGGAGGGGGGCAACGCTACCATTTTCCCGAAGGGACGGTCGTGCAGATTTCCCAGCAGGCGAACTACGCGCCACGCCAACTCTGTTCCTAAAGAAACACACAGAATATCTGGACCAATCTGGACATTGGTACATTGAACAGCAGCAGCAGCATAGGAGGAGGAGGAGGAGGAGGTTTTCTGCTCGCATACCAAGTTGACCCCACCCCACGACGGCGGCGGTGTTTCGTCTGTCGTCTGGTCTTCCCTCTTCCCTCTGCCCCCTCCTCCTTCCCTGCCTCCCAGCAGCAGGTGGCTACCGGACAATTGCAGACGAGGCGGGGGAGGGAGAGGAGGGTGGGTCGTTGAAATATCGCACGCGAGTGTGTTTGTTGGAGGAAGCGGCAAGCAGGGCGGGGCTGGGTGAGGCAGGGCGGGGGAGGG
>NW_026267141.1:943481-945852 GCF_000697945.3 Frankliniella occidentalis | reverse complement strand
CGGGCCGTTATTGGTGTAGCCCAAGAGCGAGACCAAGTTCAAGGTGAAGATGCCATGAACAACACACATGAGCGCGGTGTACGCGGTGACTCTTTACCTCTCCCCATCTGTCTGTCTCTCTCAAACACACACACGCACAAACAATAACACATAGGTCAAACAAAGGTACCAAGTCGTGCCCTTCCTCCTGGGGCACCAAACATACTAAATCCTTAGTGCCTTTCAAAGGTATGAGTTAGCACCTTTGTTTTTTCAAGTTAGGATACGCTAAGCAGAAAAGCCTGTACTGTATCGACTTGACCCATGCTAAAGATTAATGTTAATACGAACAGTGTAAAGACTGTAGAGGAAATAAAATTTTGGTTGCAAAATAAAATAAAAAGTACGACAGTGGTGTGAGGCCAGAGCCAAGAGTGTTCAGAGAGTAACAGCCGAGGGTCCACTGCGGCGGGGTACTGACCTTAGTGTGGTGGGGGTGGTGGCGCTGAAGGGGAAGGGGGGGGGGAGCATTACGGGCCGTAACTCAAAATTAAAAATAGGGGGCGGGTGCGTCCGAGGGGGTGGGGGGGGGGGCAGGACCACGTTCGGCCGCTCGCGATGCTTTGTAGCCCTATTCGCACGACAATAACAAGAGTGTCTGTGTCTGGGCCGCTGGGTTTGCACTACTGGTGTCTCTACTCGTGACTCACGTTGTGGCTGTGTCGGGTCTGGGGCGCAGTTTGCAAGTGCGCGGGGTATGCTTAAGATGCTTAAGGCATGTTAAGGTTAGAACCTCTCCCCCCACCCTACCGTCGCCCCACACCGCCAGCCTCATACGGTGCGGCTCGGTGCGGAGGCTACTGACCGCTTACCGTTGTGTGGTCGGACACTCGACATGGAAACAGATGGACAGAAGTAATTCCAAGGAAAAGTGGCGTCGTCGCGATTTTTTTTTTCCGTGGCGAGTTTTCTGTTTCTTATTTCTATTTCAAAAGAGTATGACGGCGGCATACGGTTGCGTCAAACCAACTCCCGCCAGGTAACAATGGCTTGTACTAAACGGTGCGCACCAAAACGGCTGTTTGTGTGTTTGAGTCACTCGGCCTTATTGAAACTGGAGCGGGCGGGCGGCGCTGTCACCGACCCCCGGAAGAGACACGAGGATGAAGACAACAAGAGGCAGAGAGAATCGCGTAGAGAAAGGCGAAGGCGGAGACGCGAAAAAAAATTAAAAATAAAGAACTGGCAAAAAATATGGCGGGGGTAGGCAGCGGTTCGTCGCGTCGTCGCCCGGTGCTTTTATCGTGTCGTTCACCTCCCCCCCCCCCCCCCCCCCCCCCCTCTCTCTCTCTCTCTCTCTCTCTCTCTCTCTCTCTCTCTCTCTCTCTCTCTCTCTCTCTCTCCCTCTCATACAACGCACATGCACACACTCACAAGACGGTACTCAATCAGGGGTATTCAGTGTCGAGGCTCGCAGGGGTGCGCGCTACACCGCTGCCAAGATGCGGTGTGTGACCCGGCGTGACCTGCCCTGGAGTTGTTACCAGTAATGTATTATATAGTAGAATGTATTAGAGGAATAATATACAGTATCATTCTTATTGTAAAATAAAAGGTATGACCTAGTAAACAAGAGGCTCGGGGTCTTTCAAACGTTGACAATGACCGCCAGCAGCAACACCCGCGTCCCCCCCCCCTCCTCCCTCCGCATCCGCCTCCCGCGGTCAATGACATCAGCAGGAGAGAGAAGGCGGGAGGCTGCTCAGCAAATCATCTCTATTCCCATTTGCTTTGGAACCGGGACAACCCGGTCAACATAATCACGCTCACCGTAAAATTGCGCGTCAAACGAGCCTGCATGTGATAGCGGTCTAGTAGTGATTAACAATGCAAAGCGTTTCGGTTGTTTTAAATAAACTTACTTTCTGTATGGGTTTCACATTAAGGCTCGTTCGATGCAGAATTTTGAGCCATGGTTCGAATGTCCAGATCGGAAATAAATCAATAAATTGGAAATAAATTAAGAAAACGTGAGATCTAATGCATTTGTCATAAATTAGTGAAACCAGTCTTCAACTTTCTTACGCGTTTCCTCGCCAATTGTGTAATTATTTATGTACCGGCACTGAAATCCGTTTTGTGATACTTTTACTCAATTTTTGAGATAACTAGTGTTTTGGGATTCCCACGCTAATGAGCATGATAACTCCAAAAAATGTGATAAAAGTATCACATTTTTGTAATAAAATCGTCACAATACTTTTATCACATTTTTTGGAGTTATCATGCCCTTTAGCGTGGGAATCGCAAAACACTAGTTATCGCATGGTTTTGTGTTATAAAAGTATCGCAAAACCAGACTCAGTGCTCTCGCTCTCTCTCTCTTCCCCTC
>NW_026267141.1:940903-943204 GCF_000697945.3 Frankliniella occidentalis | reverse complement strand
CCCGGGCCTGCCAAATTACGCGCCCCAGGCCCAAAACAAAGGCAGATGAGACATCAGCTCTTCCTCCTTGGCCTTTCTCCGCGGCCGGCCGGGGCATTGGACTGTACGGACCTCCCATTATACTGCACTCGGCTCCTGTTTTTGTCTCTTTGTTGTGTGCGATATTTTATCGTCGAGTTCATTGTTTTCATAAATCGTCCACGAGCAGCCGAGCGAGGTTCAATACCTCAAGAGCGCTGCGCCGCTCTGACCTAATTCCGCGTTCACCGCCGTGTCACTTCGCCGTGGGAACTTCTTGTCATCATAATCGTGCCCAATTTTCGTGCCCTTTTTGAATAAAGGACAAACGTTTTTTAATACTACAACATGCTTGTTCTACCCACATGGTTCTACCCTTCTATACCCATCCCTTCTTCTCGTTCATCTCTGACTCACAATTTTCGAACCTTTCCGGTCAGGTCACAGGTCTGGGCGTCACCGTCCGCCGTCCCCTGTCCCCGTCATTAGGAGTCCAGTTAGGTCACAGTCGGCAAAGTCACGAGTCCCCTCTTGGTCGGACCCAGGTCGGACTTGCCCCGGCCCTCCGCTCCGCTCTCCCTGGAGGAAGGTGCACTGGAGGTGCGTGTCCTCGACGGGGATTTTGTTGACCACCTGAGCCCCGGGCCGCCCACCCCCACCCCCTCTACCGACCTCCTCGGAATATCTCTACTTTACCGGACTATTGTCTCTAAGCGAGCCGACGGGGCAAGGCCGGGGGGATGCGGGATGCCCGGGTCTCTCTCTCACACACGTACAAACACGCACGCACGCACACACACGCACACACAAGTCCTTCACCTCATTGGACAAAGGCACGGTGTCATACCATATGATGATCAAGGTGGTATCTTAAGACTGGATAATGGCGGAGGATGAAGGGAAGGGGGTAAGATGATGCGACAGTGAGGCGTAAATTATAAATTATAAATTGCCATTGCCAAAGTCCTTTGGGAAGTCAGTATTCTTGCTGCATAAAAACCTAACATGAGATGACCGACAAAAGGGCGGCGAAAAATCAGTAACGGAATGAGAGTGTGTAATAAAGGGGAAAGGAGGGGGTTTTCTTCTGGTTGAAACAGTGTCTAAAATTCTGAGTCATGTAGCAATTCTCCAAGAGTAGAGCGATTCTTAGGGATATCACAACAAATTCTCAACAGTGTCTCTTTGCAAATAGCAATGCCTAGCGGTCCTGGGGGCTGCGGAGCGGCGGCCAGCGGCGGCGTGGCCTTCGCCTTGGGCTGTATGGGGGACAGAGAGAGAGATACGACGGGCTTTCCTCGGGATGGGCAGGAGACTGTCGGAGACCTTGGTGACCAGTGACCCCCCCTCGCCCCCCTCCCCTCCCCCGCCCGATGCCCCTGCCCTTGCAGTTTAGCTGGAACCTAACGGCAGCGCTCCTAATCCCGCCTACGCTGCAGCCCCGAGCCTGCGGAGCGCAGTAAGCGAGTACTCTGCGAAAATCAATCGACTGACCACGTATTTGTTGTGCGATAAAATCTCTGCATCTCCAATTCCATTTTTAGAATAGAAACAGTTTTTTTTTCGTTCGGTCTCCGGCAGTCACAATGGCTAAACCCTTCACCAGCGGCGCCTCGGCTGTTTTGCTTTTGCTTTCTCTGCCTCTGTTTGGCACCCTGCTATAATTATTTTTTCCGTCAATTATTCTCGTGTCGTTTTCGGTCGAGGTCCGATTCACTTTTGCTCTCATTGTCTTGGGGGCGCACGGCGGAAAAGGGGGGGGGGGCTAGAACCACGGTCAGCAGCGCGGCAAAGTTTCTTAATTGTTTGAGATTTCCTAGGGAAAATCCGGGGAAATCGAGAAAACGGCTGTTCTCACTCCAAGACAACTCACCCCCGAATGAAAGTACCCAAAATTTGTCAATAGATTAGTAGAACAGCACCAAACAACCCACCCGATGCCTAGATTTTGTCCTCTCCGCTAACAGTTCCTCATCTTTTTTCGTTTTGTTTTTGAAATCTTGCTTTTGTAATGAGAGCATGGCGTTGTCTGACCCCGTCGCCTGATAGCGTGGAGGGAGGGGGGGGGGGGGGGGCGAGCCAGGAAGTGCGCCCCGCACCCGATAAGCCCGCCAGGAATAGGCCACCTGTCCAAATTAGGTCAAACTGCGCACGCGCAGCCCGGGGCGCAGCTCATGACCTGCAGGGGTCTTTCAAACGTTGACAATGACCGCCAGCAGCAACACCCGCGTCCCCCCCCCCCTCCTCCCTCCGCATCCGCCTCCCGCGGTCAATGACATCAGC
>NW_026267141.1:937967-940299 GCF_000697945.3 Frankliniella occidentalis | reverse complement strand
GCCCTGCCCGCGCTGGCGCCCACCTACCCCCGCAGGCCCCGCGCCGGACCCGCGAGGGGCACCCCCTCCCCCCTGCAGCACCGCCTCCCCCCCGCCGGTGAGTCGCGTCCCCGCCCGCACTCCCTCACTCCTGACTTCAATGAGGGTTAAGACGTCGGTAACTGTAGGGTATTATCGAAATCGCATCTTTTGAGGTAGCGATCCCAAATTTGGGCTGTAGGCATATTTCAACACGGCGAACAAGATGAGAACCAAAAAAACGCGATCGGGGCACCTTGAAAATACACTGTACTTTACCGTATTTTGGGTTAGGATGAAGCCATCTTCCGACTTCCGTAGCCGGCGCGCAAGACACCCCGTCGCACACAGGAAACGTCCGTAGAAGGGCAATTTCTTGCGAATGGAGCAGTGACTTTAGCCCACTCACAAGAAATTGCCCTTCTACGGTCCGACGAAGCTGTTGCTGTTGTTGTGAGCGACCGTCTTTTAGTCGTCTGCAATGGCTTCATCCTAACCCAAAATACGGTAAAGATCAGTGTATTTTCAAGGTGCCCCGATCGCGTTTTTTTGGTTCACATCTTGTTCGCCGTGTTGAAATATGCCAACAGCCCAAATTTGGGATCGCTACCTCAAAAGATGCGATTTCGATAATACCCTACAGTTACCAAGACGTCCTGTTCACATGAACTTGAGTCACCGGCAACGTAGGTGGGGCGTCAGCCTGACCATCACTTGGTTTTCGGTTGTGGAGGGTGGATCCCTTTTTGCCACCGAGTGTCGACGAGCTGACAGCGTACCGGGTGTAACTGTGAATACGCAGCAGTGTTGCGTGTTTGCCTATTCTTCATGCCCGTAAGGGGCCATGGCCCCTGCGGCCATATTGAGTATGCAATCCCGCTACACTGCTACGTATTCACAGTTACACCCAGTACGGCCTGCCGGGGGCCGGGGGTGGGAGCCCAACTCGGATCACGCTTCCGCGTCAAGGGAGTTTGAAAATCTGCAACACTCCCATCTCATGGCTTTACAGCGTATGGAGGCCTGCTGTAGCGACCAGTATCCATTCGCGGGAGGGGTCCAAACGGTTGCAAACGGTACTAGCGGGCTGTCTACGGCCAGTGCCCAACCAGTGCCGTGAAGGAGGCATGCAGACGCACAGCCCGGCGTGGGTCTTATTTGCACTCCCGAAAGTCCCTTTCACCTCCTCCCCCGCCCTCCCCAGCCTTCCCTCGCCTCTCCCGTCCCTCCACTTTTCTCTTCCTTGTCTCTCCCACCCACCGACCTGCCTCCCTCCTCCTATGGGTGCTACTCCTCCGTCCTACTGCTGCGCACTGCTGTCACCGATCCCAACAGAGTACGATGTACCAGGTGGCTAACAGTACCAGGTGGCTGATTCACGCCGCGCACTTCTGTAGGTATAGATACTGTACCGCACGCACGAGTGCGGGCGGGCTTGCCTATCGACCCTGTCCACGGCGCCTTACGAGCCGAGCGAGTAGGCAACCCGCCCGCACTTGTGCATGCGGTACAGCATAACTACAGAAGTGCGCGGCGTGAATCAGCCACCTGGTAACTACGAGTGTGCGAGGCGTGAGTCAGCCACCTAGTATGTAAGGGGGGGATAATCCCCAATTTGCGACCTCTCTCCCCCATCGCGACGTCTCTGACTTCACCCAGAAAATCGTTTCTTTGGAACAAGGAAAAATTACCACACGCTAAAGAAACTGACCTTAAATTCAGGAAATTTATCTAAAATGACTGTTAGGAAATGTTTTTATTAGCGTACGGAAAAGAACGACTTACCGTGACCACAACCGAGCCCCCGTGGGGCCTCGTCCCTGTTCTCAAGGGGAGGAGAGGGGCACGTTTCCTTCTGGTAGAGATGGGGACTGTCTAAAAATTACCTTAATCCGAGGAAAATTGTTTATTTTGAGGCATTGTTGACTTTAAAAAAAAACAATGGAATTTCTTTGTAACAAGGAAACAGTTTCCTGATGTGTTATCAAGGAAACAGTTTTCGGGTGTGACATCCATACTACCATAGTTTTCCTCCTCCGCCCACCCATTAGCCCGCCTCCGGTATCAGCTTGATGCCGATGGTGTTGTTGAGCGTTCACAAATGAGCCGACTGATTCCAAAGAACCCTCTCCTTCCGTATTTTCCGTATTTTTTATAGCTCCGTCCTTGTCGCACTCATTGAGCAGCGCCCCTTGAGGTCTCTGTCAGGCGTCAGGCGTGTAGTGGAGGAGGTAGCCAAGGCACTCGGGGCCCACAGCAGAGATCCGCTCGCGGAAGCGGGGCCGAGGCCCGAGCGCTGGAAGCCGAGCGCTGG
>NW_026267141.1:930314-937917 GCF_000697945.3 Frankliniella occidentalis | reverse complement strand
TGCCAAGGACCTTTTTGAGGGCTCTGATAACGTAAGCTGAACATTCATATATTATATGCCTTTTCTTTTTCTGTTTATTGTTTGTTGTTGTGCTTCTTAAAAATGTTCTTGAGCTAGGGTGTTCTGTGTCCAGTTTGATTCCTATCTTGTTAGCTTATAGAGATGCCTGCAATTTTTTCCTTCAGAATAATTTTTTTTAAATCTTGATCTGCATTTAGTGGGATTTGCTTTATTCTATTTTGTCTTGTTTTTGTGTGTAACAAATTTTGGGAGATGCTTTTTCAAAGTGTGGTGTGACTAAACTAGGAGGTGGATGAAAGGGTAGGTTTCGTTTAAGTGCCTTTTTTCTTCCTTTTTTTTCGGCTCCTTTCTTTTTTTCTTACCCCGTCTTGGATGTGGGGCATGAGCAGCTACTGATGATTTTGCTATGTAAGTTAAAACCGATTTGTATTTTTATCTTATGCCCTTTTTTTTCTAACAGGAAGAAGATCGATCCTCAGAAAGGCGAGATGAAACTGCTGGTGATTTTGATGAAGAATGTGATGAAGAAGGAAATGATTACTCAGATGCAGATGATTTTATTGTCGATGATGAGGGACGCCCTATCACTGTTAAACGCCAAAAGCGGAAACCTATTTTTACTGATGCGTAAGTATCTATTACGTATATTCCTGTGTAAACCGCTCTTTTAAGTTGTAATTTGATCTATTTTGTCTGTGCTTAATCTTTCAAGGGCTCTTCAAGAAGCACAAGACATCTTTGGAGTAGATTTTGACTATGATGAGTTTGATAAATATGACCAAGAAGAGGAAGAGGAAGAGGATGAAGATTATCAAAAAGAGGATGATCCTGGAAGGAGGTAGGATTGTTGTCACTAATACTATTATCTAATCTATATAGCTCTTTACACCAATCAACACCCTTATCTTGTGCTTATTATGATACACTTTTCCTTTGTTTTATACAGGAGGAAAGCAAAGAAATCTATATTTGAAATTTATGAACCCAGCGAACTTAAAAGAGGCTATTTTACTGATTTAGATAATCAGGTTAGTATATCACTACTACCCATTCTTGTTGGCTTTTTGTCTTTGATTAAAGTGTTTTTCATTTGTATTTCTAATCTAAAATTATTTTTATTTTGTAATTTCTCCCAGATTCGTAACACAGACATTCCTGAAAGGATGCAGTTGCGTGATACGCCAGTAACACCAGAAACTGACGATAAATTAGAAGATGAGGCTGCTTGGATCTTCAAGCAAGCCTTTTGCAAGCCTTCTATATCAACTCAGGTAAGCAACTCAAAATCATATTAGGTACTGTATTGCATCTTTTCATTTGTGTACTGTTTCTAAAAGATCTCTGGTTTGGATTCAGCATCAGCATGGCTTAAATTCTGAGAGTGAAAAGATACGAAAAGAACCCAGTGCAACAACATATAAAATTAAGAAGGCCCTTGACTTCATGCGAAATCAAAGTTTGGAAGTTCCTTTTATTGCATTTTATAGGAAAGAATATGTTTCTCCAGAGCTCACATTAAGTGATCTGTGGAAGGTTTACAAGTATGATGAAAAGGTAGGCCAAAAGTATCTTGAAACACTCAAGTTACCGTAGAACTTAATGTTTTGGTATCTAATCTAATCTTTTAATTTATCCAGTGGTGTCAGTTATCAGCACGCAAACAAACACTTATTAAACTTTTTGAAAAAATGCGTGATTATCAAGGGGAGCAGCTTACTAAAGACAGCACAGCAGACATTCCTGAAGATGTCAGAGTTTTGACAGATGATGATATTGACCGGTAATCAGATGTCTGATTTTTCTAAAAATACTTTGCATTTTTTATAATGTTTTAATTGGAATTGTTTCATTTCAACAGAGTGCGAGCTGTACAGACTCAAGAGGATTTTCGAGATGTCTCCTTACATTTTCAACTCTATTATTCACACGAGGTTCCAGCTATGCAAGCAGCTTGCAAAGCTATAGAGAAACTAGAGCGACAGCAAAGGAAAGAAGCACAGCGTAATCGACGCGAAAGAAGGAAGAAAAAGAAAACTATTGTTAATGATGATGGTGAAGAAGAGGAGGTGACTGATGACGATGTAGAGGACGATGATGACCTTGATGATGAGGAAGATGATATGGAGGAGGATGAACCTCAGGAACAAGTGAAGCAGGCTGTTAGGTCTGGACCATACAGTATGTGTCGTAAAGCACGATTAGCAGGATTTGCCAAACGGTTTGGCCTCTCTCCTGAACAGTTTGCTGAGAACTTGAGAGACAATTACCAACGACATGAGGTAGAACAAGAATCTGTTGAACCTCTTGTGTTAGCTAAAGAATATCTTTCTGCGTAAGTGTTGAAGCTAAATTTCAATGTTCCATATTTCTTTTTTAATTTCCTCATTAACTTAGTTTTTACTTGTGTCATTTTTGCAGACAATTTCCTAATTCTGAGGAGGTTTTGAAGGCTGTTAAGTATATGGTTGCTGCACAGTTGTCTAGGGAGCCATTAGTGCGGAAATGTGTTAGGGAGGCCCTTTTTGAGCGATCCAAAATTGATGTAATTCCTACAAAGAAAGGAATAAAAGAAATTGATGAAAACCACCCTATTTATGGACTGAAATATCTGAAAGGGAAACCTGTTCGTGACTTATCTGATGAACAGTTCTTAAAGCTTATAATGGCTGAGGAAGAAAAGAACATAACTATCTCTTTTTCTGACCAAATAGAAGGCTTGACGACTGCTTCATTTATTGAAGAAGCCAAACAACTGTACCTTAGGGTATGGCAATTTTGTTTATTCAATATGAAACTACAATATCTGTTTTGCTGTACTAAATTTTGATGCTTTCTTAAATTCTAGGATGAATTCATTAAACATGTCCAAGAATGGAATACAATTCGAGTAGAATGTGTTGATCTTGCTCTCCGTAAAATGTTAATTCCGGAAATTAGAAAAGAACTTAAGAGTGTATTACTGAACGAGGCAAAGGATTGTGTTCTGCGTGCATGTTGCCGACGTTTGTACAACTGGATAAAGGTGAGGCTGAACATACATTTTTCTCAGTGGTTATTTTATTCAGTTAAGCTTATATTCTAATATTTGGCCCAAAAACTTTCCTTAGATTGCACCATACAACGTAGACTTTCCAGATGAGGATGAAGATGAGTGGGACACATCAAAGGGGCTTCGTGTTATGGGTCTTGCCTATGTCCCTGATTTTTCTCAGGCTGCATTTGCTTGTATTGTTGCCCCAGATGGAGAGGTGACTGACTATTTACGGTTGCCTAGCATTTTGAAGAGGCGCAATGGTTACAGGGAAGATGATAAGCTTCAAAAGGTATTTTTATTGTAATATTTGAATCACTAGTCTTTAAAATTCAGTTAAGAGTTACATGTTTATTCTGCTGTACGTGTTTGTTTCTTTGCAGGAGGCCGATCTTACTGCATTGCGCTATTTTATTTCAACTAAGAAACCTCATGTTATTGCTGTGGGTGGAGAGAGCCGAGATGCATTAATGATTATTCAGGACCTGAAAAATGTTGTGAAGGATTTGGTGGAAGATGATCAGTTCCCTTCCATCAATGTTGAAATTGTTGACAATGACCTTGCCAAAATTTTTGCCAACTCTATTAAGGCAGAGGTAATGTTAATTAAATTAATCTGTATTAACATCTTAATATTTCTTTGTACAGAAGGTAAATTAAATTTATTCAGTTAAGTGACTTAAACTTTCTAAATTTCAGAATGAGTTCCGAGATTATCCTCTGCTTTTAAGACAATCTATATCTCTTGCACGCCGGTTACAAGATCCTTTGATAGAGTACTCTCAATTATGCACTAGTGATGAAGAAATTTTGTGTCTTCGGTTTCACCCCCTCCAGGTAAGAGAAACTCTTTGACTACTGTATTTTCATCTTAATTACCACAGTTTTATCCCTCTGCATGTGTTGAAATATATTAAACAAATTTTTACAAACTTTCTTTCTAGGACCAATTGGCTAAAGAAGACTTATTGGAAGCTTTGTACCTGGAGTTTGTGAATCGAACAAATGAAGTTGGAGTAGATATTAATGTTGCTGTTCAAACTGGTCAAACTGCCAACCTTGTTCAATTTATTTGTGGTCTTGGTCCTCGCAAAGGAACAGCTCTAATCAAGCTTCTAAAGCAGACAAATCAGCGTTTGGAAAACCGTACTCAATTAGTAACCTCATGTCACATGGGACCCAAGGTCTTTATTAATTGTGCTGGATTCATTCGTATTGACACGAATTCATTAGGAGACAGGTAACATACTTGGTTGATTTGGCTTTAGTTTGGAATTACAAGATGAGGACAAATTTTTAAAGCCTATTTGTTTTTTAGCACCGAAGCATATGTTGAGGTTCTTGATGGATCTCGTGTACATCCTGAAGCCTATGAATGGGCAAGAAAAATGGCAGTGGATGCCTTGGAGTATGATGATGAGGACGCCAACCCTGCTGGGGTGTTAGAGGAAATTTTGGAGTCTCCAGAGAGATTAAAAGATCTTGATCTGGACGCTTTTGCCGAAGAACTTGAGAGACAAGGGTTTGGCAATAAGAGCATAACTTTGTATGACATCAGAAATGAACTTAACCACAGGTACAAGGATATGCGTACTCCATTTGCTTCGCCTAATCCTGAAGAACTTTTTGATATTCTAACTAAGGAGAACCCTGAAATATTTTATCTTGGAAAAATGATATTAGCTACTGTAATTGGCATTCAACATCGGAAACCACAACATGAGCAATTGGATAATGCCAACCCCGTCAGGAATGATGAGACTGGCTTGTGGCAATGTCCTTTCTGTTTGAAAAATGATTTCCCAGAGCTCTCAGAAGTTTGGAATCATTTTGATGCTGAAACATGTCCGGGAAAAGCTACTGGTGTGAAGTTACGCCTTGATAATGGTATTCAAGGATACATTCACATTAAAAACTTGTCAGACAAGCATGTTAGTAATCCTGAAGAAAGAGTTAAAACGAACCAGATAATTCATTGTCGCATAACAAAGATAGATGTGAATAGATTTTCTGTTGAGTGTACCTCCAAATCTTCAGACCTCATGGATGCCAATCATGAATGGCGGTAAGATATCATTTTTGTGACAACAAAGACACAATGTTTTTTGTCTTGCATTTTTGGTTTTTCAAATATCTATATTCTCCTATCTAATTTACAGACCTAATCGAGACCCGTATTATGATACTGAGAGGGAGTCAAAAGACAAGAAAGTGGAAGAGGATGCTAAAAAAATGAAGCAACAACATGCCTACATCAAAAGAGTTATTGTTCATCCTTCTTTCCACAATATTTCATTTAAAGAAGCTGAGAAACTCATGGCTAGTCTTGATCAGGGTGAATGTATTGTCAGACCATCTAGTAAGGTAAGTGTCATTGTTTTTAGTTTTTCTTAATATACAAATTTCCTTCCAACTCAAATTAATTAACACCCTTCTTCCTTCAGGGAGCTGATCATTTGACCGTTACTTGGAAAGTAGCTGACAATATCTATCAGCACATTGATGTCAGAGAAGAAGGTAAAGAGAACTCTTTTTCACTTGGCCAATCTTTGTGGATTGGCAAAGATGAGTTTGAAGACCTTGATGAAATCATAGCTCGGCATGTGAATCCCATGGCTTCACATGCTCGTGATTTGATATCGTTCAAATACTACCGTGAAACTATGGGTGGGAAAAAGGATAAGGCGGAAGAAATACTGAAGGATGAAAGACGTAGAAATCCAAGCAAAATTCATTACATAATATCAGCATCTCAGGCAAGTTCTCACAATGAATTAATCAATATTATTTGAAAAACAGTATATCTAACTCTAGGTAAACTTATTTGCAACATTTCTTTATTACAGTCCCTCCCTGGAAAATTTATGCTTTCATATATATTAAATCGATGCAGACATGAATATGTGACTGTTACTCCTGATGGATTTAGATTTAGACAACAAATGTTTGATAATTTGAATGAACTTTTCAAGTGGTTCAAAGAACATTTTAGAGATCCTATTCCTGGAAGCACACCTAGCACTCCTCGTGCTGGAATTACCAGCAGAACACCTTTTCCAGCAACTCCAAATCTTAGCATGGCTAGTAAGTTTTATGTTAAATGATATAACAGACAATGACATTTTGGGTATTCAGTTTTGGTTAATGACATGTGGAAATCCTCTATTTCAGATATTGACCCTGCCATCCAGAGAGTTGCACAGAGTATGCCAACCCACATGCTTCACAGCCTTTCACAGGTGGCTAGTCAGACTCCACATTATTCTCACACCCCTGGTGTTTATGGAGCAAGCGGCGTTCATGGTTACCCTAACACTGTAAGCATCCTAATCAGTATCAATTAATTAATCAATCAATCAATCAATCAACATTTTTTGTGCTGTGACAATACTTAACTGTTGTTGTTTTCTTTTTACAGCCATATACACCTTCAGGACGCGGAGCTGGACTCGGCGGCCCGGGTGGAGTTCCGTATCTGGCAGCCTTCGAGAAACGCCCAATAATCAAATTAAATTATGTGAAATGAAATAAAATTATGCGTGAAAAAGATTAACACGCTTTCAACGCCTACCAGTATTCGTGATGTATTGTAGACGCCTGTCTGAGTTATAAGGAGAGACATTCATCAAGCGCGCTGCGTGTGGCTCAGTTCTCTCATGTAGCTCCTGCCCACAAAAGAAATGACCAAACGTGCACCACTGACACATTTGGTGCATATTTCTGTTTTATTTTTAATCATATTATAAGAAGAGGCTGCTAGAGCTACACTGATAAACCAAGTGTGCAACTGCTAAACACTTGTAGTGTGCAACTCCCAGTTCAACACTTACAAGTGCTGTGAATTTTTCACTTGTCCAAAGATATTCAGACTGATTATTTTTTGTTTTTTTCTACTATATTTAATGTGTTTGTCATTTATTTCACTTATTAGTGAGACTTGCTTTAGCAAAGCCAACAAAGCTATTACACGTGCCAAAGTGCTGTGAATTTTTCACATGTCCAAAGATATTTGGACTGATTATTTTTCTGAGACCAAATAAACAAAGTGATACTGAAAAGTAATGTTTTATTACATAAATCATCAATTCCACCACTTCCATTTTTTTAAAAAGCAGAATGACACTTAAACAGCCAAACAATATCCCTCATGGAGGAGTCCGAGTCAAACATCAGAAAGTTTTCAGTACAAGGCTAGAGCCAAACTCGCTTGGATATTTTGAATACACAATTTGAGTAGGTACAAAACCTCCTAACATTTAAACAACTATTTAAAGTTAGTAAAGAAATGAAGGCAGAGACAAACAGCAGAAGTTTCAGGACAAGACAAAGCCCGCTCACTTGAATATTTTAAATACGCAAACTGAGTGGGTATAAATGCAGTAATAAATAACAAATAAAAGCTACAGCAAGCTCACTGTGATATTTTGAACACACAAATTGAGTGGGTAAAATAGCTAGTAGCATTAATACATAACAAATAAAAGCTACAGCAAGCTCTTTGATATTTTGAATACACAAATTGAGTGGGTAAAATAGCTAGTAGCATTAATA
>NW_026267141.1:921922-930264 GCF_000697945.3 Frankliniella occidentalis | reverse complement strand
CCGACCGACCGGGAGAGACAAAAGCTTATCGGTCAACGCCCACACGTTTTGGAAACGGAACAAGCGGGGCGGCCGGGCCCATACCTTTGCCAGGAGAAAGTCGCCTACCCGAGCAGCGCTCCGCCCGCCTGGCCCGGCCCGCCCGGGCCATGGGCCCATGAGGAGGGACTGCCTTAACACGGCACACAACAGAAAGAAACCCGCTTAGGGTTGGTCTCGGGTCAGGTCTGGTGTGTCACCGTCTTTGATGAACACTATGTCGTCGCACCCTCTTGTCGGGGAGAGGTAAATTTGGAGTATTGAAATGAGTCACAAGAAGAGATTCGATAGACACCTTTCGACGCAACGAAGTACTGATCGTTCGTCGGTTCAGAGACTGCTCAGAGCTTGATGAACGTACCCCCAATTTTTAGACAGTCCCTGAAGACTGTCTCTACCAGAGGATAAAGAGACCCCCCCTCCCCTTCCTAACCGTCTCTATTTCCTGAATCAAGAACATGGTGGTATGTGGGAACATAGACACAAGGACAATGCAAATAAGGTATTTCACCAAGTTCAAACTGGATCCAAAGAAGGACTGAACTGTTTCCTCCCTGACGTTCATTGGTTGACGCAGACGAAGTTCTCCGACTCGTCAATAGTGCAGTCGCAGATCTAGTGGCAGGGCCACGAAATTCGCCCGCGTCAGCCAATGAGCGTCAGGGAGGAAACAGTTCAGTTCTTCTTTGGATCCGGTTTAAACTGGGTGAAATAGGTACCCTATTGCGCAATGCCATGAAAAAGTTCTGGCGTCCGCAGGCACGTTTGCTCAAGTGAAATGCAATGTGCTTGATTCAGGAAACGGTTCTCCGTGGGTATGTTCATTGTTGTTTGTCAGCAGGGCAGTCACCTTGGAAGGACGGCCAGGATCAGGGGCCTAATTATTTGCACCCCGGGGTACACTATTATAATCATAGAAGGTGTACAAACACTATGACGTCGTGTGTCCAGCTGTCAGCTCAGCTCCCCTTGAGCTTTGCTCTGTCCCGATTCAGATCGGGCGGGACGAGGCGGCTGGTGACTTACTCGTGTGCTTTCTCCTCCCGTGTGTCTTGTCGCGCGGGCGGGACGCGCCTCGACGCCAATCGCCCCGCCCCGCCCCGCCCCGCCCGGCTGGAGGACCCGCGGGGCGTGCATAGTAAGCAGGCGCGGGGCGGCCTCCCCCCTCGCCCTCGAGGAGCGGCGCCGACTTTCTTCCTCCGCCTCTCTGTCTCCCTCTCCCGCCGCCGACGCGACGACTCACACGGCCGTGCGAAGCGCGCGTGGCCTGCTTGCAAGCGTATTCGGGGGTCATCACACTGTCGGAAATGTTGGTGTGAAAAGCCACGAATGATTGGAGATGATGGTCATTCCCCTGCGGAGCCCTTCTCTAACGAACCTGTCTTTGCTTTGTGTGTTTGCAGGGGAGAGTGTCCCGGACACCAGCACCTCGTCCCCGGACATGGCGGGGTCGCCGTCACCGGGGCCGCCGGCGGCGCCCCTGCCCCCGCTGCCGCCCAGCCCGCCGCCCCCCAGGTCGCCGGCCGAGCCGCTCGCCGACTCGCAGCGGGCGCGGTCGCCGGGGCACGCGGCGCAGTCCCGCCTGGCCAGCCGGCCGGACGCCGCCGACACCAGCGTCTTTGACGGCGGCGGGGGCGGCAAGGACTCCAACCACCACCCCCACCCGGGCCACGGCGCCCACCCGGGTCACAGCGCGCACCCCACCAGCACCGTCATCAGCGTGGTCGTCGGCGGCCAGCAGATGACGCAGCGGCAGTCGGTAGGTCCACCCCCGGGTGGTTGCTTGACCCCGCCCACATAGCGCCGGCAGGTTGCCTAACCGCTCGGGGCCGTTCGGCGCCTTGATCAGGAGCGATAGGCAAACCCGCACGCAACGCCTGCATGGCGGTGCAGTGTAACCAAAACTGTACACTGTAAATCCGGGGTGTCCAGCAGGTAGGCGACAAAGTCGCCTGACCCGCAAGACTAGGCGACTCATGTCGCCTATCTGCTGGACACTTTCTGGTCTTCCAGGTGATTGCATTGAATGAGTCCATAGGCATTCCACCCCGGTTTTACAGTGTAGGCGAGGTCAATCAGCCACGTGGTGCATCAAAACAAATGCAGGCAACTTCTAGTGCTAACCACCTTTTTGCTTTGTTCTCCGCAGGAAGAGCACGAAGAGCAGCGGCTGCGGCAGCAAGAGCAGCAGGAGAGGATACAGCAGGAGCACAGGATACAAGTGGAGCAGCAGCAGAGGCTACAGCAGGAGCACCGGCTGCGCGCGCAGCAGGAGCAGGAGCAGCAGCGGATACGGCACCAGGCGGAGCAGGCCGAGGCGCGGCTGCGGCACGAGGAGCAGCACCGCCACCTGCTGCACCGGCAGCGCGCGCCCGGCCAGCCCGGCGGCCAGCCCTCGCCCATCCCCGTGTCGGTCGTCACCCCCACCAAGAACCCGTCGCCGCCCACCTTCTCGTGGGTGTCGGCGCCCATCCGGGTCAAGTCGGAGCTCGTCAACAACAACAGCTCGGCCAACAACAACAACCTGCTGCAGCAGCAGCAGCAACCCCAGCACCACGAGGCGTCGTCGGCGCCGACCGGCTTCTCCCCGCGCATCAACGGCGTGCGGCCCGAGCTGATCGGCGGCGGCGTGCCGCCCGGGGCCGCGGCGCCCGGGGGGCCCGGGGGCTCCCCGCACAGCCCGCAGCCCTCGCAGGCGCCGCAGCCCGCGCGGCCCGCGCCCACCGTCATCATGGGCGAGGCGGGCGGCGTGCGCACCATGGTCTGGTCACAGCCCATGGCCACGGCCGCGTCGCAGACCTCGGCCTCGGCGTCGTGGAGCTCGTCGTCGCCGCAGTCGACGCAGTCCTCGTCGTCCAACTCGCAGCACGACGAGAGCGCGGCGCAGCTGCTGCTCAGCCTGGGCAACAGTGTGCCGCCCCCGCAGCCCGAGCAGCACCACCAGGTGAGGCCGCATAGCCTCAGCGCGCTCAGACTCGGTGCCCGCGGGCTACCGACGACGGGCGGTAGCAGCTTTGTCGCTGACCCTTTCTTAGATTATTTGCGGACCCTGAATATGAAATCCCCAGTGAGTTCCACTCTGAGCGAGAAAAGTGCCCTCCTCGGTTGTGTTATTGTAAACCTCCTCCCGGTCTGTCGCGGCTAGCCGTATACCCCACAGTAACCCTCTTCGTCCCTCAGGTCGGGTCGACGCCGCACCACTTCCCCGCGCCGCTCAACATGGAGCGCCTGTGGGCGGGCGACCTGTCGCAGCTGCCCGCCGCCCAGCAGCTGCACGCCCTCAACCTGTCGGCCGCGGGCCAGCCGCTCTGGGCGACGGCCGCGTCGCGGACCAACGGCGCGGCGGGCCACGGCCAGGCCGGCCACGAGAAGGCGACCCTCGCCCTGCAGCCGGACGAGGACGACCAGCCCATGATCTGCATGATCTGCGAGGACAAGGCCACCGGCCTGCACTACGGCATCATCACCTGCGAGGGGTAAGCACCGCCTGGCGCAGCCTGCCGCACCCGCGCACTGCTGGAACTGACGTCGACTCGCACTGTCGAAATATTGAAAGATTATCCCCATTTTAGCTCTGCCGACTTTGACCAAGCCGTTCATTTTAAAAAGGAGAGCATTTCACCTAAGATTTTATTTATAGGAAATTTAAAACGAGGTCTTCATTATTTCTTCATCTTTGCTGTTCACTCTCAAAATCTGGTGGGGTATCTCATTGTCATCGCTGTCATAATATATCATCTACACCTTATGATTAATTTCAATACAGACGTGCATATAATATATATAAGGTGAATCAGAGCCCATCTTCTATGATCTATCAACTTTTCCCTTTAAAAATTCACGGGTAATTTTCTTGCGGCTGTCTTTCATGCTGCTCCGAAAATACTCTTGTATATAACACTAACCCTCTTTGGCCTGCCAGACTTATGGGATATAGAATTTGTTTATTTACTCCTTTTTTCTATCAAAAGAGAAATAACTTTAAAAACATTCATGCTGCCCAAAACCCTGGTCTGGCGGCCTCCTCAATGACTAAAACCCCTTTCCCCCCATGTGGTGAATGGTCTTCCCTAACGTGACATGTCTGGTGTGCAGCTGCAAGGGCTTCTTCAAGAGAACAGTCCAGAACCGTCGAGTGTACACCTGCGTCGCTGACGGAACCTGTGAGATCACCAAAGCTCAGCGGAATCGATGCCAATACTGCCGCTTCAAGAAGTGCATTGAGCAGGGCATGGTGCTGCAAGGTTCGTACTTCCCTCCTCTGTCCTCGTCGAGGGTTTTTGTTTTGTTCTTCCCCTTCTTCCTGCTCTCTGTGCTACTTCTCTCGGTGGAGGCATCCCTTTTCTTGCGACTCTGTCCGACTTTTGCATTGCGAGAGGGAAACAAACTATGCTCCTTTTTTCACAACTATTTATTAATGTAAATAAATAGTACTTTTTATTTTAGTACGTTTAACTACAGTACATACTCTCAGAATGTTTTGTTTCCCTCTCACCTTGCTCCACTGTGAATAGACGACCATATACCTCCTTAGCACTGCATGAACAAACGTCACATGCCCTCTTTTTTTCCCGTTGAAAAAAAAATGACTTTCATTTCTAAAACTTAATAGCATATCAAATTTACATCATTTTACCGCCCCAACTTGCCATTGGCATCTGCAGTTGCCGCACAGGTTGTTGACTCGCCTACGTCCTTCGCGGGGCGTTGAACTTGAATTTAATCTAATCGCGCCAACTTGTTCGGCTTAAAACTGCAGCGTCGCCGCGCGACGAACAAATCAGCAGAAGAAGTCCGTTATCTCTCGTCCCTGGTGAATTCTCACACCCGGAAGGGAACGCGACGGCCTCGCCGCGGACGCATCGCTTCCCGCGACGTGTCGTGCGAACGTACTTTGAACTCATGTACTTGCACTCCCTACCTTAACGACGAACGACAACGCGTCATTTCCAAACGAACGAGACGTTTTTCATTTTCCCGCCTCCGAATCTGCACGGAAAGCAGCTGCTGCTTTTAGGCATTTTGGTTGACATCCTTGTCGATTTCCTCTTTCTCTCTCTCCCTCTCCTGTCACTTCCCTGGTTTACGTACTCTGGTTTCTCTCAGAGATGTGTCGTGTTGGCCGCGCTGTGGGTTCGAATACCGAGGCGTTAGTGCAGCACTTTTTGGTCTTTCTTTCTTTTGGACTCTTTTCGACGTTCCACTTATGTGTTACTGCCCACAGCTGTCCGCGAAGATCGCATGCCTGGAGGCCGGAACTCGGGGGCAGTCTACAACCTTTACAAGGTAAGTACCTACAACAGTATCGAGGGTCGAGGTTTCAAATACTCTACCCAATGTAACTCTGTCCGGATATTTTTTTTACCGCCTTTTTTTCATTTAGACTAACACTCCTACGCCACTTGCCCTTGCTCAGGTCAAGTACAAAAAACATAAGAAGAACGCTCGGGCCAACGGGCAGGTGAAGCCCGAGAAACCACCGACGCCGACACCGGGACCCGTCCAGCAGCAGCAACAACAACAGCAACAACAGCAGCAGCTGCACCACCTACAGCAGCAGCACCACCTACAGCAACAACAGGAGCAGCAGCGACAACAGCAGCAGCAGCAACAGCAACAACAACAGCAGCAGCAGCAACAGGCCCTGGGCCAGACCAAAGGACTGGCTCTCCTAAGCCAAGAGCACGCACTCTCTCCTCATCTTGTAAACGGGACCATCCTGAAGACGGCGCTAACAAACCCCAGCGAGGTGAGTGCCCAGCCCCCTAGCACCTCTAGCTTAGGCCCTACTTCGGTCACTCCGCTGCGTGTGTGAGTTCTCGCACCTGGCTGTCTGTCCTTATTAAACACCTCGACTTATTAGCCCGTCTCAACTAACGTCGCTGCATTTTGGGGTCAATTAACAATCGGAGGAATAAGTAACGGAAACAAAGAGGAGATAACATCTTTTTCTTTCTCCTCGGGGTAACGTTTGTTCGAATAATATTCGGTTTGTCGTTTTTTCTGAGTTGCATTTGCCGTTTGGTCTGAGAGCGCCCCTTGGTTTTTCTTGTGTGGAGGTCCGCGATGGACGGACGGCGCTCGCCCTGGGTACCCTGGGCCCCGCGGGGGGTGGCCTAGGGGGCTCCTGCGGCCCGGGGGCGCCCCCGCAGGCCTTGCCGCAGGCCATGGCGCCGGCGCCACAGGGGCCGAGCCCCGGCAGCCACGGCCCAGGCTCCAGCCCCGGCCACAGCCCCCTGGCCGCCCTCGGGCTGGAGCTGGAACACTTCCAGCGGAACTTCGAGGTAAGCTTCGTGTCGAGAGAACCCGAAGCTCATCGCCGAAGCTCGCCATTTTGTGTGCCGCTGCGCTATGAACAATTTTGAAAACTTTTTGTTAACGTGGGCTGGGATAATTTTGAACCGCGGCTCGGTCTTTTGAGCACCACTCCATAGACCGGTCAATATGATCAGTTCTAACAGGAAAATTTCAAAGTATAAAATATTTTTAAAAACGACTTAAAACAGAAAAACGTAAAAAATTATCGCAATGCATATTTTGACTCGCGAGCGCCGGTCTCGTCGTCGCCGAGATGCGTAGTGCAACGCGGCGCAGCGAGTTGGGTTGCCTACCCGAGCTCCGTGCGGGCTGCACCATGCCCTGCAAGGCGAGGTGAGGAAGGCAACCCAACCGACCGCGTAGTGCTCACCCGTGGGGACTATCGCCGAAACTATCGCAGGGCTCGGATATGCAAAATTGCTGGAATAAAAAGAAACCGGCTCGTTTTAAATGTATATACCAGTATCTTTTGATCGCGGCTGCCTCGCCTCCTGCTTTCATTGTCACGCTTATCATGCCTCTTTCTTCCTCTCACCTGTCGTCGTGGCCTTTCTTTCTCTCTCACACTCTTTCACGCCAATGGACGCGCTAACCTCTGTGCCTTTCTCTCTGTGCGTACGTTTGCCTATACGTGTATACATGTATTTCTTTTTTTGTCTGTGTCTTCACGCCATACGTACTCTAGATTTCCGCATGCAGTTTTTTCACCAATCGGCTTCCCCTCTCACGTTATCTATTGTTGTGTTATTGTACCTCGGGGGGTGCACTAATACGTGACACGCGACAGGCGCACGTTTTAACCGAGAAAAATCAGTTAAATCGGTGAAGATTAAAATATTGATCCAGACCTTGTACCCCCCCCCCCTTCTTCTTTTGTCCTTTTGTCCCGACTGCTTCGTCTCTCGCATTCGCCCGTGTACGTCGCTCTTTCTCTCTCTCGCTCTGTCGGACCTTGTCCCACCTCACCTGCCCGTGCCGTGCGCCGCGCACGGTGCGTGAGACGGTCCCTCCTCCAGACGGACCGCTACGCCGAGGCCACCTTTAGGCCCGCCTCACGGCCCGCCTTCAGGCCCCTCGCCGGGCGCAGGGAAAGTGCGCTCTGCTCCTTGGTCCGTCTGCTTTCACTGCCAGGGCCGTCTGTTGACCTGCCCCCTCTCCCCAGCGGAGAGCGGCGGCGGCACGGTGCGTCACCGGCCGGGGCGTGGCGGGGCGTTGCGGCCAGGAAGTTCACATCAGGTGCGAACGCAACCGGAGCGAGTGGCTGGCTGTGGCTCCTGCCTGTGCTGCCGCAGCCGCTTTCTCGACCCCGGCAGACGATGTGTCAGAGGCTGGATCTTGTAGCGAAAGAAGTATCCGTTTCCAGATTTAAGAGAGTTCCTTTTAGGCATTCCCGGGGACTGTCTGTAAAAACTGGGGAAGCTTTGTGGCCTGGTCTGGGGACTGTCTCCTTCCCATATGGGCTAATTTTTATTTTCATGGATTATAAACTAATTTTGACCCATTGAATAGCTATTTTGAAAAACTAAAATAATGCAAAAAAAAAATCTCTCCTGCAGTTTTGTTTTTTCTTGAAAGTAAGCACTAGAAAAGAACTCTCCAAAATGTGTGGGCTCGGTCCGCCCCGCCTGGGCGCCCAGTGGGCTCGGTCCGCCCGGGCGCGCCTCTCACCTTGGCCCGGGTCCCCGTTCCCTTTCCCTTGGGCCCGCGGCTCCGCCTTGTGGCTCCGCGCGGCGCTCCGCGGCAGCTCCGCGGGGTCATTGGCCCGAGCCGCGGTGTCCTTATAAGCCACTGCAGCTTTTCCCAACGGTCCATTACGTAAGGTGCGAACTGTGGAACGGCGAGGCGGAGCGTGGCGGGGCGCGGTGGTCGTTAGGGCTGGTTGCGAGAGGCCGCGCCCCGCCCGCCCCGCCCGACTGGAGAGGAACGGGTTTCCGCGGTCCTAGCTGCAGCATCCTGGAGGCACGCCCGCGCCGCGCTCCCCGCGC
>NW_026267141.1:914995-919783 GCF_000697945.3 Frankliniella occidentalis | reverse complement strand
TATAGATGAGATTGGTGCTAGCTCACCAAGCCAGGGGAGGTAAGCTTCTGCCCTAATGTAAGCAGATGCCAGACTTCCCAAATTGTAGGTACTATGACCGACTGAAACATTGTAAAATATTTTAAATGTACTGTATGTTTGTTACCATCTGTACCAGCAGACCAAGCCCACATCACTCGTCCTCAGGGCTGGAAATAGTTACCAGTGTGTAATATACCAATATGTTCCTTTCTTTAATATGTTGTTGTTGAATAATTCCTGCCCCTACCTTAACTACAGCTTTTTGCTGTATGGACCATAAACCACGCACTTTTCATGTGTCTCTTTTTTTTTTTTTCTGCTGTCTGCCGGAACGTATGGTCACAGTATTTGACTGTTGTCTTATTTTTAGACAAGAACTGATCTAAATAAACGATCACAAATGTTCAACAAATCGTGTTCAGCATAGTTTACAAAAGTACTATAGGTGTAATGATTTTAACCTTGTACATCCCCATTGATTTGCATTTTGACCTGAAACTATTAGAATGCTTGTTTTCTTATGGTATGCACAAATCCGAACATAAAGAAAAACCGCATTGATTTCAATCTGATCTCGTGTTGATGCTCTTTTTCAGACAAGTTTTCCTCCCAAATGTTTTTGAAGGTTTTGCAAAGGCTTAAAAGCTGTGATACAAATAATACATTCTTTACCTGGCATACTTAAAGATTGAGCTACTTGTCAAGAAAACAGATTTAAAGTATTTTGTACTTTGCAGAATTATTTCATTAATTTCTAATTTCCTAAGATACTCTCAGAAGCCATCACAAAAATGTGATATCAATAAGCCCATATTGAATGCACCAACAATGAAATCGTATTTTTCACACCATATACTTGGCTAGCTCACTACTTTAATTCTAGACTATCCTTCCTCCATATTTGTTCTGGTAAATAGTGTCAACTCAGCAAAGAACCATTTTGGCTGTGCAATTTCATAAAATCATTAAAAAGTACAAAAGTTCACCCTCATACCAGGCTAAAATATATCATAACAAGCATGTGAAAATAAGTTGTGTTTTGTTTCTTTTTAATGTGTGTTTATTTGTCAGTATTGTAAAAGGAAACTAGATAATTCATTCGAGCTGCTTCTCGCTATTCTGTACACGGGGACATTAAATGATTGCATTCTCTCAACAATTTTCCAATTTTAATTCTTGAAACACCCAGTAACCCATGTAAAAAAGTTAAATAAAGTCAGTAAGCTGATGACTAAAATGGCATTCAGTGTATCACAATCCCCTGTACCAGCTCCCACTTCCCAAAGTTTAATTTCAAGAGAAAATTTACAATTTACTGTACATCCAGCAGCATCAGCAACTTTGTTGGCAGCATGAAAATTTAGTTAGCTGAAGTTCGCTGCCAAGAACCGACTGTAGAAATAAGTCCGCGCGGCGTCGTAAATGCTGATGCCCCCAGCCGAGCGCGAAAAATATCATCGGGTCGGGATTCGAACCAGCGCAGCCAGTAGGTTCAGGGTTCAAGCCGGGCCTGAACGCTGCCGACTTAGACACGGAGGAACGATAGGGAATGCAGCTCCCGGCGACGATCCGATCTCAGCTGTCGTTGACGCCCGAAGACTCTGGGGCTGTCAAAAGAAGATACGGTTTGGCCGACCGATCGACCGTCAACCTCGGAACGACCAGGACGACTGAAATATCGTGCTCGGGGGTTTTCTCGCACGCTGAGTCCAAATCTGGTAGTGCCGATGTCGTCCGGGCCCCGGGGACGTCATTTGGGGACCTCCCGAGCACGCCGATGACACTCCCACGACAAATACGATTCGGCTCCAAACGTTGCACCCGAGCTGGTGCATAAATTTCTTAAAAGTCGCCAAATATTATTATTATTAACAGCAAATCGCCCATAATAGTTTATTATCCTGATCATTTCATTATTGTCACATGGCACTTCACTGGCGTTGGCGCTTTGGAGCCACACAACGATGCACGGGACGGGAAGCATCCCCAAAGGATCACATCCTGGACGAGCGAGGCGGGATTGCCTACCCCAGGAAAGAATCACATCCCGCGACCACGATATGTCGGTGAGTGTGCCGTTGCCGTAATTATTAATTATTGCTCTCCCCCTTTGCCGTAGACCTTTGCCGTGCCGCGTCCCCTAGGGGTTATACCCTCTCCTCCTCCCCACCCCGCATTTCCCGCGCCTTTATGGAAACGAAAACAAACAGTGAAGATAGGTTGTCACGATCGGCGTTTCGGCCAATTACCGGTAATACCTACTCATATAGAGATCCTCCAATGGTCACGTGACCCTAGCACCGCCTTCCTCGGTCAGGAGCAACTCCTTTGCGAACGAGTGGCGAAGAGTGGCAAATTATGAAAAGTTGGGCCTAATTAGGCACATTTCGCCTACTTTATGGACCCAAAGACTGCTCACTTTATCACTGACGACAAAACTCACAGCTCCCAACGATTTTTGAGCATGACACTCCCCAAAAATATAAAAAGTTGACACTGAGTACCGAACAATGACACACGGTGTCAGAGGTTAGGTTAGACCATTCTTTGCTGAAACCAGTTAAAAAAGCATATGGATCCAATTTAATGATTCAGAAAATGTTGTCGCCATATCTCTCTTTAACTGGGCCCTACGATCTAACATTTTATTTCGACCTTTTCAACATTTTCCCCGGGCCCGCATTTGGAATCTCGCGCGGTTCGCCACTCAGTGGGCCTTGTGACGTCAGCATTGGAGGATCTCTATTTCGGGGGGACGACTATCGCTGGCCGGCCTATACTCGACCGAGCTCTCGCTCGCACTCGCAGGCCGGCCTATCCTCGACCGGAAATAGTCTTCCCAACTAAAGAATGGTGCACCGCTCCTGACTCTTGTCCACGGCTCTCCACCGGTTACCCCCACCACTTGGGGTCTGTGTAGTTAATCCGTGCGCATGCATGCATGCATGCATCGACTGCTAAAGACTCACTACTGTAGCTGAAATTGGGTATTTTGATGTCGGAAAACACATGAGTGTCAAATTTTAACGTTTTTGGGTTTCAACATGACGGTTACATGCGTGAGTTAGACGAGTAAAACCGAGTTAGGAGGCCGCGCGGGCTCGGCCCAGCTGAACGCTTAATTTTTCATACTGAGCTCGCGCGGTTGCGAGCTTGTATTTCCTTGTCTAAAGGTCCATCTACAATGAGCGGCGCAAGCGGTGCAGGAGTTCTGTTTCCGGTGCAGGGAGCGCCGCAAAAGATGGACAAAGTTCATCTCCTGCGCCTACTCCGCTGCACCGGAAACTTACGCGGTGTGTCTTTTCTTCTTCTTCACAAGTTTCAAGTTCCCGGTGCAGCGGAGTAGGCGCAGGAGATGAACTTTGTCCATCTTTTGCGGCGCTCCCTGCACCGGAAACAGAGCTCCTGCACCGCTTGCGCCGCTCATTGTAGATGGACCTTAATTCACCCATATTATCGGCATGTTGAGTCACAAATATGTTAAAAGTTAACACTCATCCGTTTTTCGACATCCAAATAACCAATTTCTGCTACAGTAGTGAGTCTCAAGCAGTCGATGCATGCATGCATGCATGCGCACGGATTAACTACACAGACCCTTGCTTCGGCTTGACTTCGGCACCCGCGAGATCTCGCGAGATATCGCGAGTCCTCGCGAGTCCTCGCAGGAGGACCCGCGACGCGGAGGATATCCGCGAAAGGACACCGCGAACCCCCGCGAAAGGATACGCGATCACTTCAGGACACCCGCGAAAGGACCCGCGATCACTTAGGACACCCGCGACAAGAGACTCGCGGTTCGCGGCCGCGGCTCGTGACGCTCGCGAACCTACCCCCTCCACCAGCCACAGGTGCCGAAGCCGAAGCGGAGCCGTTGGACCTTTATTACCCTGTTTTCGGTGCACCACTCTTTAGTTGGGAAGACTAAACACCAAGTATGAGAAATAAAACGCAGCATTTCAACCATTCGCGGTTCTCTCCACTGTAGGACTCCCCTCTCCTCCGCCTTTAAGTTTCTGCTGTTTCGACCTGCCTGGTAAGGTCATATAAAAGGCTAGGTCTGGGCAAGTGCAATGCATCATGGGAGAAGTGTTCGGAAGTGACGTATTGGCGCGAACCATTCTTACTGGGGTGGGGGAAACCGCGCGAAAACTTGAGTGCCGTTTGTCGACGAAACCATGTTAAAAACATAAAAATAACGAAAGTTTCAAGTGATAATCACTCAAAGTGTTGATTTCGTCCTTCGCTGAACCCCGCTCTTTACGGTACGTCTCACTTAGAGCGTAAATAAATCGAAATAAAGGCCTGGAATCTCTCCAATTTGAACGGCACACCATTTCGCGCGCGCGCATTTGCGGTGCATGATGGGAGAAATGCGCCCAATCAGAGCGCTTGTCTAGACCTAGCCTTTAATATGACCTTACTGCCTGGCTGACTTCCTGCTGAAGAGGCCAAGAAAACTGAGAAGTCTCTCTCTCTCTCTCTGACGGCACGTTAGCCAGCAGTTGGTGAAATTGGCTGGAGTTCTCCTCACATATCGTAATTATTTTGAGTTCACGATGTGAAAGGAGCTCCTTTTCTAACTTTCGAGAAAGACAGTGGAGTTTGTAGGCGAAGTCATTGCTTGAATTTCCTACCTGATTCCAAACTTAACCTCACTTAGCCCTCAGATTGCTTGTGTTTTTAAAGGGAAAATTAGTTTAATAAATAAGTTCTATTATGGTGGATTTAGTCTCGTGAGGCAGCTCGCCTCAGAGGTTTTCAGCC
>NW_026267141.1:902602-907370 GCF_000697945.3 Frankliniella occidentalis | reverse complement strand
AGTAGCATTAATACATAACAAATAAAAGCTACAGCAAGCTCTTTGATATTTTGAATACACAAATTGAGTGGGTAAAATAGCTAGTAGCATTAATAGATAACAAATAAAAGCTACAGCAAACTCACTTTGATATTTTGAATACACAAATTGAATAGTTAAACAACCTCCTAACATTTAGTCAGGAAACACATAGAGAAAGCAGAGCCAAACTTATAGAAGTTCAGAACAAGGCTAGAGCCAGTTCACTTGGATATTTTAGATAAACAAATGGAGTAGGCACAAAAACTCGTAACACTAATAAATAACAAATTAAAGCTTAAGTGAGCTCACTTGGATATTTAGAATACACAAATTGAGTAAGTGCAAAACCACAAAATTAACTGATAATAAATAAAGGCTAAAGCCGGCAGACTTGCATATTTTTGAATACACAAGTAAAGTTGGAAACATTACATTTTTAAAAACAAATATTTATAGCCAGAGCCAGAATAGAAATGGAAAAGGTAGAGTCAAACGTCAGAAAGTTTAGTACAAGGCTAGAGCCATCTCCCTCGCATATTTTGAATAAACAGGAGTGGGTACAAACCTTTCCAACTTTAACAGAACTCCCTAAATAAAATTGACAATGAGAACATAATTGATGGCATCTTCAAGATAACGTATTCAACCTCTTCTTGTGTGCTGACTTTCTGGTGGATTCCAGAAAGTAAGACCGATCATGTCCAAAGCAATGCTGTTGAGAGTACGATCCTTGCATTCACCTTCCTCTTTCAACTCTTTTATTCTCCTCTTGTTCTGCTCCAACGCCGCCAATAGCCGAGAGACAAACACTTTATCCTGCACAAATAATTACTTTGTTAACATCAACACACAGTTCCTATTCTGTTTAGGATTCACTTGCATACTGGCACAATAGACAAATAAAGAAATCTCACCATTTTCGTAGGGTAACAGTCCTTGCTTTTCGAGATTGAAGTTGTGAGTTGTGTCCGATGTTCCCCTCGTCTCGTGAGCCTGTGAGGCATTGCACCGAAATATGACTTGGAAGTGCGCTGGAACAAACAGTTAAATTACAACCACAAAGTGAAATGTGACAGACTTCTGTAAACATGAGTCTTCCTAACCTATACAGCTTAGCATTACTAACTGAAGCAAACGATCCCAGTTACAACATAACACGCGAATTGTACCGAGGTCTGAGAGAAATTTCAAAGCAGTCAGTAATACATAAAATTATGTGACTCACCTCGTTAAAAGTGTGAAAACGTCCTTATCGAAATTCGCCTGTCAGACAAAGGACATAAAGGAGCGAACCGCAAAAACAGCTTTGCTATTCAGACGGCAAACGTCGCGTACTTGAGTACACTTCCTAACATGTCCCAGATCTTAAAGAAACTGGCAACACGTGTTGCGGCGGACATAAAGGATTAAATAATATCAAATTCACTTCATAAGTGTGTCCGCCACCGAACAACTGGCGTCGTCTGACACCAACGGATATCGCTCTCACTCGCTCTCTAGTCGTCCCCCCGAAAGAATGGTGGACCTCCAGTGTTGCCAGGGATTGGCCGCTCGGAGGCGGTACGCAGCGCTCAAAAAGGCGGTACAAGGCGGTACGGAGGTGGGGGGTGCGCGCGAATTTCAAAATTAGAACAAAATTACCCTTAAGGTGTAGAGATGTTGCCTACTGTATGGGCGCACTGAACTGCAAATGATAAAATTTTTAAAAAATGCCCTTGAATTCGTCATTGTAAGAGCAACTAGTACGCACTGTGGGCATGGAGCTTGGTATATACCAATGATACCCCATATGGGGTTGTCACCAGGTGGATCTGGAGTGGATTAGTGACCGTTTGGGAACGCCCAGCGCGCCGAGCCGGGACAAACAGGGGGGAAATCAGGGAAAACCGACGTTTGGGGCCAGCTGGGGAAAAGGCGGTACGCTGGACCTCAAAGGCGGTATGGCGGTACGGAACCCGAAAAAGCGGTACAAATACCGCCAAGGCGGTACGTATGGGCAACACTGTGGACCTCTCCTGACTCTTGTCCACGGGCCTATCCAGTAACATGCATCCAACATCCTACATCTATGTTGCCAGATGTTGCAGTTGTCGTTTGTTTTGGTCAGAAATCGCCCAGTTCGGTGAGCGGGGAGAGGTTATGTGACAACGACACGCCCGTAAATGCCCCGCGACGGCCGCGCGAGGTCGCGAAAATTATTCTACAGGGGTAGATTGCGAGTTCGCGAGGGTGACTCGCGAAGGAGTAACCCGCGAAGTCGCGGGGGTAGGACGCGAGGGGTGACTCGCGAGCGCTGACGGGAGATCCTCGCGGGGGTGACTCGCGAGGTCCTCGCGACAGGACAGGCCGCGGTGCAGGTCCTCACGCGGTTTTCGCGGCTCTCGCGACCTCGCGGGGCCGTCGCGGGGCGTTTACGGGAGTGTTGTTGTCACATAACCTCTCCCCGCTCACCGAACTGGGCGATTTCTGACCAAAACAAACGACAACTGCAACATCTGGCAACATGGATGTAGGATGTAGGATGCAGGCAACTGGATACAACCCACGGCTCTCCACCTGTTACCCCCACCACTTGCTTCGGCACGACTTCGGCACCCGCGAGATCTCGCGATATCTCGCGAGTCCTCGCGGGACGACCCGCGACACGGAGGATATCCGCGAAAGGACACCGCGAATCCCCGCGAAAGGATACGCGATCACTTCAGGACACCCGTGAAAGGAACCGCGATCACTTAGGACACCCGCGACAAGAGACTCGCGGTTCGCGGGCGCGACTCGGGACCCTACCCCCTCCACCATCTACAGGTGCCGAAGCCGAAGCGGAGCCGTTGGACCTTTATTAGGCTCTTTGAGGTCCACCATTCTTTAGTCGTCCTCCCGAAAGAATAGTGCAATGCTGAAGGCGGATCCGGTGGCTCTTTTCCCCCACCAAGCAGTTTGCTCTATTCTGATTGGTGAAACTGCTTGGTGGGGGAAAAAGAGCCACGGGATCCGCCTTCTGCACTGCACCATTCTTTAGGGAGGACGACTATAGAGATCCTCCAATGGTCACGTGACCCTAGCACCGCCTTCCTCGGTCAGGAGCAACTCCTTTGCGAACGAGTGGCGAAGAGTGGCAAATTATGAAAAGTTGGGCCTAATTAGGCACATTTCGCCTACTTTATGGACCCAAAGACTGCTCACTTTATCACTGACGACAAAACTCACAGCTCCCAACGATTTTTGAGCATGACACTCCCCAAAAATATAAAAAGTTGACACTGAGTACCGAACAATGACACACGGTGTCAGAGGTTAGGTTAGACCATTCTTTGCTGAAACCAGTTAAAAAAGCATATGGATCCAATTTAATGATTCAGAAAATGTTGTCGCCATATCTCTCTTTAACTGGGCCCTACGATCTAACATTTTATTTCGACCTTTTCAACATTTTCCCCGGGCCCGCATTTGGAATCTCGCGCGGTTCGCCACTCAGTGGGCCTTGTGACGTCAGCATTGGAGGATCTCTATAATAACTAGCCGAAGTTCAAGCACTTAGAAGGCTGTAGTGCGGCATCTGAATGTGAATGTGGAATCGTTGTTATTTTCTAAGTTGCGCACCGCGCGGCAAGAACAATAGAGTTCTAATGTTCTTGCCGCGCGGTGCTTGTCAATGATGAAAACATGTAATGAAAGTCAGTCAATTTCTTGCGTCTGGGTGTAATGTTATGGTCCGTCTGGTCTGACTCTGTTCCTGAAAACTTTTTTTTTATCATTGGAACACGCCTTCCACTAAATCAGTTTGATAAACATTATGAAGTGAGCTGCGTCCAGACAAGAGGGTCGCTTGGGTCGCTTGGGTTGTTTGGGTCGCTGTGGGGTCTCTGAGGTCTGCGCAGAGAACCAAAACGTGGCTTCTGCGCCGGCTCAGAGACCCAAGCGACCCAAGCAACCCAAGCGACCCTCTTGTCTGGACGCAGCTATGATACTTCACATTTTGACAATCATAAAAAAGTTGATTTTATGTAAAATCGACGTTTAAATTCGCATATATTATTGCCAATTCGTTTTGTTTGCTCCGCATGGGACATACACGGTTCAGATTTTCAAAAATTTTGTTTTATATGACATTTAACATTTGGCAAACGATTAGTTTGCGCGAAGTGATGTCAACATTACGAAATGTAAGAACAACTCACATTTCGTTGACATAAAAGATTTCGGGGTGGAAAAATTGCCGAAAGAGAGGATACAACACAATATGGCTTAAGTGATGATACAAATAAAAGGCATTAGACAAAGATTAAACCATGTTGTATTTTTTAAAAATTTCGTCTATGATAGTGTCAACAATGGAAAAGCTTCATGGGGCGATCCCGACCCGTATGGCTGGGTATAGCTTTATGCTGTCTTTACCTCGTCTTTCCAACAATGACAAATTAATGAGAACGTAAAGTCGAAAGAATTACAAAGGAAAGACGAAAGGAACGACAACGAAATCACAAGCGAAAGACGAACTAGTTCGTAATTATTTCGTCTTTATTTAGAGTTTCCCTTGTCTTTAAAAACGACATTTTCAAGGACAAAATAAAGACCAAATAATGACAATGCGACCGGGGGAGCCAGAGAGGGCTTTGGAGTGGGGGAGGGGGAGGAGTTTGAGCGGAGCAGCCGTGTTGCCACACTGCCTTGACAAGGTTTGTGTACCTCGTGATTTTTCATCCAAACCGTCCAGCACGGGCGGGGTGGGGTGAGGAGGAAGGAGGGG
>NW_026267141.1:901801-902552 GCF_000697945.3 Frankliniella occidentalis | reverse complement strand
GCTTTGGAGCCACACAACGATGCACGGGACGGGAAGCATCCCCAAAGGATCACATCCGACAAGCGAGGCGGAATTGCCTACCCCAGGAAAGAATCCTGCCCTGCCCTCCCAGCGCGCGGGGGCGCGAGCGAGCTGGAGACCATCCAGGAGCGCTACATGACCTGCCTGAAGACTTACGTAGACAACCAGTTCCCCCAGCAGCCGTGCAGATTCCACGATCTGCTCGTCCGTCTGCCAGAGGTAAGTACTATCAGATTAGTCTGAATTTTAGAGAGGAAAAATGTGCAAGGCTTGTGCTTGCTTTATTCTACTGTTTGTTTTGGCACCTTTGGAGCTGTTTTAAAGTGCACCCCACCGAGACACTGACCGTCGACATTCCTGTTCAGGTGCAGTCGGCGGCGGCGCTATTGCTGGAAAGCAAAATGTTCTACGTGCCGTTCCTCCTCAACTCAGCCATTCAACGGTAGTGCAGGAGGGGACGGATTTTATTTTATCTTGCTGTGATGTGATTGTAAAAAGAACCATTTTGTGGCTTATATTTTGAGAAAGTGATGTGAGTGTGTATGTGTGAGTGCGTATGTATGTATGTAAGTATGTATGTAAGTATGTATGTATGTATGTAAGTATGTAAGTATGTGTGTGTGAAGGCGCCGTACTGGGCGGCCCCATCATCTCATTGTAAGTTATGTCATGCATCATCCACAGAATGGGCCGCCTGATTTGTACATAGTATAAATTGTATAAATATATA
>NW_026267141.1:897574-901751 GCF_000697945.3 Frankliniella occidentalis | reverse complement strand
TTAACAAAATATTCCATTTACTTCTTACTCCAACTCATATTTGTTTAATGGCTCTGCAATATACACATTATTTTCAAAATTGATTTTAAAAACCACAGTGCTCAAACACTCCACATAAACAATTTCACGAGGTGAGGCAGATGGAATGACAGTAAAGATGTGGTGAACTTTCACAGTGTCATTACAAAATGCTGGATCTAAGTCTATAGGCTTCACAACGGCTACATAGTCTGCCACACACTCACAATTACCTGTACAAGTACAATCTTTTATCCTCGCAAATGTTTCAATAACACCATATTTTGTAATATTGTTGATGTTATATCTAATGATCATAGGATTTATTTAACCAGAATTTTAGAGTGGACATCGCCGCTTTTCGTTATTAATAGGTATAGTGCTTGATGGTTTCCGGTCCGGAATATTGAATTGTTCCATATTCCGGTTATTGTTGTGGGAGGTTAGTAGTGTGCTCCTGTGGCTCAATTTTTACACGCACAATTAAGTTGTAAGTTATTTTTTGAGGCCGAGTAAATGATGCCGGTGATGTAAATAATTTGGCTCACTGTCAGCTTTGTTGAAAAAGTGTTGGATGGGTAGACTCCTCCAATCCATGCAGTATGTTAAATAAGCTATTTCAGAGAAATGGGAAAGAAGAACAGCACGAATAACAAGGTGGCCCACGATTCGTCGCCCGGTTTCCCCCTCCAACTGAGCGACGAATCACAGGCCTCCTTGTTATTCGTGCTGTTCTTCTTTCCCATTTCTCTGAAATAGCTTATACTGTTGTAGGTCACTTATGCAAATGCAGGTGAACTGCCAGTGTTTTATCACATATCACATATTTTACTCGATTATTCTCGTGGAACAGAAAACTTTATTACTTTCTGGTTGGGGTGCAAACCGAGTGGTACTATTTGCGTAATCCCCCAAACAATCAATCAATGTGCATTGCAGATAATTTGCAGCTGCCCCTTCGTACTTAATGCTTAGTCCAGTGCCAAAATTAGTTATTTGAAAGACCATGGCCATTTAGAGACGCATGGGGGGAGAGCCATTTAAAAGTGTATTGTATGAGTAAATTATATGTAAGTAATAGTTGATGAGCGCTTAAAGTACCGTTTAATATGATTGCAGGAACTCGGCCCAGAAATGTTCTTGACATGAGCAAGAGAAGTCTATGGAGTCATTTTACCCAAAAGAATAGGTGAGTTGACATGACAGTAACCGCCAACGCTGCGGTCTAATATGTCTCTGTACAGACACTATGAGGAGCTTCCTTTTGTGTGCATCAAAGGGTGGTATTTGATGTTTTTTGTGGTGCCTTGGTTCTTTGTTGTCGATTTCAATCCTTCCCTGTCAAAATCCGGGCTGATTTGTTATCACTGAAAATGTCTTCAAAAAATCTTGGCAATTTGGAAAATTGCTGGAATTGGTTTGGACTCCATTTTCACATGCTCTGTCTAAATATCATGGTGCCGACCCACTACAGCAGAGTTCTTAGCCACCCGCCCTTATTTAGAGAGACCAGCTCTTATAATACTCAAGTTTCTGTGGACAGGGGTGGTTTCTGACAGAAACAAAGTAGTTTTGTGGTGCCTGGTTCACCCCTGTCGATTCGAATACTCCTCCGACGAAATCCGGACCCATCAATTTATTGCGTTTGTAAATTTTGCCAAAATTAAAAAAAAAATTGAAAGTCGATGGAAATGGTTGGGATTGGCCCATTTCAATCTGTCCGTCGAAATTTCGCGCAGCCGGTCAATTTCAAGTGAGTTACGCCTGTTTTTCTTGGACCAGTTCGCCTGCGAGGTAGGCAGCCCATCGTACGCTACCCGCCAGATTCTAAAGACCTCCTTTTGAAACGCAAGGTTCTCTGGACAGGGGTGGTTTCTGCGAGGGTTTCTGGCGGAACCAAAAGTAGTTTTGTGGTTCCCTGGTTCCCCCCTGTCGGTTCGACCACTTTTCCGTCGAAATCCGGTCCCATCAATTTTCGCTAAAAATAGGAAGGCTATAGCCTTCGTAAATTTGGCCAAAAATGAAAAATTTGAAAATTGCTGGAAATGGTTGGGATTGGTTTGACAGCACCCTCTCACTAACTCTTCGTCGAAATTTCATGTCGCAGACCCATTTTAAGCGAGTTACGCCTGTTTTTCTTGGACCGGCTCGCCTGCTAGGTAGCAGCCACGGACTGGCCCGGTCGGGCTAGTCGGGAAAACCCGACCGGGCCCCAGGCGAAAAAGGTATCTTTTGGGGCCCTTGAAGGCAAAAAGGTATCTTTTGGGGCCCCTTGACGGCAAAAAAGGTATCTTTTGGGGCCCCTCGGAGCAGTTTCCAGACTGGGCCCCTAGACCCCCAGTCCGTGGCTGCTAGGTAGGCAGCCCATTGTACGCTGCCCGCCAGATTGAAAAGACCACCCTTAAAACTCAAGTTTCTCTGGACAGGGGTGGTTTCTGAATGAATCAGAAGTAGTTTTGTGGACCCCTGGCCCCTGGGTCACCCCTGTCGAATCGTCTACTTTTCCGGCAAAATCCGGACCCACCCATTTTCGCTAAAAATGGGAAGGCTATAAGCCTTTGTAAATTTGGCCAAAAATGAAAAAAATAAAAATCGCTGGAAATGATTGGAATTGGTCTAGGAGAGTCGCCTTTGACCTCCTCTGTCGAAATTGCGTGCTTCCTGCCTCTTTTGCATCCTGTTTCTTCAACTATAAAATTGCGTCTTTGGTTTGTTGCAGGAAGATCGGCCTGGAGGTGACCTGAATTTGACATTAGCAAAGCAGCCTATGTGTCACCTGATGTATGCTGAGTTGGCGTCGCAGCATACAGTAGGAGGAATCGCTCCTTTTTCTCATGATCGCAGGAATGAATCTGGTAAGTTTTGACTTTCAATGTGATGTTAACATAAAATACCAGTACATTTATGGTAGTCATGTCTGGTAAAAGTTTATTTTGTTATTGTTTCTATTTGGGGGTTACTTGTCATTTCTTTACTGCTTATTCTCATTCCATATATATGGCTTATTAGTTGAGCCTAAAATATAGAGTCTTGTTTTAATTTTAGTGCGGAACTGGAGGCAAATCATTTGTAATCACTGACAGTAATGCTGCTATTTTATTTATTTCATTTGTATGGTACAGTTGTAGTAAAATAGAAAGTGATGCTGCTTCTTGTCCAAAGGAATGTGCCTGGACTTGATGCCGACCACCTGTAACAGAAAGTTCATTCTATGAGCTGGCGTCACAGTGATACATATGGTCCAGAACATGTTTGAGTTGAACTCTGAGAATTTGAATTTAACTTTGATTTTTATCATTCTTTTTCAGGTATTCAGATTCGCTCCAAGTCACCAGCAGAAACAAGCCGGCTACTTGAGGAAGACTTTACTCTTATAATGTAAATGATTTGAAACAATAAAGAATAAAAAATGCCTACATCTGACATTTTACTTGATTTCATACACCTAGTTTACTAGAAGCCCTAGAAGCTGTGGTAACTGTGGATGTAGTAGCAGACTGCCACCACTACCGCAGTGACGTCACAGGCGTCTCTGATGCAGCGGCCGTAGTGGCAGCAGTAGGTTTACCACTACTACTACCCCCACAGCCCCCGCAGCAGCGGCGGCAGCCCACTACTACCTCCACAGCAGCCGCAGCCGAGAGGAGGGCAGGGGGAGGGGAGGTTTTTTCGGACGGCTTAGGGCCACGTCCAACCCGCCTCATTAACACCGTGAGGTCACGCGTTGCATGTACAGTCCCCATGCAAAGGGTCCGCTGACTCCACAGCGTTGAGCGGAACGGTTCCGCTAGACCCTTCCACAATGTGGGTGGTGAATTTACAGGGGGGTAAAAAAATAAATAACTGGACCAACGGTTATCACTGTGACCCCAACTCAACTTAAATCTGATGATTCCATGGGCTGCAAGGCTGATGTCCAGGACAGGTAACTCCAGGCCGATATTTTCCTGCAACAAACCAGAGGCAGTTTTAGTCGAAGAAACAGGATGTAAAAGAGTCAGGAGGCAAGCAATTTCGACAGAGGAGGTCAAAGGCGACTCTCCCAGCCAATCCCAACCATTTCCAGCGATTTTAAAAATTTTCATTTTTGGACAAATTTTGTGTTTTTAGCGAAAATGGGTGGGTCCGGATTTCGACGGAAAAGTAGTCGAATCGACAG
>NW_026267141.1:875662-896984 GCF_000697945.3 Frankliniella occidentalis | reverse complement strand
AAATGGCCCGGCGGCGTGAAATTTCGACGGAGAGATTGAAAGAGTATGCTGTCGGACCAATCCCAACCATTTCGAGCGATTTTTAAATTTTTCATTTTTGGCCAAATTTACAAAGGCTATAGCCTTCCTATTTTTAGCGAAAATTGATGGGTCCGGATTTCGACGGAAAAGTGGTCGAACCGACAGGGGGGAACCAGGGAACCACAAAACTACTTTTGGTTCCACCAGAAACCACCCCTGTCCACAGAAACTTGAGTTTTATAAGAGCTGGTCTCTCTAACTAAGGGTGGATGGCTAAGAACTCTGCTGTAGTGGGTTGGCACCATGATATTTTGACAGAGCATGTGAAAAGGGAGGAAAAGGAAGCTCCTTTTAGTGTCTGTACAGAGACAAATTGGACCAGCGTTGGTGGTTACTGTCATGTCAACTCACCTATTCTTTTGGGTAAAATGACTCCATAGACTTCTCTTGCTATGTCAAGAACGTTTCTGGGCCGAGTTCCTGCAATCATATTAAACAGAACTTTTAACGCTCACCAACTTTTAATTACATGTAATCTACTAATTCAATACACTTTTAAATGCCTCTCCCCCCATGCGTCTCTAAATGACTGTGGTCTTTGAAATAACTAATTTTAGCACTGGATTAATCATTAAGTACAAAGGGGCAGCTGCAAATTATCTGCAACGCACATTGATTGATTGTTTGGGGGATTACGCAAATAGTACCACTCGGTTTGCACCCCAACCAGAAAGTAATAAAGTTTGCTGTTCCACGAAAATAATATCGAGTAAAATATATGATATGTGATAAAACACTGGCAGGTTCACCCATTTGCATAAGGACCTATACAACAGTATTTAACATACTGCATGGTATTGGAGGAGTCTACCCATCCAACACCTTTTCAACAAAGCTGACAGTGAGCCAAGTTATTTACATCACGGGCATCATTTACTCGGCCTCAAAAAATAACTTACAACTTAATTGTGCGTGTAAAAATTGGGCCACAGGAGCATAACCTCCTACAACAATAACCGGAATGGAACAATTCAATATTCCAGACCGGAAACAAGTAAGCACTATACCTTGCGATTAATATCGAAAAGCGCAGATGTCTACTCTAAAATTCTGGTTAAAATCCTATGATCAATAATTATATGAGTACGTATTATCGGTATTTGGCAGAAACGCCGATCGTGACACCGATTTTCAATGTTTGTTTACGTTTACGTTTCCATTGCGGGGTGGGGAGGAGGAGAGGAGTAGGGGGGCAAAGAAGGGGGAGAGCAATAATTACGGCAACGGCACACTCACCGACATATCGTGGTCGCGGGATGTGATTCTTCCCTGGGGTAGGCAATCCCGTCTCGCTTGTCCAGGATGTGATCCTTTGGGGATGCTTCCCGTCCCGTGCATCGTTGTGTGGCTCCGGGCGGCAACACCAGGGAAGTGCCATGTGACAATAGTGAAATGATCAGGATAATAAACTAGGAACGACTTAAAAAGTCACGTGTCTTCGCCATTTAAGGCCCCGTTATACAGAACTGTAGTGGTTTTATCAGTGCAGTCGTACCGGGTGTCCAAGAATACGCGGCAGCTCGATGGGTTGCCTACGCACTAGCGTGCAGGCGCGCAGGGCGAGGGGGGAGCGGTGGAGGTGCGCACCATCAAGCGAATTCCGAACAGACTATAGAGGCGCCGTTTAGGACCATACTATTTTTCAAAGAATGTGAAAAAGAGGGAGTACCTACCCCGCTTTTACACGGGGCCCCGCGTGCTTAACTTCGGAGTTCGGATGGGATCCGGTGTGTCCACGCCAGCAGCCAGACTTTTAGATCCGACCAACTGTTGACCAGGGTTGTCGCCTACCCGCTTTAACAGGAACGACGGGTGCCCAATTTGTTTTGGAAGTACTTTTCTCATCTCACCGCAGTAGTTAGCGAACTGTGGTCTCTGTTCTGATAGCGCTCCAGGGAACGAATCATTCTACGCTGTCGCTGACTGGCGTCGCTCCTTGTCTCCCGTAATACAGGACCGACTTTGAACGCGCAGTCGGTAAGACGGGCGGGCGGCCGAGCGCGCTAAATCATGCTTGTGTCAAACTGTTCGCCCGAGATGCAGATATATATTTTATCTCCTTCACTTCTGTGGGAGCTGAGGTTGCTCAATTGTGACCAGTCTGAAACTGTCTGGGGTTCGACTCTAAGTCGGCAGCGTTCAGGCCCGGCGTGAACCCTGAACCTACTGGCTGCGCTGGTTCGAATCCCGACCCGGTGGTATTTTTCGCGCTCGGCTGGGGGGGCATCAGCATTTACGACGCCGAGCGGACTTATTTCTACAGTCGGTTCTGATGAAGCTGCCTGTGGCCGTGTCGGCTGTAGCTACAACTGTGTTGCTACACACAGGGGCGTAGAGGCGGCCGTCGCGCCGGTTGCCACCTCTTCCGCGCCTGCACGCCAGTGCGTAGGCAACCCATCGAGCTGCCTCGTATTCTCCCGGACAGGTGATGTTACATGGGAAGTTGGGAATGTACATACCGGTATACACAAATATGACAGGTTTATGTCAGTCATGATTTGTTTATTTTACTGGACTAAAAGCTGTCCTCAGGAAATCCATAAAGAACAAAAAAATACTAAAATCCAGAAAACACTTTTAGAATGTAGGGGCCTTAAATCAACTCATGCAACTAAAATTTGTTGTATGCCAACTACATTAGACATAGTATGTGGAAGTTGCAGTGCAACTGTCTCCCAATTTCACACACACAAAAAAAAAAACAATTATAAGGAATTTGTAAATTTTATATCCATTTTCAAGTCATGTCTGCTCACAAGGCACATCGAGCAGAAAGTCGGGTTGAATAATGAAAACCCTGAATTAACCAGACGCAAATACATTGCATAAATTTAAATCAACCAGTGTTGAGTAATTGTACAACTGAGCTATTCACAGAAATATATACATTTATGTATAGTAATTAATTAAATATAAAAAGAGCCTAGATTATGTACACAGACTTTTGACTTGCTCCATGACATGCGTTTAACACAGCTCAGCTGAGCATGGAATGACTGTTTAAAGAGATTCTGATCTCCATTCGGGCAGTTCAGGTTAAATCAATAAATGTTTCAAACAAAAAATTTGGAATTTAAGTGAAGAAAAAACATTTGAAGGCATCAAGAAGTGGGTAGGTGGGCATTTAACTTAGGGTTATAACAATCTTTTGCTTGCTCACCACTACAGCACCACACAGGTTGTACTTACACACTGTATATATGCATGCAACAACCATTCAGAATGAAGGGCATTAAAGCTTACTGGTGTTGATTTTTTTTAAATAAAAATTTCCATCACAGCAATTCAGAACCTGTACCCCTTTAGAGTATTACAGGAAAATTGTATTAAACAAAATAATCGTTCCATTTTGAAATGATTATGATCAGGAAATAATATTGAAGAACACTAAAAGTCATTCATACCAGCTGATTGTAATGGAGCACTATTACTCTACAATTATATAAATTATAAACAATATATTAATAATAAAATTGGCAACCATTCATGGCTATTGGCAATGGACATCACATTAACTGCTCAAATTGACAGGACTCCAACAAATCATCTTACTGTGCTTATTTATGTTACCCTTAACAGAACAAGTTATTAATAAAATCAATTTTAACAAACAGGAAATGAACATGAAAACGACAAACAAACTTTCAAAACTTACTGAAAAATAAAAAAAAAACTGGGTAATTTTGAAAGGTTTGATAGAGTTGTAAAAAATTCTTTTGACAAAGAGGGCATAATACTTTCCTATTATCTTAATAAAGTGATTCCTGTCACATTTTATTGGATTGATAGAAACCTTAAACACTCTAATTAAAGCTATCCTTAGCAGACTTAACTGACTTGAGTCTAGCGCCACAAATACAATAGTTAAGAGTAAAGGTTAGAGAATTATTTTATTATTTTCAAATAAGGAATACATGTAACCGTAATAAGAACTGCCTAATCTCAGTACGCAGAAATGCTTTGGAATACCATATACATACATGTATGTGTTACTTTGTATGTTACACCTTGATAGGAAAGACAAATAGACCAATCAATGGCTAAGAGGTACAATGAGATGAAGAAAGTTTCCTTCATTTGGTGATAAATCAACAAAACACAAACAACAAGGAAATATTTGGAGTTAAAAATTTACTATTAGGTAAAATTTTCCAAACTTTGTGTTAGAGTGGTTAACAAGTCAAAAACATTTAACCACTTCAGCAAAGAAACAAAGGTAAGTTTCAAACAAAGAACTTGATTTTAACAAAACAGGCAAAAGCACTTGCAAGACTTTTTGTAAGTTGAAGTGCAATACAAAATTTAAGATGAAAATTTGAAGACTAACAGGAATTAAATAACAGAGCAGTGATCAGAAGTTACACATGCCTGTAGCGGGAAGGATTGTATAACAACATAATTATGATCACACATAACGGGAATCTTAATTCCTTCGTTTTAAAGAGGCACTTCAAAGAAAATTCATGTAGCAGCCAGGATGCCTCGCCAGCGAGACGCTGCTTATTAGTATCACAAGGCCTTAATTGAGACCACTTCTTGTATAGTCCAATGGGTTCTTCACTGGCACTGAATAAATTATTGGAGCAGTTTAACTAAGTTAAACTAGAGAAATAATCATCACATTTATCAGAGCAAGTATTTGGCACAATGCAAATTGCACTGATTTAAGTGCTCCACTCCACATAATAATGTAATTTTTCACTATTCATAAACCACAAATTCAATGTATTAATATGAATACATTAGTAATGGCACCAATTTCAGTCAGTGGCAGGCTGTGCAGAAGCCTCTGCTTGTGATGGTGAGGTGGGTGACTGTCCAGGATTTGCTGAGGCTGGTGCTGAAACCCGTTGTTGAACCAAGGACAGCAGGAGATCAGAGTACTGCTGCATCATTGTGACAGCACTGCCACTTCCCCCTGTTGCAACTAAATCTTGCAGCTTGTTGGCGAGAGCAGGATCAGAAGATGGTGAGCCGTTTGTAACTGGCATCCCATTTGTTGCACCACCAGCAATAAGTCGTAAAGTGCGTTGTGCTTCTCCAACTGCTCCTTCCAATCCTTGAAGAAGAGGATCTTGACTGTTACGCTCTGTGCTTTCCATTGCAAGTCTCTTGTGCAGTTGTACAACAGTGTCTGCTGTGCGCATGAGTTGGTCAGTAATTGAAGAAATCAGTTCGTGGGACACTGTTGAAAAAGACATCACAATATAAACAATGCTAATAGAATTCTGTAGAGTTTAATGTAGAATAATTATACTTACAAGGAGCACTAGCTAGGTCAACACCACTGTCTGTGTCCTTGACTGGTAACTCTTGAGGGGATGGGTCTAGTTGGTGTGATAGATTGGTGGGATTACTAGAAGAGGTTCTTAGACGAGTTGGGCGAGGAGGTGGAACAGGTGCTACAAGATCACGCTCCCCTCCAAACCTGTTTATGGGAACCGAAGTCATTGTTCTTCGATGAGGTACAGCGCTGTGACCACCGGGTGGAAGGCTCATTGGAGCGCTGGAGAAAACCAATTCAAAGTTAGATTAATCTGGATGATCAATTAAAGTTAAAATTACTTTTGAAAACCAATGTACAGGTGAGAAGAAGTTCGTACCCAGAAGACCTATCTATGCTTGAACTTCTTTGTCTTGGCTTTCCTACAGATGATATCTCCTCAGAACTTGAATCCTCATTGTTTCCAACTTGACTAAGGTTCACTGAAACACAATAAGAAACCAGTTAATACTGTAATTCAAATCTAAATTTACCATTTAACACGTTGAGTGCGGCTTGACCCATTACATTGTGGGTCCTAATAAAATAAGATTGCCAAGACCCACCGCACCTTATGTGTTGAGGGAGGTGAATACTAATCTAGAGTAAGAACTTACTGCTGGAGAAAGCTCCTGACAGACCACGCTTTGCTGGCATTCGTCCTTTCCCTCCAACTCCGCTGGTCATTTTGTTTTGAGAAGATATGGTGGGTCGCATAAGTCCATTCATACGAGTTGCAGGCGTTGGATGGTGGCTCAAACTCAAATCACTCTCTGAATCACTCTGTAGTTTTTAAGAGGATAAGAGTAATTAATAACAATAATCATCATAAAGTATTAATAATATGCAATATTGAACAAATATTTCTAGTTTATTTTTTTAGTACTAGACCTGATTCAAAACGCCAACTGAACTACTCCTTGTCATAGCTGATCCAGTCTTAAATCCTGGTCGAGGAAGAGTACGACTTGCACTGCTTGGTTTGTGGTTCGAGACTTTACCTGAAACTAAAATACAAAATTATATGACCAACTCTACTGAAAGATTTTGAAAAATGAAAAAATAACATTAAACTGTGATATATAATTAAATGCCTGAGCTACTTCTCCATTTTTAGAGAACCTAATGTCTATTGTCTACCATAACAAACTTTCAGAACAGATAATAAACTAAATACAGTCTAGTTCACAGTGGGGTTGACTAAAAACAAACCGTGAACATGCGCAAATAGTTACACTACTACATCGCAAAAGCTACATTGTTAACATGAAATGCTGAAGTTTCGATGAAATCTAGGATTGAAATTTACAGTACACATTTGTTTTGCCAGAGTCTGCATAAGTCAACAAATTGTGATTAATCTGAGGGAAAGAACTCATAATTCTTGTGAATACTATTGTTACTTGGCTCACAGAATTACATAACATACACCTTTTCATTTGACATTAAATCTAAGTTCCAATAATTTTATTTCTGAGCTAGTTGTCTGTTGGTGTATTCATTTAAAGGATGGGTACCTTGGACAGGTGTTCTTCGGGGTGAGGGATTGGCAAGATCGCTGAGGGAACAGGCTCGACGTATAGCACCTCCAGGCTCAGTGCCACCATCATCACTGTCCACAGCTGTTAGGCGAATTTCAGATATCAATACACATGCATAAAAACAACACAATTATAAGTTCTCATCATCTGAAAATTTCTCTCAGTGCAATAGATTTGCTCCGCCAAATTCATTTGATGTAAAGCGCACCCCAGTTTCCTAACTTTTCTTTCGCATGGAGAGAGAGAGAGAGAGAAATTAGTCAGACTTTTGAGAAAAGCAACCAACAAAGCTTTAAAAACACACTGTAAAACACAATAAAAACAACAGTGAAAAACAAATCATAAATTCTAAAAATCTAAATAGGAAATAAAATAAAAATCTGCAGTGAAAGCTGACAAGCGTGGTGTTCTGAGTACTAGCTACACAGAAACATTACATAGAACAAAATAAAAAGCATACTGCTCTATTTATTTTTTACACTTTTGAATGAAACCAGAATGGTTGGGAAATTTGTAATTGAAGTTAAAAATGGGTAAAAAGTGTAGTTTTGCCATCAGTGTGATAACTTTCTTAGTGAGTCAGCATAAAGCTAAAAATCAAAACATTAGCATGTGTTTCCAGACAAACAAAAGCTGCACATAGAGAAAGAGTCTGATGGGCTACCTGGAAGAACTGGTGTGTATTTATAATGAGCTGTGGGAGGAAAAAAAAACAAAACATGTGTATAAATAATAAAAAGAAAAAGAAAAAGAAAAAAGACAAAAAAAGAAAAAATTAATTAGGGAAGTTCAATAAAGAAACAAACCAATGCAAAACCTTCATAAGGGTAACTTTTAAAAAAACAATAATGAGGTTGGATTTAGAATGACAAGGAAGTGAGAAAGAGTAAAGGACTGATTCAGAGAGTACAGGGGGAAGGCGAATAGTCTGAACTTAGTAGCAGCATGCAAACTTCTGAGTACATGCAACACCTTCAAGACAAAACATCAACTAATAACTGAAAAATGCGTTTGTGCAACACAGGCTAACAAATGGTCAGTCTTTATAACAATCTGTGCTGTACCTGAAACACATTTGGAAGGCAACAATTGGTGGTGATTGTGTTGTCGAAGGGCTAGGCGCTTTGCCAGCTGATTAGATGCAGCTGGTGTTGGTGTGTGCCCTGGAATAGATAATCCCACAGGACGAGGCCACAAACGTTTAGGAGAGTTTGCACAAGAGGAGGATGTAGCAGGTGTAGAGGATCCAGAGTCCCAATTAACAACAGCTAGGCTATCATCATTACAATCGGAAAGACCATCCTCACTGCGAGAAAAGGACATTGATATTGTTGTATCAGTATCTCCCTGGCATGGTACAGAAGGTGACCTGCTCATGTGCTTGGGCCAAGCTTTCGGCTTTGGTAAAGCACTGGATTCAAATTTTTTTGAAAGTAATTTCACATGGGAAACAGTTTGTTGCAGTGTATTACTGCCAGTGTCCTCAGAGCTAGGTCCTTTAACCTCCAAGCTTTCACTTCCTTTGCTATTACCATAGCACTCTGAAATTTCCTTGGCAACAGATGAAATTGTCTCGTTAGTGACCTGACACTTTTCTGCATCTTTCATGGGTTTTGATGAGTTACTACCAATATCATCACTGTTGCTGCTATCAGGACTTACAGTTGCCCTCTCTGCCTTTTCAAAAAATTGATCAGAATTTTTAGAGGTTCGTACTGTATCTTTAGGAGCCACTGCTTTAACTTCTATTCCGCGAATGTGCTTGGCAGGGGTTTTAGATTTTGTCCATGTGGCACTACCACTCATCAATTCACGGGGCAAACCCTTGACCATGGCCGCAGACTTTCCTTTATCTTCCTGCTTCCCACTAGATTGCTGTAGGGCCTTCAGATGGCTTCTTCCAGGACCTGGTATGGTTCCCATTTTCAGCCTTGGTTTAGGTGGTTTGTGGGCAATTACAGGCTTCACTTTAATTTCAGGTTTAGGGGCTGTAGGTGGTCGGCTCACAGGAGGTTTCCTTTCACTAAGTGGGAAACTTAGTCTTCTATTACCAGAGTCCCCATCTGTGCCACTTCCACTATCAAGAGGTATGAAAAATGACTGAGGCTTGGCTTTCAAAGACACTGAACGATACAGTGGAGGTGGAGAAGTTGGCTGAGAATATGCTCCAGTTGGTGCTTGTAAAGTTCCAGAAAACTCAACAGGTTCTAAGGAATCAAGCATAGCACCATCTGGAACCATCGGAGACCCAGCTCGTTCTCTACCAGGACCAAAGCGAGATGACCTTGTGTCGTGCAAACTCCTTGTTCTGAACACTCCTCTGGGAACATTTTCATTACCAATGAATCCTTGACTTGCCGTTTCAAATCCACTATCTTCATAAGTTGGCATTCGTCTGCTGCTTGTACCAGAAAATGTTGGCATTTGCATTTCACTGTCATCAGTAAGAATACTCTCTGTGCTTTGAGCATTGCTCCGAGAGTCACGAAGTTGGCGAGATCCAATGCCTTGAAACAGGAACTGATAGTCACTTTCATCTGTTAAGATGCTCTCTGATGATCTACAAGCTTCACGGTTTCTGAGGAAAAAGCTGGCGCTACTATGGCGATCAATCTGGAGAATATCAGCAGATGAGGACAACTGACTTCCATCAGACAGAATACTTTCCTGAGACAGAAAAACTTCACCCACTTGCCTGTCTAGGCCATGCTGACCTGCCGCACTTGCACTCCTGAAACGGTCTAGTTCTGTGTTGTCAGATGTGTTGAAAATTTGATAGTCACTTACACATCTTCTGGGAGGCTTTCCAAACTCACTGGTAGACTCCAAAGAGTCAGAGCTGAAACTTCCTGCATCTGAAAGTTTATCTTCATTTTTCATATCATCTTCCAGTTCAGGTTCTGGAGTCTCTAAAATTGACTCAGTGGACCTGGTTGTGGGCTTCCTTCTAAACATTTCAGATGGTAAGGAGACACTGTTAAAATCTACATAAAAGGTACATGATCTATTTTTGTTACCCAGTGTTTTCTGTCCAGTTTTCCCTGTGTCCTCTGAATCAGTTATAGCACCAGAGTTAGTGGGAGAATGAAGGTCATCACAGACAGGAGATTCCGGAAGAGATAAAACGTTAGTATTCAATGCTCGATTAACACGTCGAAACTTGTTAGTAGAGACTGCAGACATCCCAGAGAGATTGAGTGAAGAAGGACGATTTGCTGTCATAGCAGCAAGGGAAATTTTTGAAGCAGGAACAGAAGAAGTATCAGAAGAAGAGTGGGTAGGTTTGGGATTAGAGGCAGGTTGGTTAGATGACAACAAAGGAGTTGTTCTGGATGCTGGCTTGCCAGCAGGTTTGCTTGGGAATTTTGTGGGCTTAGGAGGTTTTGCAGGCTTGGTTTGCTTCTTAGAAGAGGCATCTTTACCTATTCCAGGGGGACGTAGCATACGATGGGGAGCACCATTTCTTCTTTCCTTTTCTGGGAATCGGCTCAAGTCCTGAATACTTTGACTGCTCTTCAGATTGGATCTGTAACCGACCTATAAAGCAAAGCAAAAGAAAAATAACAATAGTAAACTCATCATATAACAACCAGTAATAGGGAATGGAGAAAAAATCTAGACATACACTCTGCAACTTTCTCCTTGTTTCTTCTATTCTTTTTTTCAGCTCCTCTCTTTTTCTTGATGTTTCAGGTTCCGTGCGAGACTGCCATGCTGCATTAATAACAGCAGTATTTCGAGGGGTTGTACTCAAACGCCCATGATATTGCGAAGATATACTTTTTTTACCTGCAGAAAGAAGACGTGGTTCGGAAAAAGACATGCAAAATAATCAACATTATGAGAAAGTAGAATAAAACACTCACCAGAATAATGTTCTTTGTCTTGTTCAGCACCACTTAGTGAGTCAAATGTATTTTTTAAGTACTTTTCCCGCTGACCCATTATATCAAGACTCTCTGAGCTGTAATAATAAATAACAAAATAGGTTGCACAAAAAATATTTTAAAAATAAATGATTTACAAAGTTTAAAAGAACTGGGTCGACTTTAATACCTGACTGATAGCATTGACATTAGGTTGCGTTCTGCTGTGTCAGCACTCGGAGTTGATACCTCTTCATCATCGTCATCGCTGTCCTGGCTACCCGACACACCTGATGGTGAAACAAGCGGCAAATCTGATAGACGCTCAGGTCGTTGATTTTTCCGAAAACGGCGCTGAGATCTACGCAGTTCTTCTACATCCATTGCATTAACTGTGTAAACACTGCAAAAGATAATACACATTTTTATGAGGAAAAACTTTTCAGATCCAGAAGAGAAGATTACAGTATTTCCTTTAATGAGGGTTGACTAACCTTGTTGTTTCCTCGGCTGCTGGATAATAAATTAGTCTTTGAGAGTGCTCAGGCTCTGTTGACTCACCTTCACCCTCAGAATAGTCTTCCACATCACCATCATGTTCAGTGCTTTCCATGTCCTAAGGCAACATATCAGTTAGAGCATTTCAAATTTTATTCAATAATTCATAATATGTATACAGCACAAATATTACCTCATATTTATAACTGCCTATGCTGCTGTCATCAGTATGATGTCTATTTCGGTGAAGGTCTGATAAGTCATTCCCTCTTGACATGGTAACTTTACCAATACTGACCTGAAAAGACCAAAAGTTCATAATTTTCACTCCAGGAAAGTTGAGGGCCCAAAATTAAACAAAAAAACTGTTTGACATATAAGAATTCACTTCCTCACAAATACTAGAAATACATGTGTAAAAGCTTAAATATAAGTTGGTTATAAGCATGGAAAACAAACCTGTTTTGATTCTTCACCATTTAAAAGTTCATGCATACTCTCTGGACATGGAAGAAACTCGTCTCTTTGTTCACACTGCAAACCCTGACCACCAAAAAGCAGATAAAGCATATTGTAAGAAATTGCTCTGTGAAAATTATATTGTTAGCAGGCTGTGCAACACCAGTCAACCACCAAATTGCAACAAAGTACAAAAAAGAAGCACAAATTTGCAAACACAATAATGATAAAGCAAGTGACATTTATAACTTAATTTGATATCAAGATCAAGCATTTGCTGATTAAGACTTAGTTGTGTGAAATTGACATGAAAACAAAAATCTTGTAGACGTTGTTATTTGACCACCAATACAATTTAACTGTCTGAAATTTAAATCAAAATATTTGTATTTCCATACCTGCTTTTTGATTAACATTGTTTCCCGTCGGAAATCCGAATAATGGCGAATTTCAGTACCACTGTCAATAGAACTGTCTTTGGAGCCATCTGAATCTGCCCTTTTTTCTGAAATTAATAGAATAAAGATGAATTGGATATTAACAAGCAGAGTTGAAAAATAATGAAGTAGACCAAACCACTAGAATCTATATTACCTTGTTGAAGAGGAAATGGAATAACAGAATCGCTGTCATAGACTGACTTCACAGTTATACCAGTCGCATCTAAGCGCTGTGCCCATCGTCCTTTTGGTGGTTCTATGGGTCTATTATTTGTCAGGTTGGTGTGTGTTGCATCTCCTAAGTCATCTTTGATTTGTTTCTTGGCCCATAAGGGTAGCTGGCCAACGCTAAATCTGGAATGTTAAGAAAGTAATTTGCAATATTGATCTCAACATAAGTCATTCTAATATGGAAAATTAATTAGGTACTTAGGTGTACTACGGTATAATGCATCTACTAACCGGTAATCAGCATGGTCAACACTATTTGCATTAGGGTCGAGCATTTCTGGTGGTGGAGGTCCAAACCCATCATTGTCCAATTGGATTCCATTTACTAATTTATTGCTTCGTCTGAACAAAGGGAAACAATATTTTCATTATTTTATAAAAACATTTGGAAGGAAAGTTTGAATGTTTCAGTACAACCATCATGAACTTACCTTCCAGCCCTGGCTGCTTGCTGTGCTAGCCTTGCATGCATTGTAACCACCATGTCATGGGGCACTTTCCACACAAATATACAACCATCTCCAGATGCTGAGACTAGACGCTTACAGTCATTAGTGAATCTCAGACCTGTCACTAGCTCTGAGTGTCCTAGCATGGTCGCCATACATTCACCTGAGTAGTAGTCATAAACACACAGTGTTTTGTCTGTGCATGAAGTGGCCACAAAAATACCACTTGGGTCTAAAACAACCTGTAGAAGAATTTTTTTAATTTAAACATCTTAGTTTTAAATTTAAAACATAGCATTCAGTGGATCGTAGGTTTACCTTGATTAAAGATCCATCTTCACCAACAGATCCTTTAAATGTTTTAGAATGCTTTCCATTGGTAACATTGTAAACTCTAATGTTCCTGTCTTGACAGGCAGTCAAAATATGCTTTTGTCCACAATCAATTTCCATATCATATAATGTAGTTTTCCCAGCAGCGTTGTGACCACGGGAAAACTGTATGTTATTACCTCCTGGGGACTGTAAAAAGGAAATAAAATAAATATTGAATACAAAAATGCAGTTAAGATCCAAACGCTTATTTGTGTTATACACAATTGATGAATTACCCCAGTGAGTTGCCGAAAGATTATTGATTTATCGGCTCCACAGGAAACCATTTGCAGCTGTCGATGCGCATTCAAAAATCTCACAGCTGTGATTGACGAAGAATGATCATCTAGTGTTTGAACAAAGTTGTAGTCCTCCTCAACACTAAACACATGAATCAATCTATCTCTTGAAGCAGAAGCCAAGAGTTTGTGTCCACTATCTTGACGAGTATATTCAAGGCATAAGACTTCAGCATCATGAGCTTCTATCCGGCAAACTTCTGGGAGCCCACGAACTTCATTTATTCTGATGTTACCAGCTCTGTCTCCAGAAGCTAAATGTTTTCCATCAGGACTTATTCTAATAGATCTCACTCCATTCCGACCATCATATGAACTATCTGTCTTTTCAGCAGTTGATAAGTCTAAATCTTTGAGGTAGGTCATTTCAGGGTCAACATACAGAACTTTCATTAGCTCCTACAACAGAAACGAAAATTTTAGTAGTGGAGACAATATTGCAAAGTAGTAAGAAACTAAAATGTTCAAATTAACAAAAGGAATTACATTGCTGTAGATATTTCTTTTGTACGTAGGATCTTGAGATGTGTCAGTATTTGGGTCTAAATTCCAGAACCGGATCGTATCATCACTAGAGCAGGTAACAAATGAGCCTGGCGGCATGCCTTCTTCAACCCCAACTGGATACATTTCAACTCCCCAAATACATGCAGAATGGTAGAGAAAGGAATGAGATTTTCCAACCTAAAAATGAAATTAATGAGTTTTGCTTTAATTTTAGGATGAGCTTCAATAAAATTTAAATTCAGGGGAGGTCTGTATTTAACTTACCCGTTTAATATCTCTGACATCCCAAACATAAAGACTATGATCATTATAAACACAGGTGAGTTTCTGATTTTGGCTGTCATATGCAAGGGCAATTGCATCAGGGTATTTGGCATTATTAGGATGAGAAGCCATATGGCTGTGGTAACCAAAACACAGAGTCAGTCTACAATGTCCCAAACCAAGATCATACATATTTCACAAGAAGAAAACAGATAGAATACCTGATGTTAAGACCTTGGGCCACATCGACACCTAAGTAGTGTGTTCGAGGTAAAGTTGTTATGAATTGCAAAGTCAAAGGGCTGAAACATCTTACTATACCATCTGCACACCCAATAAAAATGTAATGTTCTCCTACTGACATACAATTGGCACTGGTTGTCTGTAACATATAAAGAAAAATCAAATCAAATCTGTATCAACAGCACAACCTATTTTGGGGTATAAATAGAGGTAATCAAAACTTACTCTAAGCTCCACCCATTTGTCTAACAGCCTTCTGTTGTTGAATTCACACAGGAGTCCTGATTTTGTTATGGCATAGGTTGAATCTCCTGACTCTCCACGGCCACAAGCTACATCACAGAAATAATTGTTTCGTTGTTCTCCTAGAATGGCTGACCGCCCCATCAGTGGAACAGGTTCTTTGTACTGCACAAAAAATGTTTACAATTATAGAGCATATTAACTTTGAAAACACTACTCAAACATAAAAACTTGCCAAACAGTTCTCTTTCTCACCTTTGCAGCTCTGGAGTATTCCAAGTACCAGAATTTGACATGACGGTTTCCGACAGTCACAAAGTAGTTTCCATTTTCAGCAAAAGACACAGCCTTCACTTTGCTTGACACTTTGTTAGATGCTACCTTTATATTGGCCCTCCAGTCCCAGACATTCACTATCATGTCATGCTGGGACCCCACAGAGACCACATACTTGTGGCTGGGGGAAAATGCCTGAGAATGCAAGCACAGAGATTAGAAGTGGGAGCTCAGTAAATTTAGTCAACTCAACTTGTATCCAATATTTTCTGCCAATATTTTTATCACAAAAATTAGCAAAATTTAACAGTTTAACAACATTGACGTTGAAAAGGTATAGTAATCATCCAAAACATTTTCCCTTCTAAAGTGAATGTACTCACCACGCAGTTGATGCCATATTTGTGGCCGGGGAACTCCGCAACCTGCTGGGCACCCTGGCCGTGCAGGTCGTGTAGGTCCCAGACGCGCACGCTGGGCGCGTGCCCGCACTCGCCCGTGGCCAGGTACCTGCCATCTGCGCTGAACGCCACGCAGGTGATGGTCTTCCGGGGTGCGTTCAGCACATGGCACTGCCTGTTCTTGCGCGGGTTAAACAGGACCACGGTGCATCTGGAGACGAAAAAAGCAAACAAACAAAAAATAATTACGGTTAGTAAAAGGCTGGGCTTGGACAACGAGGTCGCGCAAAATCGATACTTGAGTAAATCTGGTTCATTTTTTTTGCGATAAGTGTGGGCACTCGGCTGTAAGTTTCTCAAAAAACTGCTCTTGGTAACGTACAAAGAATTTGGCACCTTCATTATACAAACAAATCCTTTGTATTACAAAGGGTCTTGGCTTAGTGATACGAAGAGCACGTTTCTGTTCACAAAGTGGTGCTTTTTGCAGTAACAAAGAAATCTGTTTGTAACATGGTGGTTCCACCCAGTGAGAAATTAAATATCGGACTAATATCAGAACGGTATAATTTGTCAATTTTACCATCAATCGATACATTCTGAAACAGACATATATCTGATATTCCACATCGTTTCGATATCGGTCTGATATTTCATTTCTCACTGGGTAGATCCTTTGTACGCCACAAACTCTTAATGTAGTGATACTACTTTTATGAGAAATATTTTCTTGACTCACCCTGCCGGGTAGGCGATGAGCTCCGAGTTGGAGTCGCAGTCCAGGGCGGCATTGCTGGGTACAGTGAGCCCAAGCACTCGCTCTAGCTTGACCTGAAACCAGAAAAAACGGATGCAAGGTTAGACGCACAGTTTTTGAATGACAAAGGAGAGAATTCAAGTAGAAAACTATCACAAAAGATACAACAGAAATCCATTTTTATTAAGTGAGCGGATTTTTTAAGAGGGGGCGTTGAACCAGTAATTAAGAACAGCACTTGCATCCTGCGCGAGCAAAAACTTTCACCCATCCTCTTGGCAGTGTAGTGGCGCTAGCCCGGGTCAGCCTTATACGGGGGCCGCACCAGATGTTGTTGCAGGCGTTGCACAATGGTCGGCCCATCGGCGCGGGGCGTGGTGGTGGGGCGCGTGAGAGGGCACGGGGAGAGGGGGGCTGTAAAGGCAAAGGTGATAGCAGCAGGACGTTATTCGAGGACACTAAAACAAAGGGAGGCTTTGAGAGGTTTGTGAGCGCTGGAGCGCCGAGCCGAGCGCCCGGCTGGGTAGGCAACATCGCGCGGTGTGCGGCTGGGTAGGCAACATCGCGACCGGAGCGCTCGGCTGCACGGCGGGGCGGCCTACCCAGCGCGGCCGCAGGGGCTCCCAGCAGGGTGCTGGCTGAACTGGAGCCGGGCCGGCCCCGCGCAGAGCGAGTATACGGACCATGGACGTTTGACAGACGGCCTACCGCTTCAAAGACGCGGGCCCGCGCTACGCTACGCCACGCCCTGCCCGGCCCTACGCCGCGCCGCAGCCGCCTCTACGGGAAGCATAGCTTTAAAATCTCCCATTCCGCTATAGAGCAAAGGGCGGGCCTCGACCGACCGGGACGTGCCGTGAATCAGAACGAGCACCTCGCCAAGACCTCGCCGCGCAGCAACGCGCCAGCAACGCGCAGCAGGGCTCTGGCCTGGAGGAGGTGGTGCGGACCCGCGAGACACATTGGCGGCCCAGCCCAGGAAGATATCAAGTTAGCGTTTTTCTGGGCGTTCGGGCGTTGGGCGTTCGTGTGAGGCGTTGGGCGTTTTTGAAAAGCGTTCGGGCGTTTTTCACGCGTGTTGCGAAGCGTTATTGTGCGAGATATGATGCGTAGATAAGATGCGATCGAGACATGTGTGAGATTTGAGATGAAATGAGCATTTACATCCTACTGGTCAAGCCGAGAAAAACAGGCGCGATTTTCAAATCTCCCTGAATTTAAACTAAGTATTTAGGAAATAACCCTCTTTTTCCGGACACGGATTGCGTGGAATTGAATGTGGAGTTCTTAACACTATGAACTATCGGTTATCTATGGACATATGTCCTTTTACAGAAATATTTGAGCTATTTATCACGATAAGTATGAGAACGTCAGCTTGGAGATCAGTGGAGGGTGTAGCCGCCCGCTCGCTCATTTCATCTCAAATCTCACATCATATCTTTTCCCATCGCACCATATCTCGCACAACGCTTCGCAACACGCATGAAAAACGCCTGAACGCTTTTCAGAAACGCGTAACGCCTCACACCAACGCTCAACGCCCGAACGCTCCAAAAAAACGCTAACTTGATATCTTCCTAGCACACGCCGGCACCGGGCGAGCGAAAGGACGGCAAAAAAATAAAACCATTGGATATTTTCCAATGCCGAAATCCACGTAGAATCAAAAGTCGATTCTGTGCCTTGTGACGATTAACGCAAGGTACACACTAAAAAAAACTATTCCTTTAAAAAAAATAAAAAATGCTAAATTTGCATGGCCCTGGAGGCAAGAAGGTGCGGATAATACAGTCGTCTGTCTCTGGCGGTGTGCGCAGAGCGTTAGAGGCAGGGCGGCGGCGAGCGAGTCGCCCACCCGGCCTGGGCTGGCCTGGGCTGGCCAGCGGTACACGGCTGATCAATTAGAACACGGTCGCACTCTCACCGCACGCGAACGCGCGCCAGGGCGTGGCGTATGCAGCCCATTCACACACACACTAAAAACAAACAAAAACCACGCGACGGTTTGGTCAGCGGGCTCGATTTGAATGGACGGACGGACAGCTGTCGGTCTGGGTCTGTCTGTGTGACGCGCGGGATCTCTGATGGAGGGAGGTGTACAAAAACAAGACGGCGCAAAGCAAAGGGGAAAAAACGTGCGAAAAGTAACGGGCGCAGGAAGCGGGACACTCGATAATTGAAGACTTTGATGACCGGGGAGGGGAGGGGGGCTGGTATCGGGCCGGACCGGGGCCGGGTGGACGCGCGCGCCCACGCACACCCACACCCCAATGCCAATACCTCGCCCTGCGATCTATGCGACGGCTGGCGGGCTGCGTCCGACGACAGCAGCCAGCAGTGCAGCAGCAGGTCCAGTCGCCGCCAGCCTCTTGTCTCTGTCTAACCCACACACTGTGCACACTACTGCGACCGATAGAGAGGGGGGAGGAGAGAGAGACAACAGACGCGAGGTAGCAGAATTGCCCTTGCCACACCCGCACCCAGGAGTCCAACTCCCCCTCTTCTTTTTCGCCGCAAGCGAGCCATAAAAAAATGACGTGGTGCTTATTAAGACATTAAGGCCCTGTCCTCCTGCGGTGTGGGCAGGGGAGGGAGGCAGGCGACAAGATAGCGGCAGCGAGTAGTGAAGATACTTTTTGTGCTCCTCCTTTATTTTTCCCATCACTGATATAAAGTAGAACGACAGGGAGCACACACATACACAACCGAGGGTAATAAAAAAACTGTCGTCAAAGGATCATTATTAGGAAAACGTTTCTTTTCTTTCCCTGCTGCAAGTTAACAACTACCGACGTACAGTAAACGAGAAGCCTAGATTTTTTTTAAAGCGCAGGCCTTCGTTCATCGACTGACAAAATAGTCCCTTCAATTCAAGGGAATTTTTAAACCCCAGAAATTCCCATTTTAGTAAGTAACTACTCCACTTATTCGTTAATTTTCGCAGTGTGTCGTCGCACGTCGCACTTCGCGATAATCATAAAATAAAAATACAATAATCCTTGCTGTTTTCTCCAAGCTTTTGGACTGCAGCACACCGATGGCACTGCTTCCACTCCACGACTGACGGCGGGCCTGGCGGACGTGACCCAAACAAAACGCGACGTCGCGGGGCGCGGCAGGCGCGGCGCAGAGAGGCGGCTCCGGCAGGTGCACGGCCTGCACGGCCTCGGCGGCGAGGGCGAGGCGCGGGGTCGACAGTCGGCGCGAGGAGGGGCGGCGGTACGCCAACACAAGTTTAGCCGCAGCGTGCGCTACTGGAAAAGTCTTTCAAGTAAAACAAGCAGTTACATACGACGCACGCAAAAAATGGGCGTTGCGTAAAACAGGGAAAGAATTTGTTTACTGCGGCAGCGAAACATTTTGGTTGCAACAGCAAACATTTTTTGTTTTGCGAAATGTCTTTTTTTGCGTGCCAAAATGTAAGTTTTTCCTGGTCCTCTCCACCCTGAAGTTACCCAGACTTACCCCGCCCTATTTTAGTGTCGTTGGCACGTGTAGAGTGTTAAAAGCTTACGCCAAAGTTTCATCAGAAGTCACAATGAACCCTGCAGCACGACTGTGCGTCAAGGTGAGTATTCACCGGAGGGTTTCGCGTTTAGTGCAACTTTCTATGCTGTTATTATAAGTCAATAAGTCACCTCTGGCGCAGGTTGTCCACAGATCTATCGCCCACGAAGACGCCCCTCCTCCCTGCCACGCCCGTCAAATCAGCGAGACTGGTGAGATAGATGGCAATCTCAATAGCGCTCAAGAGATATGCGGTGCGCGACGAGTCCGACGAGCTGAGCGGCGAGATAGCCAAAGTCACAGCCTCGCCCCTCGCCTGAGTGAGTGAGTGCATCCTAGCCCGCCCGCCTGGCTTGACGACACCTCCAACTCTTTCCTGCTGACCACTCGCCCTCCCCCGTCGCCCCTCCCCTCTAGTCCAGCTGCCAGAGAGGACATAAATTGTAAACGAAATGTGAAAAGTGAAAGGACTTAAGAGAGGCAAGAAAAAAAAGTAGGTCCTCGAAGGAGGAGCTGCGGCGGCGGCGGCGGTGACACACTGTCGAGGTAGGCCGCAAAGAAACAACTACAAAAAATACACACTGCCGCTTTTGTAAGTCGGGAAGAAATATTTTTTTTCACGCTCAAAACCAGGATGTAAATCCCTGTTACGACTCCATTGGCTGTCGTTGTCTGCTGGGCGGGCCACCGAGTTATGGGATCCTACATCCTCTTCTCTCACCTCTCTCTTCTCTCTCTCTATCCTCCTCGACCGTATAGAAGCAGCAGCCAGTTCGAAACCCTCTCGTTCCCCATCCAGGAGCGTGTCAATGTTGTGACACCTGCCTGCGGGACACCCACGCCGTTCTGAATGCACAGCAAAATGCATTTTAAACAGAAATAAACCAAACAATAAGTCTAAACAAAAAGTGAAGGAAAATCAACGCTTCAATTCTGCGATGGTGTGTTTCTATTCGTCAAATGCGAAATTGACGTCAAATTGGCGTATACCTCAACTAAATAATAACAAGACTGCCCTCTTTCTATATCCTCGCACCTTTACCTCCCGAGGCGTCTAGAGCGCGTAGGACGTGCAGGCCAATTATGTATTATGATAATGTGGAATGTTTGGCGTGCTTTCTTCCTCCCTCTCCCTGCGCCGCCCTCTCTCTCGCTCCTCCGTGAGAGCGGCCCGCTCCGCCCGCTCCGCCCCCCGTTCAGCCTCATAAAGGCCGAGGAATTCCCCCGGGCTCCTCCGCTAGCTGCCATTTTCACACTCACACCTTCCTCCGCCTCCATCAACGCAGTCCAATATTTTTAAAAAATACTCCAAAAAGAAAAATAAATGTTAGCTTATACAGTGGATTGGAAAACTAACATTGGTTTTCAAAATTGTGGGCTGATGAGAAATGATCCTGGATCATTTTGACTGGTAATAAAAAGAGAAAAACCAAAAGAAGAGCGAAGTCAAGTGACCGTCACTGACCAACACGAAACTCACGTCGTGGCCTCCCCCTCCAGGACCTCGAGGGGAAGGGTTACGGGTTACGTGTCCGGCCCGGGCCGGCCTGGGTCACACCTTCCGGGCAACCACTCGCGCCCCGTGTGCACTTGCGCGGGGTGGGCGCAACACCAGGGGG
>NW_026267141.1:870849-875612 GCF_000697945.3 Frankliniella occidentalis | reverse complement strand
GGCCGGGCACGGGCCATATACGCGCACACACACGTTGCCGGAAGGAAGGGCGTGGCGTGGCGCGCGCGGGGCGCCGCCCACTCCGTGCCCCGCGCGCGCGTACGGGATGGCGGGGGATTCGAAACATATCCGCAGACACGCCGTGCTAAGTGCGGTCGGTCCTCAGCACCGTGCCGCATGTGTTCTCAAACCTCATCTTCTGCTGTTCACATTGCATTCTCTCTGTTCATGCCGCTTCTCTCTTTCAAAACCACTGCAAAAAATATTTAATGGGGTGCCAGTTCGATATGTAAAATTCGGTCGATGAAATCCGGTCTTGAAAACTAACTTCTGGTATCTCGTTCTCAACTCCAGCTTACCAAATTTAACACATTAACAGATGAATTACCACAACAACGTCTCTTTCATTTTTCAGTGCGCAGCCCTTGTCTCTTGCCCAAACCACTCTCCCGCGCTCGCCTCCCAGCACGCCCAGCAGCCCTTGCTGTAGTGCCGGTGGTCATGCATGTCATGCCCATGTCAGCCGGCAGCGTGCCCCCCATGGCGCCAGGCCGGCATGTGCGCGGTAGCAGACGGTCTTACATCGTTTATCACTGGCGAGAGGAGGAGAGAGAGAGAGAGAGAGAGAGAGAGAGAGAGAGAGAGAGAGAGAGGGAGGGAGAGAAAGAGAGAGAGAGAGACCGTCTGAAGAAGCGCACCGAGGCGAGCCGAGGCGGTCCGGACAAGGCACAGGCCGAGCACAGGCAGGGTCTAGCAATCTCGCCTGGGGCCCGGCCCCGTACGCACTCCTGGTACAAGGACCGCCGGTGCCGCCAGCTCCCGTCCGCTCTTGACCGACATAACGCTGCACTACACGGGGCTCCGACGAGCACCCGTCGAGGACCTACTGCAGCCAGACGACCACCACTAGAAAAAAAACCGACACCAAACAACGAACTGCAGATGCAAATGCTGCTCGACCCAATCTCTGACAGATGTTGCACTTCGAGAAAGCAGACACGATGGACAACACCGAAAGTGAGGAGAAAACGACAACAAAATTAATCATCAAGTGTTTTACACCCAAAACACGGAGTTCTTGTACCAAGTGCATCACACTTGATCCTTGATGAAAAATCAAGAATCACATACACTGGACTTGGTCGAAGAATTAATTTTTTCGAGTACAATAAACAAATGTCTGATTTAAAAACTATTACTCTGGAAACTCGGGTGTGAGACAGTCTCACACCAAATGGTGTGAGGCAAAATACCTCACACCAAACGGTGCGAGGCAAACATACCTCACACCAAATGGTGTGAGACTACGTGCGTGCCTCACACCAATTGGTGTGAGACTCGTTGTGCCTCACAGTAAATGGAGTGATACTTCCTCATACCAAATGGTGTGAGACACAGAGGGTCTCACACCATTTGGTGTGAGACTGTCTCACACCTGAGTTTCCAGAGTATGTTGATTTTCAACTGCGTTGCTTAGAAACCTTAGACAAACAAAACTGTGCCTGGACTCCTGGATTTCGATGCTGCTGTCTGTCGATCAGATCAGATCTGACCAGCTGTGCGCTCTGGAGAGGTAAAGTATCCAGCTCTGTGGCGTATTTGGACCGGGCTTCATTAGAACAGAAACAGCCGGACGGAAGAATGCGAGGTGCGTACGTCTGCGTAAGGCACGGGGGCGACCCGGGAAGACTGACAGGGTGACGTCACACACACAGTGCTGTCTCTACTACGGAGAGGGCGTGGCGTGTTGGCATTATTTATTGGGAGCACCGCCTCTCTCTCTCTCTCGCCCTCTCTCTCTCCCTCTCTCTCTCCCCAATCAGCAGACTGAGATATCAATCAAAACATTGCACGCTATGCCACGCCACGCAGCCGCCTTCTCAAGCGCTTTGCTGCTCGGCGCACAGGCAGCTCTACAGGATCCTATCCCCTCCCACGAACACACGCTCACACAGCTTCAATTCTGGGTAAGCAACGCGATAATCGGCAAAGCGCCATCTCAAATTTCGTACGTGCGCCATCAATAATTTTGGGCATGCTGCTGGCGAGGCGAGACGTCAGGTAGCTGTTTAATAAATGAATATTCAAGACAAGACACGCTCCGGAAAAAATAAAGACTTTGAAAGAAAGGCATCGTTTTGAAATGACTCTGGAGTGGCATGAACGTATTTTAACTTTAGAAGAACCAAGTAAACAACTAGGACAATGATATATTAATTTTGCAGCGTTCAGGGAAAACATTAGCTCCTCATTAAGGCGGCTAAGAGAGCGACTAAGTCGGGATTCTCGCTCCCCGCCACGCCGTACCCGTGCCGTCGCATGCCTAAGCAGCTGGGCTACATGGTATGAATTAAGTGAGTCTTTTTTTACTCATTTACCCAAACAAATACAACTGTTCCTTAGCTACCTGGCAAGCCTCGCTTCAGCAATAATTGTCAACGAAATTGTCCTCCAGTTGCCAGACCTTCCGGTTCAATTTGATTTCCTCTTCCTTTTTTCCCAGTGTACACCGCTAGGCTCATACCATTCCACAGCCTCCCAGGTAGGCGCCTTGTCGCCAGGGTGGGTACCTAGGTGGGTACCTAGGTACCTGCTGGGTACCTCGGTGGTACTCGGGTACCGGTGCGGTCATAACGGGCTCCGGCCAGCCGACCGGCGAGGCGCGCGGGGTGTCCCGTCAAAAGCGGGAAAGCAAACATACACAGGAAAAAAACAAAACAAAACGAAGTTTGTTGCGGTTGTCTGTCATCACTTTTCTCCGGGTGGTTAAATAAAAATGATAAGTGCGCAGATCTTGGTTTAACTTTTAACCACTCGGTGGTTCAATAAAAAATATACAAACACGACACGGATGTTTTTTTAAAAAGAGGCCACAGAGCAGATAAGAATGGCTGATGCACTTTCAAAGAATCTCTCCGTGTGCGGCGGTGTGAGCATGAGCATAAGCATAGGCCCACAGCATCGTTGGTGCACGACCGTTGCGGCGCAGGCGTGCTCGCACCTGCAGGTGCAGATGCGATCATTAAGAAGATTCAAAAAGCGCTACAGCTGCAGCTTCCACTCGCGCTCACCGCCCGGCGCACAACCCACACAACTTTGTGCCCCAGCTGCAGAGGTCCCTCTCTCCCATGCAGCTTGCAGCTGCGGCCGTTGGTCCAGTCCAGCAGCCCCAAAATGGATGACCGCCTGCTCCAATTTCCAAGCGACCCCATCAGGCAGAGCTATTATAATGCGTGCGACAGGTTTATGAATGAGTTGAGGCCCGGGGGAGGGGGGGAGGGGACTAACTGGAGCGTTTTGATTGGTCGCGTGCCATAATGCGCCACTTAGCGGGTCACTTTCAGACGCCCCCGGAACCACGCGGGCGGCGGGCGTGCTGCTGGGCTTGGCAAATAATCAGATAAAATAACTGCTCAAGATGACAAGATTTTTTTTTGTAAAAAAAGAGTAGGTTTTTCTTGCCTTTTTAAAACAATTAGAGAACTGGTTTTTATCATCCACAGACATTGACATTGAATGAAAGCTGTTGCCAGCTGTTGTAGCAGTTATGATATATCAAGAACGAACTTTCTTTAACTTTTAAAATTTCATGTACTGCAAAATTGCTTTACGATTAACCTCCGGGTGCCCGCCCTCCGGCTGCCTACCCTCTAGGGGTGTAAGAAAGTGCACGCACACCGGGTTCCTAGATAAGCGGCATGAGTTGCGCGCCTTTGTCACGACTCCTAGATGCTCTATCTCTATCCCGCGCGCACGTGAGCCGGCCTGCTCGGGATAGATGCGCGATAAACAGTTTCTATGCTTGAAGGGTGCCCGGCCATGCCAAAGAAAAGGGCCGGACTTGCGAGGGAAACAAAGTCTGGGGGCTAGAAACGCTTGTACTCGTTTGTATCACACAGAAACAGTCGAGGCATGCACTAACACAATGCCACCGATTTACGTGTCGTTAGTTCAATACAGAAACAGCAAATTTTAACCACTCATCTCTCACGAGACGTAACCCAGATCTACACAGATGCAGAACAGTAACTTCCGCAGTTGGCACTCACCTCATAGACGGGGGCCTCCCTGCAGGGCGCAGGAGACTTGGTACCGCTCAACATACCCATGGCGAGCTCACATGGTCACTCATGGCATCACTACAAAGTCCACTCTCACAACCCGCACAGACCACAACACGCGATGAAAGTGGCTACAATCACTGTCGTATGACCTGCACACATTGTCGTGAGGAGAAAATTTACACACTTGATCTCAAAAAGTAAATTTATCTCAACCGAGCTCTTAGAAAACAGAGGAAGCAGCAATGAAGAAGGATAAAAACACCTGTGGATCGTCATACTTCAGTATGTCACCCGTTAGTTTCTTATAACTTGTTTTACATCAAATATTCCCTATATTCTTTTCCGTGTATTTCAGAAAACGAAGGCCAAAACGAAGAATAAGTTCTTCTATATACTCATTTCAGCTAGAATACATGTCCTTGGAATAGAGCGATACATGTTGAGCCGGTGCGAATCGGTTCTCCAAACATCCGGACGGGCGGCGGCGGCGCTTCGCGACTCAAAGACTTCGTCTTTGTTTCGTCTCCACGCCCGTGGAGTGCGAGTGTGTGGCCCGGGCCTGGCCAGGCCCACCTCCTGCGGTGGCGGGGGAAGTACCAGCCAGAGCCATCGGGTCCAGCAGCCGCGCACACAGACCCCTGACCTTCACCGCCAGCGCCAAGGTCGGAGAGGATTCACACCTCCGCGACACACCGCCCC
>NW_026267141.1:859129-860289 GCF_000697945.3 Frankliniella occidentalis | reverse complement strand
TAGACCGGCCCGTCGAGCACGCGTCTGGAGCGGGTGGCCTACCCCGAGGTTGACAGGGGCCCATAGACCGGCCCGTCGAGCACGCATCCGGAGCGGGTGGCCTACCCCGAGGTTGACAGGGGTTCTGTCCTGCACACGAGAGGGAGGCTGCGCCGGGCTGCGCGGTAGAGGCGGCGCGGGGCGATCGTTGACCTGACAACGGTGCCGGCGCCGTGTCGCCGCGTAGGGCGTCACCGACAGGCAAGACGAGGGAGAGTGGGGCAGGAGGAGGAGGGGAGCAGACACGGCACGGCAGGACGAGCCCGACCTACGGGCCGACCACTGAACTGCAACATCAGCTGCTGCTGACGTGGCGCTCGGCGTTGTCCTGTCTGCGCCACGCGCCGCCACAGTGTCCTGCAGGCCGGCCCGCGGCGGACAGAGGAAACCATAGCGTCCACCCCGATCTCCTGGCCGCCGCAGCGCAGCGCCACACAGCTTCCGTGTGCCTGCCCCTCGTTATTCGGACCCTAAAATAGTCGAACGGGGCCAAAGAGATGCAGTCGGAAGTAAGATTCCCCAACGATAGCAGGACCTGCCGGCGCAGAGACACGTTCAGACCATCCGATTTCGATCGCAGTCGCGACCCAGTCGACTCATCCAATTTTATTTCAGTTTCCTAACGTTGGCCATCTGTCCGTCACACTATTACCACCATCTCTTTCTCCCTCTCTCTCTCTCTCTCTCTCGCTCGCTCTCTCACTCTCTCTCTCTCCATACCCCCTCCTTCTTACGCAATAGGCATGTGGTGCCGTGCAAACTGCACCAGTGCAACAACGGCATCAATACGGCGACCTTTTCCACCGCCGGTCACATCGTATGCATACACAGTGCAGAGAAAAGATGTCCGAATGAAACAGAGATCTCGAGGCCGGATGGGATGAGACACCGCGCGCGGTCCTTACACCAGTGTCACGAAGTTGGCAACTTTCACCCGCGCAATTTAAATTATTTTAATCAACTGCAAAGTGGCTGGCTATGAGACCGCGCGGTTTGAGTGTCTCGCTGAGCAGACCACTACAGCACGCGGCCGCCCGTCGCCCGGCAGCTGTGGGAGTAAAAATACGGGGGAAAAACACAGAGAGAGAGAGAGAGAGAGAGAGAGAGAGAGAGAGAGAGAG
>NW_026267141.1:858061-859079 GCF_000697945.3 Frankliniella occidentalis | reverse complement strand
ACCGCCCCGCCACGCCCCGCCACGCCCCGCCACCCCACGCCTCGCCGCACCCCGCCACGACGCGCAGTTATTACGTATTCATCTCGATGGGTACCGGAGAAAAAAAAAGCAAAGAAAAAGAAAATGGCAAAACAATGAAAGTGCGCGGGCTCCGCGGGCCTAGCGGCACGGGGACGCGGAGGAGTTCAGAGGTCCTTGCAGCTGCAGGTGTGTCGGGGTGTGGCGCAGCGCAGACAGCTGGGCTGTCATCGAGGCATATTCAAACAGAAAACGGGCGCAGAACGGCAGAGAATTTTTAAGCTCAATAGACAACTGAATAATGTAGTTTTCACGAGTTTTCAAAATCCAACCAACAATTTTTTGTAAAAATAAATAGAAATACAACGGCGGTCTCGTCAAGAACCAAAGAGTGAAAGACATTCAAATGGAATACATGGGGACCATTGAAGAGCCTCACGGAGAGAAGAGTGCGCAGACGCGACTGGCGCATCTCTGGCGCGAGGCCCATTGAGATCAGAGTTGCGGCGCACAAGAAGTGCAGGCCACTCGATCACGGCATAGAGGAGCGCGAGCGACAACATGCTCAATACAAAAAGGCAAAACTGTTGCATGCTCCTGCAGTTGTCGGACACTTTTGTCGCGCCCGTCACGCGCTTTCCGAAGTGACATTCCCACTTATCACACTTTCCTTGTGATTGAATGTCACAACGCAGTATCCGTTTGCAGGAGGTCCAACCGGTAACTGCAGAGCAGACGTCTCATTTTGTTGTACCCTCCGGCTACCGAACTCTGCCCGGAGGTGCGACAGTGACGGACAGCACAAAGCTCGCTGACTGACGGACGGACGGGCGGACGGCGCGACACTTCTGTAACGGCCCGGGGGCCGCTCGTTACATATGCATCGGACGTCACACGTCGTCACACGCCGCTCGGCAAACGGCTCAATAAGGAGCGGCTACCCGCTCTCGGAAACAAACAACAAAACGTACCGTCAAGAAAACCTGGGGGGGGGGGGGGG
>NW_026267141.1:852836-858011 GCF_000697945.3 Frankliniella occidentalis | reverse complement strand
TAATTGTGATGGTCTTTTTGAAAAGTAATAAAGTCACATGAGGCGGAAGCAGTCCAAAAACATGAAGTTGCATTCTTTGAATAATTTCTTTGCCTCCTAGGGGATCACCAAGTGTTAGCGGCGGCGGCAGTACTGCATCGGCCGCGGAGCGAAACAAGCCGGCCGATTTAGGGGGGAACAAACGAGGAAACATCACGTCACCTCCTGTTGTTGACTCGTGACCGCCCGCGGCAGAGATCAGACTGCATGAAGGCAAGGCCAGATGCACCGCGGGCTCGCCGCAGGCCCAGCAGCGACCCGCGGAAACACAAACGCGTCACGCGGGGCGGGCAAGTTCAAACTAATCGCGAAGCTTTCACAAATTGGGCCGAGCAGACACACTTTCACGAAAGTATGCCAAGTGCTACTCTTGATATCCCAGTGTTAAGTTCAAATACATAACTTTAAAACGCTGAGGCTGGTTTTGCGATAATTTTAACAAAAAAATTATGACGTCTATGTTTTGCGATTCCGCATCTCAATTGGTTTGCGACAAAATGTTATCGTGCCCTTTAGTATGGGAATCGCAAAACACAAGTTCCCGCAAAAAATCAGGAAAAGTATCGCGAAACGGGGATAGTGCAACCTTTTTTTTTTCCCTTTTTGGCAGTCCATTTTCCTAAATCACTGCTCCCGGCCCCTTGCGTGACGCCGTTCGCTCACTCATCCCAGCGGCCGCCCCCCTGCATTCATTTTCCTTCCGCACCGCAACGCGAATTCATTCCTCCTTCGCAAGCGTTTTGTATAAAATTATTTCTGCAACCTTAAAAATATTTCAAATACAACATGTTACCCCCTTTCGCACGGAAATATTGCACACTTTTCAGGATTGAAAATATGACGTTGTGCATAGCAGATCGATTTTATTTCCGTCACTTTTCTGACACGAAGTCGCACACTAAAAACGCAAGTGTGCGAATGTCGCACACTTGCAGGTGTGTGAACACTGATTCATACACTTACGAGGGTAAACGTGTGAATTTTACGTAGAAAATTCACACGTTTACCCCCCTAAGAGTACGAATAAACATTCACACACCTGCAAGTGTGCGACATTCACACACTTGCATTTCCAGTGCAGTTTTATGACACTCACCAAAACCTTCGATTCAACAAATAACAATTATAAAGAGGAATCCTCCAGCTCTCGGCGCGCACCGCAAAGGCACGACGACCCATCGCGTCGCGTCCCGGCCGCCGCGGCCGCGGCCTTGGTCCACATCGCGCCGCCGCCGTGGAATCGGGAAGGAAGAGGACAGTCCGGACACTGGAGCGTGGCGGCGCGTGGCGCAGCGCAGCGTGGGCGTTCCAGGCGCGCTCCACACTCTGGAGGAGAGGACACACGGCCCGGCCCTGGGAGGCCTCCTGCAGGCTCTCCCGCTCGCTCAGAGGGCCCCTCTCCCAGGATTCCCTCACGAGCTCACTCGGCCGCGAATAAGAGCCCCATGGAACGCGTCTTTTACGCCAAATGCGAAATGTACTATAAATCACATTATCATTCTGTCGTTGCATTTGGCGCAGCGATCCGGCAAGAATTTTCCCCATCTCCTGTGTGTGCCGACGCACATCAGCGTGGGTCGAGCTATGCTGCTTCGGTCCCGTGACTGTGTGCGAAAACTGCAATTTAGACACGCTTGTTTGAGAGAGAGAGAAGAGGGGGGACACACAGGGGGCGGCGGTCGACCTCGCGAAAACGTCAGCCTCACCCCATGATAATGAACACGTTTAAAAACGATTACGTTTCGTAAAATTAATCCTGCCCTTTCCCTTGATAATCAACAAGTTTGAAGTTGCTTCTCAAAATTCGTAGTGTATTTACTTTCACACAACAGAGCCCGTGCAGAGCTTGCAAAGGGAATCCCGGCAGAAGTAGTAAAAGGGTAGGGACAGCGGTACCTGCCAGGTACCTGCTGATACCGACACCTGCGATCGGCCGGTACATAACGGGGTCCGAACCGCACTCGATACACCGCGAGAAGAGGACTCTGGGAAGACGGCAAAAACGAACGACGGCCTAGTTCCGAAGATGGCCGAGACCCGAGGGGTAGAGCCAAGCTACCCTTGTTAGCGGCTAAACAACGGGGGTAGCTTGGTTTTACCAGTATTCGACCAGCATGGAAATCGGGACGTCGTCTGGGCTGTGAGAACGACGGGCCCTGATTCGCAACACTAAAGTTATTTGGTTTTTACGGTTAAACTTCAAAGTTAGACATTATACAGACATTTTACAGTTTTAACCGTTACTTCAGTTTTTCATTTTGTACTTGTCGACTTCACTGGTAAAACTAATGGACTACCTGTCACGTCGATTGATGGAGCAGTTAGTTTAGGTCGTTAATGCAAAATCATAGGGAACAGGCACAGACATGACACGTTTGAGGTCATACCAAAATGTGACTAAAAATATGGTCAAACTACACGACATGCGACATACCAAGCATGTCGCACTTGTAATGTGCGACATTAGTTTTTCTAGTGTTGTGATACAGTTAGATTCGAAGGGTCCCACTATGATGGGCCAACTTCTGCTGACGCGTGCGTCCAAGTCACTGACACGCGATCAAGCATTTTGACAAACCCGATCGACGGCGTCCCCAAGGACTTCCACATAACCCCCTTGAGGAGAAAACATATCGATAATGTTATTCTTTTGACAGAGTGGTTGGCAAATTGTGTGTCATACGGCGTGTGTGGGCGACACCTGCTCCCGTGCAGACCATGACATGGTGGTGTGCGCGCGTGTGTGTGTGTTCCCAACAGAGTCCCGCTGGTATGTAGTGGGCCCGGCCGACCGTAACAAGATATACACACATCAAAAAAACCGATTTGTGCGAAGATATTCAATTCAAGCGACCTCACAAGTAAAGACTGCTACATTGGTTAAATCGTCACATGCGATTCAACGCCACTCAGCCGGACCAAGTGTGGTGAATTCTAACGTCACATGAAAAAAAAAGTGACAGTAGCATCCAAAAAATGTGACAATTTTCACAGGTCAAGGAATGTAACGTCGCACATTCATAGAATAACAGTGTAATTGTGATGGTCTTTTTGAAAAGTAATAAAGTCACATGAGGCGGAAGCAGTCCAAAAACATGAAGTTGCATTCTTTGAATAATTTCTTTGCCTCCTAGGGGATCACCAAGTGTTAGCGGCGGCGGCAGTACTGCATCGGCCGCGGAGCGAAACAAGCCGGCCGATTTATGGACGGACGGCGCCAATTGCAATGGCAATGCGAGTGCGACAGCAATAGCGACAGCGATGCGTGTGCGCGCGCCGCCTGCGGCCCGGGCCGCCACTTAGAACAGATGCAAAGAGCAAGCCGCGTGCAGGTAGTTACAAGCCAAATAAAATTGAAAGACAACCGGGCTGTGGGCGTCGGCCGACCGGCCGACCGACCGTCCGCCTGGCCAAGAGGGGGAAGCCCCCTCCCTTCACCCCCCCCCCCTCTTTCCAACTGGGCCGACCAGAGGTGTTTGTTGTGGTTGTCAAAAGCCAAACGTCGACGACGACACCACTCGTTTCGGTTCGGCACCGCCTTGCTCGATTAGCAACAGACTGCAGTAACATTTGCATCCAACAGGCGGTGCCAGCGCCATGTGGTCTTCTTTATGCAGGATGCGGGGGATTCTCATTGCGTTCCCCCAATGCCGATATGAATGCGAATAAAAATGTCCAAATACGAGAACGCGAATGTTGCGGGGGGCGCGGGCGAGGCTGGGTCAGCCGGTCGCGAAGCCGCTCCGCTAAACTCGGACAGTCGTCAGGGTCGGCCGGCAGCCAGCCGGACGAACGGAAGTGCACGTGGGCGGGTATACCGACGAAAACAAAAGTTATGCAAAAATACACACTGGTGTTTTACGTATATACACACACATTCATCTGAAAGATAGAAGAGTTTATGGTAGAGTTACTAGTATTAAGGTGAAGGTGGCTCCCGTGCGGTCCCTCGGACCAGGAAGCGCCCGCGCCCGTTCTTTTCGGCTGCGGTTTTATTATCGGCAGACAAAACAGATCCGCGCCTCCCGCCGCCCGCCTATAGTAGTGCCCCGCGCGATTGTGCGCACGCACGCGCAGAAGAAGGCGACTCTGCCCCACAAAAAAAGTCCGTTTGGCGAAAAATAAAACTGGTTTGACAACGTTCTTGATATCCATAGATTCTCGCCAACAAACAAAATACCAGTAATGAAAAAAATGCTTTGTATTTAAAACGCCGGACAAGAATTAAGTGTCACACGTATACGTGTATACGCGTATACGCACGAGTTTCAGATGTAAAAGTAGTGCAAAAACTGAAGTTATACTGGAAAAACAGTAAGTGTAAAACGTCTGCTCGAGGGTAATGAACTCACGCGGTCCGGCCCCACCGCACCGACGCGAGCGTCACCCTCATTGTGACCGAGACAAGAGCAGCCCGGCCCGGGCTCTCGCACGGGCGATTATACCAAAACGGGTCAGGAGAGAGAGAAAGAGAGAGAAAGAGAGAGAAAGAGAGAGAAAGAGAGAGAAGGAGAGAGAAAGAGAGAGAAAGAGAGAGAAAGATAGAGAGAGAGAGAGAGAGAGAGAGAGAGAGAGAGAGAGTTTTGAGTTTTTAACAAGGATTTATTGGGGGGGATTTATAGTTACAAAATGGATCAAAAGGGTGGTGTAATTTTGTTACAAGTAGCTGGCGATGCAGCGGGCATGCAGTGCTGCATGTTTGTGTCTAGCAGAGTAAAAATTTACAAGTATGTGGCTAAGTGGAGGGGAAAGGTTTGGATTTATTGTTTTGACATTGCAGAAAAGTTTTGGTAAAATTTACAAGTTTGTGGCTGAGTGGGGGGGGGGGGTCTAACGTTTTTGTCTTGACAATGGTGGCATTACAGAGATTATTGCTTTGCCGAATTTTACCCTGTCTCTTAGAAACTCACTGCTACCAAGTTGGGCTGCTTTAGCAAAAAGACGGTAAAGTTCCCATCTATCAGAATCATGTTCTAGCACTGCACTTCTAAAGGTGTTGTCGTCGGGGGTACACATTAGTTTTTTAAATCGTTCCTTGGGTAGTTTGTCTTCATTGAATGGAATTGCAAGTAACACTTTGTCTAAATCAAGGAAATAGTTGTCAACTTTGTTTTTGTTATCACTAGAACTTAAAGA
>NW_026267141.1:846417-847829 GCF_000697945.3 Frankliniella occidentalis | reverse complement strand
CGGCTCCGCCCGGGGCGTCACTAATCACCATATGGCCTCACTCTCTGAACAGCTGGCAGCGCCCGGCGGGCCGCGCCACGCGCCGCCGTAACTCCGCGAGGCGCCCCATTGAGCTGCGTCGTTGTACGACCGCACAGAGCCAGCCGCGTACAGAACCGAAGCAGTTCAGTTGCGAGTTTATTTGTAACGCCGCCGCCTAGAGTTGCCCTTTTCGTTAATTAGTGCTTCGACTATTATTTGTTTCCCGATGTCCCGATGGCCGGCGCTGCCACCAAAATCGCGTATCGCTCCGGCGGACCCGGCTGCCTGCCAGACAGCTCGGCACGAGGCTCGGCCGTTTGTTTGCTCCTTCAAAAATAAATGAAAAACAAAACAAAACACCGAGGATTAAAATAAAAAATCGCTCCTTGTTTACAAAGAACAAAAAAACAGCTGTAATAATTTGTAACTGTCGGCCTGAGAGCTGCGCATCAACTACGTCGGCTCGAGTGTCTGTGACGTGACATTATTGTCGACGTCGCGTGTCAAACGCTTTTGGCCGAAAACGTCCATTTGAGTCACCGATCACACAAGATGACGTCAACGTGACATATTTGGAAGGAGGAGGAGGAGAAGGACTCTGAGGCGACAAGCGCAGGACCAGAGGGGAACAGGGACGCCCCGACTGGGGTCAGAGGAGGAGTGTTCCTCATGAACGACAGATCGGCTGTTCCTGCCTCCGCGCCTGCTGCTCTGGGCCGTGCGGTAATTAAGAGCTCCCCAGGGCCACAGACAGACAGGCGGACAGGCAAACGGCAAGCAAAAAAACACAAGTGTTCGCGATATTGGCCCACATGTTTCGTGTACTTAATTTTCTTGAAAGCATTGCGCTCGTAGAAGAATACTCTCCGCACAAGCGCGCAACACTAACAACAAAACAAATATGCATGTACTCAAATTTTGAACTTTTTTTTGGCGTGGAGACAGTATTCGGGGAATATCTCGATTGAGCACCGTATCGACTGAGCGGCAGCAGACGCCCATCGGCACCGCCCCCACCAGACCAGACGACAGTCAGCACAGACTGCAGCGCAAACGTTTGGTCGGCCAGCCGCGGCGGAGAGTTTCCAGCCGGAACATCACCGGCGCACTGAAGTCATCCTTCAGCCCATCGTTGGAACCATCACCATCGCCGCCTGCACGCCACAATAACGGGGGAATCTGATCGAATAGAGGAGGACGACCTTGGAGGGGCGGGAGGCGGGTGGGCGGCAGCCTCAGACCTTTAGAGCCAGAGATCCACTTCATTTCTGCCGGCCATTCATTCAGTCATGCCACTCCGGTGTGAAGCGCCCGTCCGTCCAAAAGACTGAGCGAGAGAGAGAGAGAGAGGGACGGAGGCTACGCTCTCTCTCTCTCTCTCTCTCTCTCTC
>NW_026267141.1:836817-845532 GCF_000697945.3 Frankliniella occidentalis | reverse complement strand
CGCCCCGCCGCAGGCCATAAGCCTCACCAGACCCACCACGCCCCCATGGAGAGCAAGCCGGATCGGAGGGGAACTCCCATAGGGGCGAACGAACAACTCCTTGATCATTCAAAGTAGTGCAGAAAGTCAAAAATGAAAAATAACTGATAATGCCGGCGAATAAGCTAATAAATTTTCGAACAAACGCCAACATCGACCGTAGGCCGGCAGAGCGGCAGCCGGCCGTTTGTTCGTCGCGCTCGCTCTCGCTCGCACTGCAGGCCGGCGCCCCGCTCGACGAGACAAGGACAGACGCGGTCCTTGCGGTGAGACAATGGACCGATAACTTATTGCAGAGTCGGCACCGCGGCGCCACTTCACGTCAGAAAGGAAGGAGAGGGAAGAGGAGTAGGAGGAGAAGGAGGAGGAGAAGACAGGAGAAGGAGTCTAATGAGGAGCAGTACAGCTCCATTCTTTGTACCACCAAAGGAGACGTCGTCACCACTAAGAAATTGTTATACAAGATAATTTGAAATTTTGAAGTTGAAGTCATAGGCGCCGACTCATATCCACAGATACACAAAATTAGCATTACAAAGGTGACAAGCTAAGAACGTTAACAATCCTGTGGAGTTATACGCAGTTTTGATCCTTTAACCCTGGACCCTACTCATACTCCCATCCTTCTCTCCCTCTATAAGCCCCAAGTCCTTAAGTGTCAGTTTCGTTTTTTTCCCCTTTTCGGCTGCACATGCCCAGGCGTCTCCCACACCCATTACGGGAGCAAACACTGACACACAGTACCATGGGACGCAATTGACCGAACGGAAAAAAGGTGGCATACACTGTTCTGACAGAAATGCACTACAGGCAACACCCATTAAATCCGTCCACATTCACATAGTAAAAACACGATTTTAAAAAAATGCGAAGATAATTGACATTGACATTAAACTTTTGACACCACAGGATCAATGATGTGGAGGCAACAACGATAACAACAATAGATCAAATGCAAGACAAAGGCATATAATTGTAGGGGTGTGGACAGTATGATAAAACTGACATAAACACGAGAAAACGACGAACTCCGATCCGCCTTCGCGACACTTCACAGCACAACGACACGGGCCGTAAAGCGTAAAGGGAAAATTGCGTGAAGTCATAAAGTCTAGCTGTTACCCGGGCACTTTATCTGCATTTACCGACCGTCAGGAGACCAGACGGACGGGCGCACAGACGACGGGCGAACGGACAGTCGGCATAGACAGCCCTCTTGTCCTGTCCGAGGATGACGAAAGCCCTCCTGCCCGGCCGCCGTTCGTCTTGGCGCCGTCGTGCTCCGTGACGACACCATCCAGCGCTGATAGAAGCATGGGCACAACGACGCACGGCGCAGCGAAAATTAAGGCCAGGGGAAAAACGTTTCAAATCATAACGACTACTCATTTAATTAGCAGTCGAGGCCATCAAATTTCATAGTGTAAAAGACAATTTATGGAAGAAAAGAAAAGGATACTTGAAATTAATCGCGTGAGAGCTATGCCGCCAGCCTTCGCACAGAAAGCAGCCCAGTTCTTGCATTAGACAAGAACAACCTCATACTTGATTCAAGAAACCGCTTTTTGCACTGTAAAAACCTTGCGGAAACACAGGTTCGTATTACAACGCAAATATTTGTAGGCTGCGAAGAATTTAGCAGCTTCGTAACAAAAAAAAACAAACGTTACGTATGGCACAAAGAAGAAAAAGGCTCGCAAGCCTGCGAATTAATTTTTTGGTAATACGGAAAAGTCCTTCGAATTTTCAAAGCTTTTAATTCGTTCACAGAGTTTTAACAGTGCGTGAGTGTTCGGTCCGGGGCGGCCGGGGCCAGTGACTTTGACCTCACGCCCCGGCCGTCGCAGCGGCTCCAGGCAGGACGCAGGTTCCAGCAGCGAGGATTCAGCAGACCCGCGCCACCCGATTTGTCCCGGTCGTTTTCGCGATCATGGCCAGAGAGAGACAGAGACAGGGATACGGCGGGTTAGCGGCCCGCGGTGTCCCCCGCGGGACTTGTGCGTCCTTCAAACCTTGGAGAGTTTCGTCTCCACCAGTTCCTGACAAGCCCTTTTATCTGCTTAAATTCTCCAAGGCCAAGGCCGTACACTGTTAGAAAACCTTTGTAGCTTGCAAAGCATTTGGAAGCTTTGTAGAATACAAAGCATTAGCTTTGCAGATGACAAACCACTTGGAAATGCTTTGCATTACAAAGCTGCCAAGCCTCGAAAGAGTATGGAAGGATTTAACAGAGTGTAAAAGGAACAAAAAACGCCCCATTGATATATTGACCTAAACTCGCACGTTTACATTTTAAGAATGCAAACTTTCAAAACCAAAAAGTGAAGACAAGTGCATTTTTCTTACGACAAGTAAATGCATTCGAACTTATTGAGTACACCTATTTGTTCTGATGAAATGAACTTGAGTCAAGTTTTGGCTTTTATTTTTATTTTTTTCGTGTGTGGACACACGTGCTCGTACCTACAATAACATGAAACAATAAAGTCGAGCCTGTTGTACTCGAGCCGCACGGTTACACGGCTCGGCTCGGCGCGGGTCACCCTGCTGTGTGTGTTCATTCCCCCCCCCCCCCTCCTCTCCTCTCCCCGGGGGTGACGCACTGGGGAGCTTGGCGGCCGGGCGCGCATACGGCGTTATCGACACACAGACACACAGACACACACACACACAGGCACACACACACACACACAGGCACACACAAGGCCGTCCAGGGCGGCCAATCAGATCCACAGGTGTTATATCCTTCTCCATTCACCAACGCCACACCGCGCAAGGAGGCGGATGTTGGGCGCTCCGCACAACGATCACAAGCACACACTTCACACACACCACTTCACGCGCCCACATCGACACGGCGAGGACGGCGTCGTCGGCGACGTCTGTCGCGGGGGTCTTGGTGCGCACCAAGGGCTCCGCGAGACGTTGAGGCAGCGGGGCTGCCCCCTCGGCTGGGGGGAGCGGGCTGGCCGGCGCGACGCACAAGGCGACCGTCACCACGATAGCAGCGCGCGCGGAGAGCAGCTGAGCGGCTGTATGGCACTCTGTCGCGACCGGGTCCGGGTCGGGAGACACCAGACTGCGCGGACGCGAGCGTGCACGGGGGGCGTTCGGGGGGGGGGAAGCCGGACGGAGCGAGCGGTCGGGACGCGGCGGCGGCGCTCGCCAGACTGAGGCGCGGCGGGGCTCGCGGCCGAGCGGCGCCCACCTGGCCGCGCCCCACCGCGCCCCGCCACGCCCCACCATATGTGAGTGTGTGTGTGAGAGCGGCGTGCATGGCTGCAGGCTCCACAGCCAGCAGCTCTGGTTGGGCCGCCTTTGCTGTTGCTGCTATGGTTAATGATATGGCAGAGCACAAGTACGGCTGCTGAAGCGGCCGCCTTTGCTTACTCGACCACAAATAGTACCTTTTTGGGGGAAATAGAAAAAAACAAAACAATTCTTCGTTTTCTTTTCTTAATTTTATTGGTGGGTGCCCCAAGGGGCCATGGCGCCTTACTGGCAGAGCGGAGGCAAACCCGCCCGCACCTGTGTATTTTATGAAACACCCGGTATGCAGTGCGCAGTTATGGCGGCTGATATCCTTACGTCGTCTTACAAACAGCCACGGAGGGATCACGTTCGCACGTCCACCGCCGGGATCGGAAACTTGATCCCTCCCTGCCAGTTTGTGATCCCCTCCAAGCGCGCCGTGATCCCACCCGCGGCGCCGCATCCACACCGCTTCCGCGGATAACCTCTATTTCCGCGACCAAAACGTATCCGTCGCTCTGTCATCTTCTCTTGCTCTTTTCTCTTTCTCTCTTTTTTTGGGTGGGGATAGGAGGGTGGGGTGGCGGAGAGTTGTGGTTACACCTTGTCTCTCCGCCTGACCATGAGAGACAGAGAGAGATAGAGAGACCCTCGACTTTGTCAACAAAGCGGGCAAACATGGAGGGGGGGGGGGACAGGATGCGTCTCCCCCCGTCGCCACTACGCCCCCGCCCCTGCTCCCAAAGTTCAGTTAGTGCAACAAAGGGCCTGACTCCCACCAGTCCTTCCGTCAACCTGACTCGCCTTCCTGTGATAAGCTCGGCCCACAGCGGGACACCTGCAGCGGGCCACCCCTGCAGGCTCGCCCGCAGACCTGCAGGTGGCAGGTGAGCGATACAGGAAAACGGAAGGTAATAAAACGCCCGTCCAGCGCCGTTATCGCTCGGCAAACAAGTGACCAAATCGATTGGTTAAAAAAAAAGAAATCAGTTCGCTCAGAGACATTCGGCACCGTGTGTCCGACTGCTTGAGTGTGGCTGTGACACGAAAAGGTAATTGTTCTCTCTATAATGCGATTAATAAAACGAAAAGGTATTTCATTTTACAACCTGGCAAAATAAAATGCCGCCTGGCGCTTGGGCTTGAAGTCGCGTGTCTTGCATGTCACTGTGAAAAAAAAGTAGGTAGGTTCACAGGAAAATTTTCCTTGACGCAAGTCGTAAAATTACAATTCGAAATCGTAAAAATACATGCAGTATGTATCGACTTCAAATCTCTTGGCGAGTAAAAAATGTGCTGTCGTGAATTTACAACTTAAATTATAATTCGAGTTTACAAAATTTTTGTTAATTTACGACAAAATTTTTAACAGTGGTTGTACACACGCTTGACTATTTTATTTATCTTGAGAGGTAATGAGGACGTTGTTCCAATAGCCCCACGCAGCAGCAGAAGCAGGTAGCACTGCTCAGCTGCTCCCCACAGTGCTCGCCCGCCCGTGCGGCCCTCGTCACAGCGCGATAAGCGACTCGACATAACCTTCTGTGGGCCTCGAAAAGAGGAGCTCCTCGCGCTCTAGATCAACACTCTCACTGCCTTCGAACACGTTCTCCGCACTGGTTAAATAAATGTAGAAAGTTGCACATTGTGCGGCAAGTTGCAAATTGGTGTGCTTTTCAAACGCAAACGTCTAGGCAACTGCTGCACACCTCTCAGTGTGCAACTTCTGACACCTTGTATAGGTTCCTTGTACTGTTACGAAGACTAGTATGTGTAACCAAATGTGCATGCAAAATTTGCACACTTTCGAAACGTTTAAACTTTGCACACTATGAAGTGCGCTTTTTGTTTAAACACCATGAGAGTGCTTTTTAGAGGAAAGCATTCATAACGTAGGCACAAGATGCAAAGATGCACACGCTGGAAAAATAAACGTGACGTGCGTCACGTATCGTGATGCACTCCACTCCATGCAAAAGGATAGGGGCATCACGCATCACAGGGAGAGTGCATCAAGAAACGTGACGCACGTCACGTTTGTTTTTCCAGTGCACCTGATACTTGTTTTACCAGTGCGCACACTCTTACGCATTTCATGTTGTTACTGCAAAACACTGCAGTTGTGCTAGGCTTAAATCAAATGAAGAAAGAAAATGGACACGAACTTTGACGCATCCGCCGGCAAATTTTAATAATAAAATACAACACAACAACAAAACCAGCCGAGGACAGCCAGCATCCCGATTTGGCCGGCATTTGTCGCCCCTTGTGGGTCGCAGGAGGGGGTCAAGCCCCCTCCAATCCGTCCGCCAACCGAGGCCCCCCGGAGCGAGCGGCGCTGTTGTTCTGTTCCTAGAAGCGGCACGCGCCACAACACACGTCGCACACTGTTTCAAACATTTGCATCATTTGTAACAAGCTCTTGAGCATTTTAAATGTACCCATACTATGGATTTATGGAATGGAATCCTGCAAGAATTCCGCGAAATAATCGCATATGCACTTTAGCACACAACCCATTTTTCTAGACGAATACTATGCATAGCAGCCCCTATCGTGCATGCTAATTATTGTGCAACACTACGATATTGTGCGTCTGCACACTTGTTGAACGATTTTACTCATCTATAGTTGTGCACAATTGCGTAAACAGGTAAGCACAAAAAAATTTAAGAAAAAGGTTCAGTGTCAGAATGTTTTTTAGTCTCTACTGCAAGCGGATTACTCAAGCGCCAGGCGCCAGCTCTACTCGATGGTGTGCATGCAGCCCGGCAGCGGCAGCCTCGACTTGTTGCGCTTATTATTATTATTTCGATGAAAATCGCAAATTCCGACTCGACTCTAGCAGGGGGGAAGTTATTGTTGCTGCTGTTTGCCGTTATCTGATTTACGCCACGGCGTCCCCGCGCCTTATGGTTACTGGAGCAGACGGAGCGAGACGGTGTGGTGCTGGAGCCGAGCCCTGGCGGGGTCGGGCTGGCGCGAGACAGCGGCCATTCAAACAAATTGGATTAGACTATTCGGGCGGCGCGGCGCGTTTGACATGTCAGGAGTGCGTGTGTGTGTGAGAGTGCGTCTGTGCGGCCCGATGGCCCCTCCCCTCCCCGGCCTTCCAGTCCCGCCTCTGCCCGTCCATCCGACCTTGTCCCCTCCCTCCCCCCTTCCACACCTCCTCCTCCGCCTGTCTCCAGCCACTCCAGCAGCACGGGCTCCTCGATCAGCTGAGTGGGCAGCAGGAGCAGGTGCCCCTGTGCGAGCGAGCGAGAGAGAGAGAGAGAGAGAGAGAGGGGGGGGGGCGATGACGACGGAAAGAGAAGACGGAAAATAAAGAAAGGGAGATATGGAAAATCGAGAAAATGACGCACTTGAGACGTGTCGACCATCACACGCACGCACACATGCACAGCATCCCAAAGGTCAGGATGCACCTGGACCCGCACGTCGGGGATGACGCGTTCGTCCGTAGGCTGGTGGTGACCGAAAGAGGGCGCGGCGCGGAGAGGCGCGGCGGGGGCCGAGGTGGGGCGGGACCGGGTTCGACTCCCGGCGGAGCCCTGCCGCGCGGGAATGCGGACGCCTCGACGGACGCCGGCCCCGCGGCCCCCGCACCGCGCGCGCACACCTGTCCGCCGTCCCGGGCGGGCGGCCGTCGTCGGCGGGCGTCGCGTCGTCACCATATCATGGGTCGGCGGACGAAGCATCCTCCCCGCACCCTTTAACTACGGGCTCCCGCCATCCCTCCAAGGCTGTTAGGACACGCCTGGCCATTCAGCGCCATGATGTGTCCCCTGCTTTGATAATCGGCTTGGGCAATAATTATTGTCTTTGATCTAAGTTTCGTCCAATCGCCACCTGTGACTGCCATTAGCTTCCGTTACTGGAAATATATAATGTACGCGTGCCACAAACCGGGGCTACACCTAACTCGGTGACACTTCGTCCCAACTCTCCAAAAAACACTCGCCTATACACACATAGTGCACGCCATCACTGTGAAAAATACACTGGTAAGTTAACGATATATTTTGTAATTAATGATTACAAAATAATGTGTCAGTTTATGACACCCCAATCTTGCCCGTCGGTAAATTCCATGTCGATAAATAGTGCATGCAATTTTACAAATTTCAAATAGGAATTCTACGACACGCTTCGTAGAAATTTTTCCCGTAAAACCGACAACTTTTTTTTTTCCCCAGTGTACATCTTCTCACTGGAGGACCACTCGCACCACATTGCTCGCACCACAGGACCGCCAAGCCCCAAGCCTCCCGCACCGGCCGCCAGAGGGCGGACGCGACCGACCGGCCACATGGCTTCTGCTCGAGCCGATTGGGCGGCCGAGTCGGCAGGCGGCGCGTCCGATGGGCTGCCGACCCACCCGGCGCGCTGGGCACAAGCCTCGGCACAAGCTGAGCGAAGGGGCCGAGCGCCACCGGCTGGTGATTCTTTTTGAGAGTTGGTTGGGATTTATTCCGAGCATAGTGAACTGTCCCACACGGATAATATTTTTGTTCAGCCTACCTCATAACTTTGGCCACATTTTAGTTGAAAGTGACAAATTACGGATACAAAAATTTACAGACCCCAATAATTCGATTTCAAAATGGGATATACAAAAACTTCTTTCAAAGAAACAACTTGGGAATCTAAGAGATATAAAAATATCCTCAATTTTAAAACCATAATAAATTATGAATACACATTGTGTTTTCGTAAGTTCCCAATATGGAGGTGCACATTACTCACCCGCTGGCTGATGTGGGTCTCGTCGCCCTTCCCCCGCTTGAGCGAGGGCGCCCGGATCACCCTGCCCGAGTCCATGTCCTCGTCACCTGCAGGCGCGTCGCTGCCGCTGGTGCTGCTGCATGGCCTCCTGCGTAACAATGAGAAAACCGTCAGTCACGCATCATCACAAGAAACGACAAAACGTATCAAAACAAAAAGGGGAAATGACCAGACTGGCATGCGTAGGTACACAGAGTAAATTACAAAACTGTCGTGCAAACTGCAAAAAGTACGCGCATCCCACCCCAAACATTTTTAGCGGAGGAGGCACCTTCCCAAAACTTCTTCGCGGCATTTTTTTAAAAATGGCGCTCATAGCTGCTGGACCAGCGAGCGGTAATAAAGAGGTACCCATGTCCGCTCAGGCCGCTGCGACAACGTGTGTTTGGGGATCGATTCCCCGCCGCCTCTACCCCGGGCCGCGTCCCCACCCGCACGGGGTAGCGACACCGCCCGCCACAGGTGCACGCTGCGCTGCGGTGGCGGTGGTGCATGTGCATCGCACACAACATGCTCGACGGGAGAGAAAAAGAAAATTAGCATGCCTCTCTATCATCATTAACCGGCGACCTCATTAGAGTGAGAGAGAAGGAGAGAGAGAGAGAGAGAGAGAGAGAGAGAGAGAGAGAGAGAGAG
>NW_026267141.1:835213-836767 GCF_000697945.3 Frankliniella occidentalis | reverse complement strand
AGAGAGAGAGAGAGAGAGAGAGAGAGAGAGAGAGAGAGAGAGAGAGAGAGAAGGGGTCGAGGCGCCCTGGCGGCGCCCCCCCAGTGGTGTGAAAAAGCAAACGAGCCGAGCCTGAGCCGACCGCGAGAAAGGCTACATCACAGGCTCCAGGCTCACTCGTTGCGCAGGGGGCGGAGGGAGCGAGGGCGGGTGACTTAAATCTGCTGCTTTGGCGCATACCTGAGGTCTGCGAGGTCTGAGGTAGCCTCTTTCAAAAACAAAAGGTGCGGGTGAGAGGAATGAAATAAGGTAAGGTAATTTTCCCTTTCCCCTTTGTTTTCTAACTAAACATGCCAGTCAGTTTCTTACGAGCAACTGCCCTCTGCTCTCCGTAACGTTCAAGAAATTTGAAACCTCGGTAATACAAACAAATCCTTTTGTATTACAAACTGGGGCTGTTATTCGTCCTATGAAGAAAAGTCGTTTGCAATTCTGGCTGTTGGCTGCTCCGTCCGATTCTTTGTATTCCGTTATTCAAATCCGATTCTTCGTATGAACGAAATTAGCACCCTTGTAGGACACAAAAGTCATCTACGGTTATTTGTTCACAAATAATTTTAGAACGAAGATGACGCCATATATGACGTACAAGTAAACGGTGAAAACTGTTCCTTGATATCCAAGGACCAAGGATTCAAGGAAGGGAGAGGGAAAATTGCATGGGGCGTCCTTGAATCGTTCCGATGGTCCTTCGACAAGAAGAAACAATTTTCACCGTGTAACGCAAAAGTTTAGATATCATGCGTCGCGCATTTTCCTATGAGCCTCCCACCGCCTCGGGCCGAGATTAGCCGGGCGGGGTGCGCCGGGGCGACCAATCAGCAGGCGGAGGGGTAATTACCCGTCGAACCGCGGCGACAAAGACGGACGACAAAACCTCGCGGGCGGAGAAAGCAGTCGGGAGCAGCGGGGCGAGGGGCGGGAGCAGGGCGTTAAAAGGGGGGCGACACCAGCGCCACCGGCGCCGCAACGCCGTGCGGCTGAAATTAAAAGTCATCATTTCATTTTTCATAATTGCTGGTGCAAGCCGCGGTGCAGCTCGCCCGCCGCTGCACCCGAGAGTGCAAGGGCAGCAACGCTGCAGGGGGAGAAACAAAGTGTCCGTGTGCGTGTTTCAGCATAGCTCAACGCTCTCACACACTGCAAGAAATACAAGTAGTCAAATCAGGCCACTCCAAAACAAAAACCGGACCCAAAATCGTTTTATTGTTGTTGTTTTTTTTTAGCATTTTTCGCGTTATTCTTTTTAAATTTGTTATCTTAGCACAACGATTTGTTCTACTTCTTCACTGTTTTTCAACGAATGTGACGTCACATTCGTTTCAATGTTAATCGTGTCACGTTCGTTTGAATGTTGTGTCTTATTCGTTTAAACGTGAATCGGCCAAGCCTGGGCGCCATTAGAGCATCACCTCACCTGAAGTTACGTTTAAATGAATGTGACACAATATTCAAATGAATGTAACATGTTTCACATTAAAACGAATGTGACGTCACATTCCTTGAAGAACAGTG
>NW_026267141.1:829552-834255 GCF_000697945.3 Frankliniella occidentalis | reverse complement strand
ACAGATACACTGTCCGAATATTTTCTCCAAGTTACTAACTCATAAACCACGAGCTACTGACCTTACATTTTTGCTAAAATAAAACGCGGAGAAAACAAGAAAAGAAAAGGAGACACGGAATACAAGAAGCAATTTGTGTAATCGTCAGTTATTCGCTCCTTTAGGGCGATTTCTAGTTAACTATCGACGAAAAAAAGTAGTTTGGTGAAGACCGGCTTGGACTTGACCTGCTCCCTCCGGCACAGACAGCACAGCGGCTCCGCGGCCCGCGGCACCTTCGTGACGCCCAGAGTCTCACTCAAACCGATGATTATACAGCTCTGTTTACTCGAAAAACGTTCGAGTTGCGTAAGGCGTCTCCTCTCTGCCCCGGAGTCCAGTCGAGTCCGCCATGCCATATACCCGCGGCGACTGTTCAAATCGGCAAGGTCATCCCCACGGCACGGGCTGGGACCCCGGTGTCGGTGACGGATCACGCGGGGCACGAGAAATTGAGAAGTGAGGGACAGAGGGGAAGAGAGAAAAGGATAAAAAGGCTCTTTTGCATACACACACAAAAATAAGACACGAGCACGCGATCGGTGATCGATCCGAAAGCAGCAAAAACAGGTTGAAACCATAGAATATCGGAATCTCAAAATATCGTCTTGACGTAATAGGAAGCACCTATGGCAAAATTCTCTTCTCTCTCGTTCTCTTTCATAGTAAAATTTCCAGAGTGCCTGGAGTAGTGCTGCTCGCTGACTGCGAGCCTTTGCCAAGCACTCGACGCCGGCCCCTGCCCACAGCTCTCCGATGAGCCAAAAGCTCACTCACGCACGGTGTGGGAATCGCCACGACACCGCTTCTGGGAAGGCGGTGAGGAGCGGACCACCTGTGCAGACCGAACCGAAAGAGTCGACGACACATTCAGTCTAACGTCGTTATTTGGCTTTTTCATTTCCAAACTTATTATTCATAGTTTATTTCTAATGTTTTTAATACTTCAGCAGCATTTTTCACGGCCCAGTGAATTGTAAAAGGAGGTCCAAAGGAAAAAGAAAACATTCTGCGAGGCCAGAAAGCAATAAAGAAACTGCCCAGTATGTGTCGAAAGGCACAAATTCCGCTCTCTGTGTTTCCGTGTCGTTCTCGTTCTCTCGTTCTCTCGTTCTCTCTCTCTCTCTCTCTCTCTCTCTCTCTCCAAAGAGACCACACTTCTATCGTACAATACTGTTCTGCCGCGCCTTCCAAAAATTATTAGCAAAGGGAGTCATGGTAATTTCCTAGCCTACGCACTTGGCCAGCGACACAAAAGCCGGCAAGATATCGTAAGTTTGGGCGAGCGCACTATACTGTCCCGATGACGGGCTATTCATAGAAAGAGGGAGAGAGCAGAAGAGCGGGGAATGGAGAGGTGGGGGAGGCGAACGACAACCCACAGTGATGATCTGAATTCATTAAGAATTCCCTCAGAGCGGACCAAACGGAAACTCTTCTCTACTCTAATAAACCAACTGTTAAACACTTCTAACTGTACTGCAGCAGTAGACACACTGACGGGGAGGGTACTGTCGAATACGCGGGAACTTTCATATGAGCCGGAAGATGGCGCACCCATTATTAGTAGGCCTATTTAACTCGATTTTTCCGCCACTTGTTCGCCGTCGACTTTTACCTCATGTATGCGTTTTTGAGGGGCTTGCTACCCCCAGCCCCATCCCACCCCGCGTAGGCCTCAAGTCCCCCTCTACGCTAAAAGTGGGTGCTTGGTTTTCAAGCAAAGATTCCGCGCTCCAAGCAAAAGTGGTAATTTTCAAGTAGATTGGGGGCTTTGCTTGGAAATCAGGCCAATCTGCTTGGAAAACGGGAGAGCACCTGCTTGGAAAATAGTGCGCCCTGCTTGGAGACAGTATGGCGTTCTGCTTGGAATCCAATCAGTCTGCTTGGAAACCGAGAATCTGCTTGGGAATTACCACTTTTGCTTGGGGCGCGGAATCTCTGCTTGAAAACCAAGCACTCAGTTTGAACGTGACACGACATTGAGGTCACACACGCCCCCGCAAATAAAAGTTGACACCTACATTTTCCGGATCAGTTTTGGAGGTTCACATAAAATGGATCGCCAATTTTTCCCTCTCTTTCATGGCGGAGTACAAGGATGTCTGAATGCGCTGCCCACCCGGAGGCCTGGAGGCCCGGAGGCCCGGAGGCCCGGAGGAGGCGCGCTTCAATAATTAACCCTCCCTTTCAGATGGACGCCTCGTCGCCCTGCGGTTGGGGCCCAAATGACGTCTGTGTCCTCAACGACCATGCCATGCAAACACGCGACAGAATTTAGGAAATTTCATCATAAGAATGTTTCCCTCATTATTATTTTTTTAGAAAATGGCGCAGAATAAATTTGCGAATGAAGTTGTAGCCGATATTGAATTGCGAGCGAGATTGCGAGTGTAGTGTCTCTTAAAAAGGTAAGTTATAGGGGACTTAAAAAACAAAATACCCAAAAATACTTCTATTGTCAGCACCGATACTGAACGAATTCTAATGACTTTCCGGGATAAAGTCGACATTACAAGTATTGTCAACTGCTTGCCATATTTACAAAATAATGCGGAACGAAAAAGCACAACAAAGCCGTGATGCGTTCCATAACGAGGCTAAAACTCGTGCAAACTGTTATGCAAAAACAGAGAAGTGCAACAAGGCGAAGATGACGTCGGCCCACCCTGCGGCGCCATATAATTATTTAATGATGACGTGCGATTCGCGTAACTCGGGAGGAGCGCAGTCAGTCGGCCCGACCACCGCGAAATCGTTAAAAACAAAACAGGAGAGCTAACCAGAAAACCGCGCGAGGGCTCTTTCTCCGCTGTCGATCACCTGCACCGCCTTCCTTCCTTGGACGCACTTTCAGTTTTACACACTATCGATGCCATTGTCTGCAACGGATTAGCGCGCTGCGCGTCCCGCGCGCCGCTATCAGATAACAGGCACCGTCGACGCGCGCTCAAGAAAACAGGGCGTCGGACATCGAGGGAAGAATCTTATCAGAACCGTGTTTGACATTGGAAACAAATCAAAAAGCGTCGTTGCGACGGATTGGATCCTCTCTCACTTCCTTCTAGGCCCCTTTGTGCTCCTTTCCTACCGCTCTTCTGTCGGTACAGCCGCCTTCCTTTCAAAAAGCTTGGAATCGCGCTAAATTCCTCCAATTCATATTTATTTTCTTAAGAGCAAAAGGAAAAAATGCACGGCACAAATAGATTGCACGGAGCATAGCGGCACGATGACTTCTAGGAAAGAAAACAGTGAGGGGAAAGGGATAGAACGGCTTAAAGGGAAGGAGAGATAGAGAGAGATTGTGCGGAACGGAAGATGGAGATAGAGAGGGACAGCGTGGCCCAGCCAACAGCCATCAGGGCGGTCGGGAGAGAGGCGGCCCGGCAAAAGGTGAAGGGCTTCGGCCGCTTTACTAGCGGTCATAAGGGGGGGAGGGGAAGGGGCTAAGGGGGAGAGATGAAGAGAGCGCGCAACTTTTTAAACGCAGCCTTGGGCGGCTTTCCGCCCCTGGCAAGCGACCAAACAGTCGCCGTAAAGTGAGGCGCCGTCGCGGCAGGCTGTCCGCTCGACGAGCGTGCGCGATGGTTGCCTAGAGCGCCTGCGATCGGCGGGGTAGGCAACGTGCCCCACAGCCGAGTGCCATTGTTGCCTACCCAGAGCGCCCGCGGGCGCTGGGGTAGGCAACGCGCCCAGCAGCCGTGTGCGTGTGTTGCCTACCCGCACAGGCGCGCTGCCGAGGAAGGCGAGGCGACGCGATACGTACCGCCTTTGCCAACCGAACCGGGAGCTAGGCGGGCCAGGCTCTCGCACCGCCTCAGTCTGACGAACGGACGGACAGGCAGACGGACGTACGGCAACCCATGAAGAACGGGGCAACGGGGTGGATGCAACAGGCGATATCTCGCAACGCAGCCTAGAACAATGGCCCGGTCCTCGGTCCAGCCGGCTCTACAGAGAAGGGAGCGTCCCGATATGCAGATACGCGGAGCTATACACGCGTCGCGGGGCGGGGCGGCGCGGGGCGGGGCACGGCGGCCCCGGACGTCTCACTCGACACGATGGCGGCGATGACACCTCCCCGTCGATCCTCCTGTATCTGTAAGAGATACAATCGCCGCGCCCTGAGTCAGTTTAGTCGTTCAGCTATGCACGAGGAGAGCGAAAGAGATATGACGAGAAAATGAGAGAGAGGGAGGGGGGAAGGGATTTTTTTTGTGTAATCCTCCGCAGGCCGCACCTATCCTAATATCTAGGCGAACGAATCTATCAGCGGTCAAAATGCCGGCAGCCCGTTGCGACAAGGCGCTGCTGCTGCTGCTGCTAGGGGCCGGCCTGGGCTGGGGTGCGCGGACATCCTCCTCCTGCTTCTCCTGTACCGCGAGCCGCGAGCGACGCCAGCTCACATCACCTCCGCCGCGTCCGCGCGTCCGAAACGAAATAAAAGACATTTTAATTGGAGGTGTGACGTCATCATCATACAGAGCGCCTGCTTTGCTTTGCCACGCGACCCGCGAGGGGTAGAGAGGAGAATGCGAGAGAGGCAGAGAGGCACGAGGGAGAGGCCGGCAGACTGAGGTGTTTTCCGGCCATTTCCCGGCTCGTTGCCTGCGCACCTCTCCAAGCTCGCCGCTCGGAGCGTGCGCCTAACAACGCGAACGGCG
>NW_026267141.1:818108-827167 GCF_000697945.3 Frankliniella occidentalis | reverse complement strand
CTCTCTCTCTGTGCATCATAGACGATCGAGCCTGTGCGTGTGTGCGCGTGCACGTGCGGAGCGTGCGACCCGAGATGACTCACTGTGCGCGCGCGGAGCCCTACGGGAGAGAAAGGCGGGCGTCTAACTGGTCAGTGGCGTACACAGCTGAGTGAGAGAGAGAGAGAGAGAGAGGGGGGGGGGGAATTGCATTGGGCATGAACATGTAGATCATACAGTAATATTCCATTTGGTTCCAATGCGCATGTTCATGACTAATGCAAGAGTATTTCATGTATCGAGCAAAAAGGCGTTTTAGGATGTAGGTGGTAAAACAAACTACAGAGACGCCAAGGCTTTTTGTTTTTCCTTAACTGGGATCAAGGATCCAAAGGGCTTCGCTTGATTCTGAAGTGTGTATCCGACCAGACCGGTCGTTTTAAAGGGCTCCGAAAAAGAGGTGAAAGGAACCAGAATGTCAACAGGCGCGTGCCACAGGCAGACACCAACACAGACACACACACAGAAGCGCACGCACCTGGAGCTATCTCTCCAGGCAGGTCGGCCCCAGAAAGAGTCACTTGGGCCCATTAGCACGTCTAGCGACAACGCGCCGGACTAGCTGATGGCACAATTAGTATCCGTAACATGACTCTGTATGATGTTCCATGAAAATCTCGATGAAAATAATGCGCTGTAGTAATCTCATCACTATAGTGGCTCTCTAGGTGTTATCGATGCGTAAGGGAGGGGACAATCACTCTTCTGGGAAAACCGGAAAAAACCTTTGCCAAAAAGATACGCCATGCCCAGGATAGCGCAAAAGCTCAAAAGGTATGGTCGTCGAGGTTCATCGCCCCTTTCCCGGGAACGCACATGCTTGCAAGGGCGTGACGCTTGTGGCTTACGCACACACACCGACATAGACACACACACACACACAGAGGCGCACACCTGTCCACAGCGCAAGCGACCGCGGCGGTCAAGTGCAACAAACACGCCACACCGGTCGCACCGCCGACAAAGGGCCCAACCACACTGTCAGGTCAAGTGTCGACTTCGTGATATTCCGAGTGTACGCCGAACGGTCGCGGGTCCGTCTTCTCTCCTGGGAGTGTCCGAGGTGCTGCAGCACACCAGCTCACACCACCTTATTTGCCTCAAGATATTGAACCCGGCAAAGTCTCGCTGATTTGCGTCCTTCTCCTCACTCCTTTGCAGTGTGCATCATCTCCTGAAGGTCCCCCAAACCCCCGAGCTAAACAAAAGCACGGCTAATTGTACAGGATTCGGGGCGGGGCTGCTGTTGCCTCGGCCCTGGCCCTCCACACTCGAGTGCGGGAGGAGCCTCTCTGTGCCGCACCGCGCCGCGCCACGCCACCACGGCGCCACGCGCGGCTAGACCGACCCGACCCCTTATACGGTCCCGGCAAGGCCTCAACGGCCTCAGACTGGTGTGCGTCAGGATCTGCACTGGAATCCAAAACACTACCCTGCGAGGAAAAACTGGTGCATACCGCACACCACAACCGGATGTGGATTAAAAGAAATTGAGGGTCAAGGCCGCGGGGCTCGACCAGCTGGGAGGAGCAGCCCTAGCCTCCGACAAGGCGACGAGGAGCCACGCGCGCGCATTTCAAACGGACCTAGCTGGTGATCAAAGAGCACCGGAGCCGCACAGTCCGGCGCGGGCTTCAGGAGCCAGCTCCAGGAGCCCCAGGACGACTGGACTGGAAAAGGGATCAGACCAGATCCGGCCGGCAAACCAGACCGGGGCTGGGCCGCCGGGCCGCGTTCTGCGCAGCTCCGCGCGGGCCGATCTGTGCAGGCGGGCCGGGCCGGGCGGAGCCGGGCGGAGCGATCTCATGATAGCAGGCTTACGGCGCGAGGATGCGGAGAGCCGCCGGCCCGCCGCTAGTCACGACTGTTAGTCCTGCCAGCGGCAGGGCTGCAGGGCCCAGCCCGGCCCAGCCCAGCCACGCAGGAGGCCACGCAGAAGCTCTGGTCCCTCGCCTGCCTCCGCACACTGAAAACTGCGTAATGACGCATGTTATCACTAGATGATAACGCGGTGCACATTTCAGTTTTTGTGGAATATTTTCTAAACGAGAGCTGAAATTCAATTTTTGAAAGCACCAATGAATTTCCCCTAAAATTTTCGATCAAACGAGCCTACATGTGATAGGGTTCTGAACAAAGGTTCTCTAACAACACATCTTATTCCGTATTATTATTATTTGAACTCCGAATCCTATCACATGTAGGCTTGTTTGATCGGAAATTTCGCGAGAAATCTGATGGTGCGTTCGACCATTAAATCTCAGAGCTCGTTTAGAAAATATTCCACAAAAAATAAAATGTGCACCGCTTTATCATCAAGTGATAACATGCGTTATTACGCTGTTTTCAGTGCACGAGGTCCCACAGGATCCGCAAGACTCACAGGACCTACAGGGCCCTCGCAAATGCACTGGTCCCTAGGCAACCTCCGCAGGCAGGACCCACAGTAGCCGGGAGGAAACCCGCAGAAGCCAGTGACTTCCTTACGTTCAAAACGAGTTCCAAACAAAACGTCATCACAAAATACATCCATTTTATCCTATTTTAAGTCTAGACCGAATGAGAAATTATAAGAATACGCAATTAATTAATTAAGCAAGTGACATTTGATTTGCAAAGTGCAGCACGCATTTTTACGAATGTTGCCAATTTTCGAACCATTGTGCCCTAATTCCCAACCTAAGATTGTGGATCCACGCGCACAATCCCTGAACTTTAACAAAGTTTTCTAAAAATAAATTTGTCATTGAAGTTAATAAAATAACAAACTTACGTGCGGCATCTGCATCCACACAAAATCAAAACTGACGATCTTTAATAATTTAATCGGCTTTTATGAGCCATATGCGAGGCCATATGACACATTCCACCAGAAACACTGTTCCGGGCGACATCTGATATTGTCTGACGAAATAGCGCGTACATCGAGGTATACAGAGTAGATTTGCTTCTTGGCAGAGAGGCAGAGACCATCGGGTGCATTGAACCAGTTCGCACTTGGGGTACAGTCAGCAGCCGCCCGCCACCGACCGGGACCACGGTGACACTTAGCACCTGCACGGCTAACTGCATTTCTCCCTCTCTTTCTCTCTCTCTCCCTCTTTCCCTCTTTCTCTGCGCGTGTCATGCGGGCTCGTCGTCCCGTTGTGTCGTCTGGTAGTGACCACCACACGCTTCAATGATAATCTCTGCGCAACTACTCATATACCCGCCCGATCCGGTATGGCCTGGTGCGCTAGGCAGCTCTAGGGCCGGCTAGCTAGACTGGCTCTAGTCTAGTCCGGCTATCTCTCCGTAGTAACGGAAGACACCGTGTGGACATGAGCGTGCGCTCGCTCGGATGGACACATGGGGAAGATTCGTTTAACCTAGATTTTAAATACTTCTACATCAACGTACAAAACCAACAAAGACTACTTTAAAAAACACGGCTACTAGTTGTTCGTGCACGCACTTACATTGGTGTTCTCGTCCTTGTTACACACCTGAGCTATCACCAACAGGCACCTTGGCTCTGGCTGGGTAGCTCCCGCACCCTCGCTCATCAAAGCGAGCGGGCTCTCGGCACCCCACCTGCAACACACAATATGAAAGAAACGCTTCAGAAAACGAAAATATTGCTGGCCCTCAACTCAAAATTTATTGCAAGTCTATTTGTACATCTAACAAACATTTTCCACTTTTTCTGTAAAATCACGCCAGTCCAAGTGCAATTAGGTTACTCTAATCTCTTGACACTATATTTGTATGTAATGAAAAATCCTTGCAAAAGTCAAAGAGCGAGCTTGAGTTCTCCTTTCATTTTGAAGGCCCGTTGGTGTGGCAGTGGCAGTTGACCCCAGCTGGGGCTTTTCTGGATCGGTCGCACACAACAACTATGACTGGACGCAGACCAGACAGCCCACGAGCAGGGCGGGCCGTGGCCCCCAAGGCCCGCGGCTGGCCCGCTCCTGCCGTGGCACCAACGCCTCCACAAGAATGACGCAGCACCAGAGCACCAAAGCCGGAACAGAATCGGCGAACGGAAGCCGCCCATGAGACGGAGAGAGAGAGAACGCCCCCAATACAACTGACTACTGTGTTCAGCCCGCCACACCCCCAAACTTCCTCCACTGCATCCGGTAGGTCCGGCGGAGCTCCAGCGCAGTCTCTCCAGCGGGCCCTCCAGGACGCCTCGGGAAGCACTCGCGGCGGAAGGCTCCAATCCTGATATGACTCTGCGGCCAATTCAGCAAAGGGATATGACTTCCTCTCAGTGCAGTGTAAAGAATGTCGATGAATTCTTTGGATCTAACACAGTCCATAGCACAACGACCCATTAATTAACTTTCATATAAAGTCAATAAACAACACTAATATACATAACAGCTAGTTAGCCATCTAGGCCATCTACTTGCTCTTGAAAATTCTGATTTGTTTCTTGAAGAGTTATTTAATATATGCTTAAAATTAGTAAGGGTAAATAAATTTGCGATTTTACAAGAAAGAGACAATATTTTACATGCATGAAGACGGGCAAAAGTGTTTACGAGGCAGTGTGTGAAATTGTTTTCGAAAGGGTACCGACCGCATGCGATGCGTATACGCACTCGGTTGTATAAATATTTCATACCGGCCACTCACCGCGGGGCGGGGCGGAGCGGGGCGGAGCGGGGCGGAGCGGGGCGGGGCGGAGCGGGTAAGGCTTACATGCTGCATCCCCAGTGAAGCGAGACAGCTTCCGTTTACGGCTTTAGCGAGGCGCACTAGCGAAAGCATCCTACTTCACCGACAGCTCACTCACTCACTCCGTCACTCCCTCAAACTCACTCAATTTCTGGACTCAACTCACAACGCAAAAAGTGTACGAGTCTGTTTACATATAATTAATTGAATAAGTTATAGGTAATATACAACGCTTGATCATTCTTCGTCGGCTACGAAGAATAGAGTTTTGCATTTCTAATCTATTCTTAGTATAAGCATTTGGCAGTGTACGCTGTGCCCCTACTTAGTCTGCGCGCCGCCCAGCGCAGCGCAGCGGTAGACAAACGAGGTCCTCTCTGCGTGTAAAATAGAGTGACATGCTGCACCTGTCCCCCAGTAGGGGAGAGGTCAGAGCGCCAAACCCTCGGCCGCTAGCGAAATGCTCTTTGCTTCAGGGGATTGGGGGCAAGCACATTTCATGATATCATGTTGAAACGAGAAAAACGCACCCATCCCATACAAAAGGCGCAATTTTCAGCTTTTGCAAAAACATTTTTCCAATTTTTATTTTTTCCACATTATTTCTACCTTGCAGCGCGTATGAGAGTGAGGCAGGCAGGGGCTTCTTTTCCTAACTTCCTTAACCTCACGGGGGAAAAGAAAATTTCTGCTGATACGGTCGCACCACGCGCCAGCCCCAAACCGGCTCGGCTCAGCTCAGCTCAGGGGGCGGAATGAGTCGCGCGGCAAGGGTGGCGGCGCCGCGGCGGGGGCCTTTAAGTGAGTTACGCCCCGGGCCTGAGCAAGCAGGCCGCTCAAAGCACGATGGGACCTACGCCCTCGCGGTGGTCAACTGTGGTCACGCAGTGGTCACGCTGTGGTCACGCTGTGGTCACGCAGTGGTCACGCTGTGGTCTCGCCGTGGTCTCGCCGTGGTCACGCTGTGGTCACGCTGTGGTCACGCTGTGGTCAAGCTGTGGTCACGCTGTGGTCACGCTGTGGTCACGCTGTGGTCACGCTGTGGTCGCACTGCGGCCACATTGTGCTTACACTGTGGTCACACTCACCACTTACCGCGCGTCATAGCGGTCGACCTGGCGGCGAGTGAGGCGGAGAGGTGACGGCCGCTATCACTGACACACGGTCGTGACTCACGACACAAAAGCCTCTCCTTATCAGGTGCTGTCATAAACCTCCGCGTCTTTCGACGCGCACACAATTTTGGCGCGTGCGTGCTTCAAGACGGGAAGCGACGATATCGCCATCGTTTTCACAAGTCGCCGGATTATGGGACGGAAATGCAAACACGATTGCAAGGGCAAGGAGCGAATGGGACGCTGTTCCTTTCATGGCCAACACATAAGTAAAAGAGGCACATGGAGGTGAAATCTCGACACGATTAGGGCCCTGGGATCGTCAAAGTTGACGCTCGCGCATTTTTAATAGCAAACGATTTCGACAAAGGCAAAGTGCCACCCCAGCACAGCACTCGACAACCACCTCGTCTCTGTACTCCTACCGCACCGTGTTACCCCCGCAGACGCACACACACGGGGGCAGCGAGGTCCCGAAGGTGCCGAAGGTGCCGAAGGTCCCGAAGGTCACGGCCGCTAACGCCCCAGAGTCACGCGGGGAGACTCCGCCGCGCTCGTCTGCCTTCCGGTGCCGGCCCGGGGATGTCACCGGCGCTAACACCCCCGCACCCGAACCAGCCCAGGCACCACCGTGAAAACGAAAAAACAAATTGCTCGCCGCGAGATACCCTAGCCCTAGGATGCTAATTTATCGTCCATTTCTCAGCCAGAGACAATGTCATCATTACTGATAATCCCCGTCCCCCCCCCCTCCCTCTCTCTCTCTCTCTCTCCCCCGCACCGCGGTGCACGACTGCATCCAATCAGCAAGCGGTGTACAGATAACGAGCACAGACCAATAAGTGACGAATAAAAATTGACAGGAAAGAGGGAAAGAGGGAGACTGGGAAGGAGCGGACACAGAAAAAATGTAGACAACGTTGGCGGCGGCGTAACTCCAGGGCGTAAGTGACTCCGAGCGAAACAAACACGCGACTGTGGGAAAGACAGCGTCGTGAGCGCGCGGAGAGAGAGAGAGGGGGGTGGGAAGGGGGAGAGGGAGGGAGAGGGAGGGAGAGGGAAAGAGGAAAAGGCAGGGGAGAGAATAAAAAGAGAGCAAACAATAAATCGTGCAGTCGATTTACGACATTCATAGCTGACTTCAGGAATGAACAACACATCGGCCGTTCCTCTCCAGCCCCAGCCATCCTTTTCCGCTCCCGTCCCCTCCCTCGCCATCCCCTTTCCCCTCCCTCCACCTCTCTCTCGTCGATGGGAACGGCAGAGGGGGAGCCTCAAATGCCTCGACCTTCTCTACTTACTTACAGTTACGTACCCAGCACCCAGCACGACCCCGCGGCGCCAGGCGCGGCGAACCAAAAGACAAAGTCTGCTTCAAATCACTCCCTGGTCACACACACACACACACACATTCAAGCGCGTCTCAACACACACACACACACTCGCCCTAGCGTGTAGTAAATAGGCCAATGTCAGACAGACACATGGCTTCCTTTGGGCAGCAGAAACGGCGGTCTCGTTCACAAACCGCACACCCGCGCACACCCACACATCATATCTCAGGGGCGCTTTCGGGGGCAGTGTAGAGCTGCGCTTTTTGACAGGGGGGTCACCCCACCGGCTCGACAGGCGCACACCTCGCCGCGCCGCCCTCAAGAGTGACACAGGTCGCTCGTGTGATCTCTCGCGCTGAGGTAATATATGTCGACCCCTGGTCGGGCCCGGCTGGCGTGCCGCCGCCGCAGGGCGCAGCGGCCAGACCGCCCCTCGTGGGGCTTCTACACGGCGGGGGAGGAAGGGGGAGGAGGTGACCTGTTAGCTCGGGTCAGCATCAGGTCATCACCCCCCCCCCCCTCTGCCCCAGGCCATCTCGGCACAAGACCCAAGATGACCTCACACAACGCAATCCTTGATGTTCACGTTAATAAGCAGTGCGGATAATGCCAATGAGAAACAAAAAGACACTACTACCAGACACACACACTGGTAACCCAAAGTGTAGGAAAGTTAAAAACCTGCAGGGAATTGAATTCCGTCGAATTCTCACACTCATCTTGGGTATACGAAAAGAGATTTGTAGTATTTTATGGGTAGCCATTAAGATTTACTCGACCCCAAGTGTGTGGATGGTAATTCACACATCTGCAGGTGTGTGAAATTATGTCTTAAACCGACAGGTCTGCGTATGGATATCCGACGCACTTGCACAGATACTATTATCTGAGTGGTCGACCCCCCTCAATAAACAAAAACCATGTGCGAAGTTAAAAACTTTGCCGACACTCCACTGACCTGCTCCCCTACTGTGCGAATCGCCCCCCCCCCTCCCGCAAAAACACATATACACACACACGAGCACACACACACACACACACAACTCCAACTCCCATCCTCCTTCCCTTCCGAAGCGCTGCCGCGATCCTCGTATTCGCGGGCACGCGCCAAACCCCTCCCCCTCCAACGCCGCCGAAACGGTTCTGGCGCCACTTGGCGCCGCCTGGCGCCCCCAGCCGGGCGCTCTTCTACTCTCCTCGCGATGTGACCCAGTAACGCTCGCCCCGCCCCGCCCCGCCCGCTGTGCAACGCGAGTTGCTGCACAGCCCCGCGCCTCGCCACAGCGCGTCTGCCGAGAGGCAGGCGGGACTTCACTTATTCACGATGACGAAAGCGATCATCAGCGATTATAATACATCGGTACACATGCGAGGCCGTGCCTGACGAGGAGAGAAGACATACTTTATAGTTTCACTGCGTAGTTTTATTTCGTAAAAACAACCATATTTGAAGGGGAAAACGAAGAAAAAGATACAAGCAAACAAACTTTTAGAAAATAAAGTATAAAATCGTTAAAACACATTTCTTAAGAACTATTTTATTTTTTGAGTCGGGCATGTGAGACGGTCGCGCCCGGCGTTTCCGTACGTCGCTGCAGTCGCTGTGACACATGTGAGACGACGTACGTCGCCGGGCGGGGAGACAGAGTGAGACGCGTCGCGGAGCACCAGAGTGACACCGGAGTGACACGGAGCGACACAGAGTGACACCGGGCAGAGTGACGGGAGTGACACTTTCCCCCCGGTGGTCATTGCAATAAGCCGGAGGGCGGCGCGGGCGGGGCCTTCGGGCGGACCGGAAATGAGTCTCATATGAGCGACATACAGAACAAACGTTCAAAGTCATACGTAACTCTCTCTCTCTCTCTCTCTCTCTCTCTCTCTCTCTCTCTCTCTCTCTCTCTCC
>NW_026267141.1:815723-817796 GCF_000697945.3 Frankliniella occidentalis | reverse complement strand
GAAGACTCTGTAAAGAGGATGGAAGAAGAGTGAGGCCCTTCGTGTCGGGGAACAATGCCCGGGCGGCCCGGTCCACGGGGAGCAGTCCAGCCGGCCGCAACTGTGTCGCGGGTCACTGCCGGGCCGGCCGGCGCCGAGTAACGTCTTACGTGAACGGACAGCACACTGCGAAAACAGCGAAACCAAAAAAAAATCTAAATCAAGAATCTATCTTGAAAGCAGATGATACAAATTTAAGAATATGTCTGTTTTCAAATTATCTCCCGGATTTAGCTGTCATTTTGTTTCTAGTTGTTGTTATTTGCGATTTCACCGTACAAGCGGCGGCGTTGAAAAGCGCGGGCAAAGGGGCCGGCGTCGGATAGTGTGCAGGGAGGGGGACGGGGAGCCTAGTATTGTTAAGCAGGGTAAGGGTAGGGGCCTGAAGCGACACTCACCCGGACACGGTTCCGCCAGCGCCAAAGATATTGTTTTCTGGTCTCCGCTTGATTCTCTTGCCGTTTCGAGAGTAAAAGCTAGCTGACACCTTAAATTTACTTATATATTCTTTACGTTTAGTCAAAAGGTTTTTAAGGTATCATCTGCTAAAAAGATAATTCGCAGAGGGAAACAACCGAACGTGTCACTACACTAACGCGTCATGTCATTTGTGCTGGCCGCACTGCACCCCGCCCACTCCCACCGGACCCCTTCGCGGCCACTCCCCGAGAGGCAAGAAGGGGGTAATTGCGCTAGGCGCGTAACAAGCGGGTAACTCGACCAGTTCGGAAATGTCTCGTTATTATTATTAGGAGAAAGCCAAGCAGTCGGCGTTACGGCACTGTATCGTGACCCGGGGCACAGGCCGGCGAAAAAAAAAGTGCCACGATTGCTTAATTCCTTATGAAAATGTACGTCTTACTTTAGAATGGCGAAATCAAACAAATATATATTAAGTTCTTTATAGTAAATAAAAAAACATATTTTTAAACTGGAAAGACCACCTTCCACATGAGTAAGGTTCGTACGAGACGAGTATTTCCAGAATTATAACAGGATGGAAAGGAAACCAACATGTACTGCTCAGCAAGTTTTGGAGGTGAATTGCGGAGATACCGGGACAGGTGTCCTGTTTCCGAGTGTTGCCCCTCAAAGCATGCGTGCCTGCGTGTGTGTCACTGGTCGTACCGGTAGTCACTCGTGGCCTGTACCTGATGCCCCAAGATAGGCCCTAGACTTACAGGCCAACCCCACCGAACTTGCTTCATACTACAATAAAAACAAAGAAAATATACCCCAGTTAATACGTTTCAAGCCAACGCTCTTTCAAAGAAGAAAAATGGTTCTTTAATTACAGGATTGTGTGCACTGCACAGACGCTGTTCATGCAGTTTCTTTAGATGTACGAGTGAGAGAAAAGGGGAGTGGGAGAAAAATAGCGAGACCCCAAGGGGAGATAGAAACCCCTCACACAAAACTGATGAGAGCTTTTCTCATCCCATAGCGTTTTCACACCCCCTAGCACCGACAAGAAAAATAGAAGAGCAAACTTGCACTACTGGCGTGGCGCGTGCGACCGTATAAATAAAATTTGCATTCAAACCGCGGCATAGAAAGTGCAGCAATTTTTATAATTTCATTTTTTTAAAAAATATAATAAAACCGACGTTTAGGCCGCACGGTGGGATTAATGGCGAAACCACTTAAGAGGCACTCTGGTCAGTTTACAGACTGCTTTTACTACGCGGCGCTGCGAGGCCCCAGCGCGCCGCACTGCGCACTGCGCCATTCTCCGCACTTGGACGTGTACCATCAGAACCGATGCGTGTACACTCTGCTACAAGAAGCGCCGCGCGCTTGTACGTGTACCATCAGAACAGAACTGTTCCGACGCGTGTACACTCTGCTACAAGAAGCGCCGCCGCCACCCGGCTCCATGGAGAGTGCAGCGCTGGTGTACCTTACTTAATTGCGACGCCTGCCTAACGCAGCCCGGCCATGCTGCCCGCTTCATTTCAGCAAAACTTTCCTCTCTCTCTCTCTCTCTCTCTCTCTCTCTCTCTCTCTCTCTCTCTCTCTCTCTCTCTCTCTCCA
>NW_026267141.1:802100-805205 GCF_000697945.3 Frankliniella occidentalis | reverse complement strand
CTCGCGCAGGGACCAAGGGGCAGCCGTTACGAGTAGCAGACCCAACACGTATGAATGACTGCGACGACGTAACCCCACCACATGAAGAGAGAGACAAAAACAACATGGCACTCGGCATGAGATCATCCATCCAGCGACTGAGTCCGAACAAAACCGCCCAGCTCAGCCGATGCAAGCTCTCATGCCGCCTAGTAGGTAGGCAACATCTTGTCTGCCGTGCATGCGTGTACAGCGGGGTGGCCTACCCCGAGTACCACAGGCGCCGAGCTCCCGTAATTTGCTGACTGAATCAGAGTAAAACGGAACAGACGGACATTCTGGACTTCGAGATTTGTAGGCGCGCCGTGAGGTGAACATCCAAACGATTAAATGAGATCCCGGTGACTTTAATTTGCTACCTTTTTTCGCGACCGTACACAGTTTAAACCTTACGAAGCAAGATGCCAAATCCTTCTTACCTACGAAGAATTTTCTACCTACGAAGCTTCCAAATCTTTCGTACCTACGAAGGGTTTGGCATTTTTCTTCGTAAGGTTTTAACAGTGTACGCGTAATGCCGTCCAATCATACACTGTTAAAAATTTTGTTGTAAATTTACAACACATTTGATGTAAAGTTTGATAGCAACAAATGTTGTTAAAAAACAACACATGTTGTAATCCAACAACATTCACAAAATTTCCTGAAACGAATTTTCATTCCAAAACAGTGGTCATTTACTTTCGTCTGCACCAAAAAAATTGTAATAAAACAAACTTGTTTGTTCTGTAACGATACATCTTGCTATCAAACTTTACAACGATATTGTTGTGGTTTTACAACATGGTGAAACGTGGGAATCATTGTTATGGACTACTGCGGGCAAAATAGAAGGAATTTTGCCACGTGCCAATAAAAACGACCGATGTTGTTTTTTTAACACACTCGTCATTACAAAGGGTGTGATAAATTTACAATTTTTTTTAACAGTGTAAGAAAACTTTTAATTGCTGCTACGTCCAAACTTTGAGACGCCAGTGCGTTTGTTTTTGTGTGATTTTGTTTTCTTTGCCGATCACAACGTCTGTATGCTTTACTGTCTAAGGGCTTGGGTTGGGTGCTGACCACTTTTGAGTCCGCACGGGAAGGGTTGGGGAGGGTTGGGGTTGGCGGCATGCTGGTGGTCCCTCGTTAGGTTTGGCCGGCTGCCCGCAGCACGTCACGGCGGCAGCAGGTATGACCCGCTACCCGCTGCCAGCTCATGAACCCCCTCACAATGCCGCGAGCGTGGGTCGGTTTTGGGCCACATCGCTATCCCCGACGACACGGAGATCCCCCCCCCCTCTCCCCCTTCTTTCTTTTTCACACCAGGCCCGGCCCTGCACATGGTGCGGCAGCCCGATCGACCCCAACACGGTTGGTACTGTGGGCCGCGGGTGGGCCGCCGGCCCGGTCGGCAGCGCTGCAGAGGCCCCTCACGGCACGGGGCCCTCCCGAAACGACACCCGGCGTCATTCTGCGAGGACATTATCGGATGCAATCATGGCGGTCATCATTTCTTCTGGGTGACGAACATCATTGAAAAAGTATCCGTCATACTTGAACCCAGTAATGACGGATCCGTAAAGAACAGGAGTCGACCGGAAGCAATCAGGATTTATTCTGGAGTTCTGGAGTTTACAATGGATGATCCTTGGTCTTGGTCCTTCCCTGGTCTCAAGTTATTGGAATAGTCCTCCTTGCCCTACCCTGGCCCCACCCTATGATCCCTAGTTTTCACTAGCAGTTTTCAGCGAATGGTCCTTCCCTGGTCCCCAGATGTCATCGGATGGTCTCTCCATGGTCCCTAGTTTTAATGAATGGTCCTTGCCTAGTCCCCGGATAGTCCCCAGTTTGTTTTCAGCGAATAGCCCAACCCTGGTCCCTCCCCCGTTGTCTGACCGGCCCCAGCAAAGACGTCTGCATGACGAGACGAGTCAGTGCCAGGCCAGAGCCAGGCACCGCCGAGTGCAGCCCTGCACGCGACCCATGTCCTCCCCAATAACATCATGCAGATGGCGGCCGTACTATATATTTTTTGTGACTGATCGCATGCGCAGAGGGGGGTAAAAGACGTCCTGGAGGTAAAAAGGTCGACCCAGAGTGAAAATAATAACGGCCAACCGCGTGGGAAAAGGCCACCGCATGAAAAATATAGCTCCAAGGAAAAATCGCTGCCCAGCGGGGGGAAAGGACACCGCGACATGTTACAACGGGAAGCTACATTGGGGGTCAGCAACGGTCAGCAAAGCCTCATGGCTGCTAGCCGCGTTGCTGCCATCCATAAATACATTAGAGAAGTTCTGGTAAAAATGGCTACTGCTTACGTAACGTAAAATTATTTAACCCTCGACCAAAATTACTTTGCCTGCGAAAAACGCGACACGGTGTGCGGAAACGGACCCGCCGGCGGAACGGCACTGCGCAGTGGTGGGTCAGCCCCGGACAGAGCAGAGGTAAGCAGACCTGGTCCACCACGCCCGCCCAGCCCCGCCCAGGGCTCCACGACTCGCATGTCACCCAGCCGTCGGTAACTGGAGCCTCCGATATGACGTGAGAAAAGAGAAATCGAGTCGCGCCCGACTCCCACACACAGCAGGTCGATACCTTGCGCAAGGCTTTCTGATTCCCATCAATAATGATTACAAAAATATTAAATATTGAATAATCCTTTTGTAAAGCTGATTGAAAACCAGCAGTGGGACACTTACGCGGCACCTTCTGAATCCACGCTTACGTCTGCATTCCTACCAACCTGCAACAAGAAAAGAAATAGAAATTAGTGTGTGCTCAAAAAATTTGTAAATACGCAGCCATCAGAAATGTTTACTTCCGACTATCGTAAAATGCTCCCCATGCCCGATCTGGTTTTATAGGGGTCAGCCTATATGGAGCACGCTTCCATAGTGCAAAGGCTTATAGAGCGAGAGCTTACCCGTCTCGTCCAGAGAAAATTAGATGTGAGAGTATCTGTGCGTGTGCGTGTGTTTGGGAATCATGTCGGCCCTTTGTTATCGAATGAGCGATGCGGAGAAGGGGAGAGGGAGAGAGAGAGGGGGGGGGAGGGAGAGAGAGAGAGAGAGAGAG
>NW_026267141.1:791040-802050 GCF_000697945.3 Frankliniella occidentalis | reverse complement strand
GAGAGAGAGAGAGAGAGAGAGAGAGAGAGAGGCGAGGGAGACGAGACGCCAGGACTCGAGGGAGCAGTTTGACGAAGCCACACTTTCATGGCTTTCGCTACTCTACCCCTCCGAAAGACCACCTCGGCGCAACAATAAGTTGAAAAATAAAGTAGGATTCCTGGATGACTCAATCACTTTCGTTCTGTTTGATAGAATCGACCCTCTGGCATTGCCCGGATCTCACAAAGGTTGTTATTTTTTTCCGGTAAATTTGTTACAGCTGTAACCGAAGCACTTTTACTTGAGCTTATTGACATTGAGGATACTTAATCCGAAGCATTGCCGATGCCAGTCGAGGCTTAATCTCAAATTCGAAAAAGACACGAGCAGTAAAATAGTAACTCAGCTTTGGCCCTTGCCTGAGTTTCCAGAAACTCATTTGTGAGAAACGAAGAAGACGCAGTCGTCGTATTTCTCCGTGGGTCTCTTCCTTGTGCGAATACGGTATGCGACGGCTTGCGGCATATGCGTTATTTGTTTATAGAGGCTGCGAAAAATGGACACATTTTGGCGCCAAGTTCAACTCCGAACCTTCCCGATCCCATCACGAGGTTAACCTTTACCAAAACCGAGGTGGCCGACGCTAGGCCAGGTGACGAGGCAAGGGGATCTGACCTCCTCGGCCATTCTCCCGCCGAACCGAGCCGATCCGCGACCCACAATCATGCACGAATAGGTTGTGGCAAAGGCCACCGCGCCACAACCACACCGCACATCCAGCTTCATAAAATCACTCCGACAAGGCGTTTGCAAAATGGGCGGAAAAACCTCCCACAGCAATATGTGCATGACGAGACGTCGAATGCAACGAAAAAACAAAACATTGCCAAACCATTGTGTGCGTGTGTGTGTATTGAGTGGGTATTATACTGTTTAAAGTGCGAAATATTACTCTTATTCTGACAACGCTTTGTCGTTTGCTTTTTATTTTACACATTTGTTGGTTGAGCTACTGAACGATCTCCGGGAGAAATAAATGTTTGCGCGCGGGTTATCACGACTCACAACAGATGGGTGGCGGGACGGAGACCGATACTCGCAATTGGATCGCGGGAGGAAAGCTAAATGGAATCATTTCGTGGGCGTGCGGCTGCCGTTGCCTGCCGGCCAGATACTCACGACTCGAGAGGGCTGGGAAGAGGGGGGGGGGGGGGTAGAGGAGTAGGACACTGAAAAATATCGTCGTAAATTTACAGAAAATTTGTGAACTCGAATTATAATTTAAGTTGTAAATTTACGACAGCACATTTTTTACTCGAAAAGGGATTTGGAGTCGATACGTACATACTGCATGTATTTATACGATTATAAATTGTAATTTTACAACATGCGTCAGGGAAAATTTTCCTGTAAACCTACCTACTTTTTTTCACAGTGGGATAGCGAAAGAGGATTATCGAAAACTATGCGTTCAGATTCACCTTCCACTACTTCGAAAATATTTCTTCAAAATCCCTCAGCAGTCCCCTCCCCCCTCCATTTACCCCACCAGGGAGTCAACATTTAAAACATTTCTTTTGAAAAGAAGATAAAAGGACACCTCTCTTTGCTGTGAAATATGGCATTTTGTTCGCGTGCGCGATCTGTCGCTGCAGCAGCCGCGCTGTCTGCAACAGATGCACCAACGGCACACGGCAGCAGGGGGGAAACGGGGGGGGGGGGCGAAGTAGGAGGTGAAATTGGGCGTGGGGCGGCGCGCAATGCACAACGTGACAGAGAAAGTAAACAGCGCGGCCCGACTGGATCAAACTCCAGGCACAGCACGGCCCTCCAGCATCCTGCATCCCGCTACACAGGGATAAAAACAAAGGTAAGGAGCCTTTGAAAAGGTGCCAAATATTAGTGCGTTTCCTAAAGGCACGAAAGCTTTCCAAAGTCTCTAAAAAGCACCCCAAGGCCGCTTTAGTGTCTCTTCAAGGGGTGGACAATTTTAGGTGGCTCTGTAAAGAGGGCGCTAAAATCATTAGCACCCCAAATAGGGTGCTATGTCCGTTGTACTTTTGTCTCTCACTACTAGTGCTGCTGACAGCTCGCACGAAAGAAAATGAGGAAAAGGAGGCCACCGGTACAGCCGAAATAATATCGCCTCAATCTCGCACCTTCGCTTAGTGTGTCACACAGCAGTATAGTGGACGCCGCCACAGGCCGTCGCCACCACAACGCGGGGAGAAAAAGTAGAACGCCACACCGCCGTCTCATGCAAATGGCCATGTCCTCCCGGCGGATGGAGCTTTTGTATCGTGCACTTTACCTAGATGCACTGGAAAACCAAGTGTGTGATTGTTGCACACTTTGAGAGGTGTAGGGAATTTTCATCCACACACTTACACAAGGTGCGTTGGAATTTCGCATCTGTGCCCCATGCACACACTTGGGTTTGCCGTCATAAAGGAAAGGCACATACTAGACACGTCTCCGTCAAACCCGGCCCCGTCTCCGCGACTACTGCTGCCGCCGTCGATGAAACAAAATGAGAACCTCGTTGCTGGGAGATTTATCTCGTTTCCAAACCGCAAGGCGGGAGAGCACTGCCATTACCTTTCGGGCGCCGCGAAGGCACAGCGTGGTGGGGCGTGGTGGGGCGTGGCTGGGCGGGGCGAGGTTGGGTGGGGTGGGGCGTGGCGGGGTTGCAAAGGCACGGCCGCGGGTCCGACCTTCACTACTTGCACAATGAAAAGAATGAACCGCCCTCCCGAAAGGGATTCCGTTTCCATCATCAGGCCACGGCGCCCAACTCTAGAAACAGCTGGGTGCGGGTGGCGACTGATATTCAGGCGGTTAGGAAAAGAAAAAAGGATAATTGAAAACGTTGACGCCAAGGGTGTCCTTGCCCTTGTCGCAATAAGCACCGCGCAAGTGCCACGCCATCCTTCGAGAGGGGAGACAACTGCTTTAAAAAAAATAAAAACCAGCTGACTCGCTCGCGGCGACGAGGCTATGAGCTGCGCGGGGCTCTGAGCTCAGTGACATCCTGGTGGCGGTGATGCGGTGAGCGGCCAACAGTTTCTCATCCTGAGAAAGGGCCCTACGCCGAGACCACAATGTGGTCACATCGCCCCCCGCGGCGGCGTGCGGTCGAGCAGGCGGAGCCAGCCAAAGCGCGCAAGACAAGCCAAAGAAACGTACTTCATAATTATGAATTCCACAGAAAGTCGGGTGTATGCGGCGGGGCTGAGTCTGTCCTAGTCTGTCCCTGTCGCCCAGACTTGGCATCCCCCCTCCCCGCTTCGGTGACTGACGTACGACAAACGTGGGCGACCCGGGGAGGAAGCAGCACATGCCTGACCTTCCAAGGCAGCGTGGCGCGGCGTAGCGCAGCATCTTCGCCGCGCCTGCACGTGCAGCTGCGGCCGGCCAGCTGGCCAGCTGACCATCCCGCGCGCAAGGGCGGCAAGCCACACACACTCATACACACAATCGCACAATCAATCGTTTCAGAAAAAATGGAAAAAGTTGACCACGAATTTTGGAAAATTTGTTTGAGGATGATTCATTTTCCATTTTTGAAACAGTAACTTGATGATTGCGTCTATTTTTATTTTTCACAGATATATTGCTTGGATTTCTCTCGTCAGGTGGCGGTGTCGGTGAAGGCGGTGTAGCGCTCGGTAAAAGATATCCTCTCTAACTACCCTCTCTCTTTCTCTCTCTATCTCTCTCTCTCAAACTCTCTCAAAGTAGCGGTCCACAAGGCGTACCGTGCAACAAACGCATCATCCAGGCACATGGTCCTTCACTCCCCCTCCTCTCCTCCCGCGCCTCTCCCATCACGATTCAATTCCACCACCTCCCTCCCCTCCCCCCTGAGGCTCCTAATGCACTGGACGACGGCCCGAGAGTGGCGCGAGCGTCGCGAAGCAGCCTGAGGTCTCGTTTATCACTCTGACCACACGACGTGCGGCACTACACGAGTGAAAAAAGAAAAAAAAAGATTCACAACCGACCGTCATAAGCTACTTCCGCCATAAAACATGCTTACACCGGAATGCATCATAGTGCAGTTTCAGTTGTAACGAGCTTCATTGGCAGAAGCCGTATTCTTAAGAATTAAAGTGCTTTCTATTGTCTCTTGCACAGTACCCGCTGAGCACAAAATTGTGCGAATAAAGTTAAGACTTTTTGGCACATTTGAAAATGCCCAAACGAGAACCGCACCGTATGTACAGTTAACTTTTCTGATGAAAGAATTTCGTACCGAAGCGTACGCCTATTAAATAGGAAACTTTTCTTAGGATTTCTCTCAGATTTATCCCAATTAAAGTACAAGTGGAATTACTCGGCAGTTTCGCACCTAGTGAAATAGTCTTGGGTGGTGGAGTGAACTGTATGGGTTTAACGTGTCGACTAAATGTTTCTCGCCTTGTGCAGAAATAGATGTTGTGGTAGAAGGGAACCGAAGGGAAACCTCCCGCCTCTCCTCGGCGGGCTGGGTGTTCTCACCTCGGTTGGCTGGTGCCTACGCCCCCCTCTCCCCTGCCTCGGGGGGCCTCTGTGCGTAGCCGAGGGAAAGGATCCTTTCGCTGAATACGACTACCGCGCACTCACACACATTCACACACACACACACACACACACACACACACACAAGCGCGGTGAGATGACCCCACCGACGCCGGGAGATAACATTCAATGGGACCTGCTCATACGCACACAAACACACCTTCCTTTGCTCGTTTTTCGCACATATCTGCCGCTTCACACCCAATGGGTTAATAAGATAGTTAAACGAGAAACTCATAGTAAATACAACCCACTAAATTAATAATTAGTTTATTTTTAAGTAGCCTCCGTGTTTGTTTATTTTAAAATTAAAGTCATCAAAACATTTGAAGACATATGAGAGGTAAACAGTTTTAGCTCCATAGAAAAAAACACTTTTTAGCTCACAATGTACACTGTTGAGTTTTCAGAGCCTCTAATATATAAATAACGTCATGTTTAATACAAAATTAAACTTGTCCCCACCACCATTGACGTCCCCGGACGTCCCAAACACTTGCTTTATATGAAATACTTTTCAGTGTTTTCGTATCACCCGTAGAGAAATTCTTGTTTTAGTTTTACACATGATGCGAGTCCGGGTTGTGAGGAAGAGGGAGAAGGGGGGGGGGGGATGGAGTCTGACACCGTGGGAGTCTACAGCCGACAGAGTCTGCACCGGGCAGAGATGCATCGACGGAGCCGCGCCCTACACTACCCCGCCCCTCCACGCGCCACGCCCGAGCACCCCGCCAGAACGGGGTCGCATTTATCATCTCGACGACTCTCTTTGGGTTTAGTGCTCTACAAGTAGAAGTGCGCGACATTCGAACATTTTAAAGTGCGTGCCAAATAAATGTTACACATCAACGACCGTGTGACCAATGTTGCATGCATGTACTCTAAATGTCAATGGACAATTTTTGTCACTACGCAAGCTTCAAAATTGCATCTTGCAAGATGCGCTCACAGATGCATCTTGCAATGGACAAAAATTGACCCTTGACATTTAGAGTGTAGAAAAATGTGTGGCAAACGATATGGCATTCACGGAAAACGCGTGACTTTCAAAAATAGGTGAAAAACAGTCTAATGCACTTGTAAGTGTTCGAATGTCACAGAAAAAAGAGTGGTACCCGACTAACGACAGATAAGCGTCTGCTGGAAGCGTAGAAAACATTCGCCTCATCCATGATCCCATCAAGGAGCGAGTGCGGCCGTACAGGGCAGGGCATCACACACACACACAGTTGTCTGACCCTTTGGGAGGGGGGTACTCGTGCCTTTGTTGCCCCTCCCCCGCGCCGCCCCCGCCCGCCCCCGCGCCGCCCCTCGGTTCCCACGCCCTTCCCCGCCCCGCCACGAGGAATCCGTCCGCCCGCCGCAGCGCCGCCAACCGCACCGCAACGAAAAACACCAGCAGAAGCCATGAGCGGTCTAATTAGTTGGCGCGCGCACACCGACACTGCAGCAGGCCGGCCAACTTGCGAGAAGAAAATAAACTAAAAAGTACAAAAGAAAAATAATAATAATACAAAGTCAGATAATAAAAGAGCAGACCCTGCACGCGCTTGCCGTGCAGTGCTCTGTTAACTGACGACACATAAATCTTGCCCGAGCCGTACATGGTGGTCTCTACAGCAGAAAACAACAGTCTCACTCGAAAAGCGGCAACAAGTGACGATGCCGGTGGGATTATTTAACTATTATTCGCAATATTTACTTGCCGTCTAAGGGATATTTGAAATGTTTGCACCAGACTTAAAACGCCAATCTGGATCCATCCCCCCTTCCCTTTCTCTCTCCCGAGCCCCGACAGAGGCGCGTGCGACCGCTCCGCTCGACACACACTGATAGAGGGGTCTGTTTGCATTTAGGCCCCCCCGGGGGGCGCCGACCGGCCGCGCGACCAAATAATAGCGCCGTAACTCGCGCCCGGCGGCGGCGGGGTTGCGCGACGCACGTCTGGGGCACGGCCGTGGCCTTCGCCCGGGGCGCGGCGTGACGCGGCGGCGCACGGGCGTGACGGCGGCGGCGCGGCCACCAGCGTGACACCGAGCACGCCCGCACGAGAGCGCACGCCCGCATTGTCGCGCGAGCCCTCCCCCTGCCCCTCCTTGCGTCATGCATTATGCGTCCATTCAGCAGCCGAGCAGCAGCAACCTGACATACTCTACTTGGAGTTTTTCAAGGTTTCGGCCGGTTTCGGCGCAAGGAAAGAAATGATTTTGCTATGCACAGGAAATTCAACGAGTGCGAACGTCACACACTTGTAGGCGCTTGAATTGCCATTCGTACATTTGGAGGCAGAAGTGTGCAAATAATCTCCAAGGGAAACCAGACCTTAAGTAGGCCAAGGGGGCGAACTGGAATTCACACACCTACAAGTGTGTGACATTCCCACACCTGCAAGTGTGTGACATTCACACACCTACAAGTGTGTGACATTCCCACACCTGCAAGTGTGTGACATTCACACACCTACAAGTGTGTGACATTCCCACACCTGCAAGTGTGTGACATTCACACACCTGCAAGTGTGTGACATTCACACACATGCAAGTGTGGGAATGTCACACACTTGGATGTCCAGTGTGGGTCACAACAAACAGCCGCACGTTTTCAAAGGTCGCGCGCTCCAGCAGGTGAAGGTGGCGATGATTGTAATCACGCTGGAGAGCGCCGGCGCGACGATGGGACGCCTGACCATGGCGGGGGGGGGGCTGAACGCGTCAAAGTCCGCGAGGGTTGCAAAATATGGAGGGCCGAACGTCGCTCACAATGAGCCAGGAAAGCGCACCTTCGTGATAGGTCGAGCGGCCGGGAGGGAGGTTGATGGCTCCGGGGCTCAAGGTGTTGGAAGCGGGGAGGGAAGGGACCTAAAGACAAACACCTCGCCTTGCAAAACCTTTTGGGCAATTTCCCCGCTTTTAACTGTGTAGCAGCAGCGTAGTTTTGATGCGTAGAGGCGCTCGTAACTTCCCCAAGCGTATGGCCCTCGTGGTGGAGGGACCACGCCCATGGCACCCCTCACCTCACCTCACGGGCGGGGCGGGCAGTCGACACCCGGCCGACCCCACCCCGCCCCTGGCACCAAACTTTATCATCGTTACTGAACCCCGATAATTTATTTATTTTCCACGGTGTGCTCCCGATGGCCGGCGGACCGCGACGCGGCCGGTGCGCTTCCTCTTGTGCTCGACGGCGACCTGCGACCTCCGACCCGCGGCCGACGACACAGGAGATGCACCGCGATCAGTGTGTTGCAGCGCCAGGCCCTACGCCACCCCGCGCCCGTCATCTTCTTGTCTGCAGTTTATTTCCAACACCTGTGCGGCCCGGACTGCAGCCGATGTGGTCGCCAACGTGCGCTATCGCCGCCGGGCCGCGGGACCGACGGTGCGGCCAGTCAACTCGAGCGGCGCGAGGCGGGTGACTGCTAAAGTCAACAGGAAACAACTAGTTTGGTTGAGCCGAAGCTCTTCTCGGGGATGGTGGACGCCACCCCTACAGCTGCATCCTCTCCGGACACATCCCATGCAGTACACAAGCGCGAGAGAAATGATCAAAAAGTTGGGCAGATATTTGTTGTGAAAATAAATATATTGAGTACAAAAGCGTAAAACAGTACTGTCACTGTGAAAAATGGTAGGTTTACAGGAAAATTTTCCTTGCGCAAGTTGTAAAATTACAATTTGGAACCGTAAAAATACATGCAGTACGTATCGACTTCAAATCCATTGGCGAATAAAAAATGTGTTCTCGTAAATTTACAACTTAAATTACAATTCAAGTTATTTACAAAAAAATTGTAAATTTACGACGATATTTTTTTACAGTGGTTGAATACTGACTCTTTCGTGGAAATGTTCACAAGTAAGTCCATGCGAGGCAAACGCAGCGTTAGACTTTCCACCTTCGAAGACAAGCTCGACTGCTCTCATACATTCGATGGCTTGCACTCTGCGGCGACACGGAGGTGAGACACCAGGCCACAACTTTGAGTGAATCGTCTGTGACATTGGATACACTCAAAAGGCTTTTCTCCAGTGTGGGTGACGAGATGTGTGCTCAGATTAGAACTTTGGGTGAAACTCATGTGGCAAATTGAACACTCAAACGGCTTTTCTCCCGTGTGAGACCTGCGATGCCTAGTTAGACCAGAATGTTGCTGAAATTTCTTGTCGCACTCCGTACACTCATAGGGCTTCTCCTTCGTGTGGCTTCGTAGATGAACACGAAGATGGCCAGTTTGTGCAAATTTCTTGTGGCATACGGGACACTTATGGGGCTTTTCTGCCGTGTGGGCGCGGCGCAGATGGACGCGCAGGTGGGTGCTTGTCGTAAAGCTCTTGTCGCAAATTGTACACTCATACGGCTTTTCTCCGGTGTGGGTTCGAACATGATCAATCAGACTTCCTACGTAAGGAAATCTCTTGTAACACAGAGAACATTCATACGGCTTTTCACCTGTGTGAGTTCGGAGATGAATTTGCAATGATGAAGTGCTCGAAAGTTTCCGGTGGCACACCGTACACTCGTAAGATTTTTTTTCTGAGTGAGTTTTGAGGTGTGATCGTAGCACGTGCTTTGATGATATGTATTTTCCGCATACAGTGCACTCGACAGGCACAGGCTTTTCTCCTGAGTGAACCTGGAGATGACAACGCAGCGCCACACTTGATTTAAATTTCTTGAGACACACAGCACACTCAAAAGGCTTTTCGTTAGTGTGCGTTCGTTCATGAGCACGCAGGTGACTAGTAATCACAAATCGCTTGTTGCATACAGTGCACTCAAACGGCTTCTCTCCTGTATGGGTTCGGAAGTGGACACGCAGGTGGTCTTTTAACAAAAACTTCTTTAGACACACCGGGCACTCAAAAGGCTTTATTCCAGAGTGGATTAGGAGATGTCTACGCAGATCACGATTTGAGTAAAAACATTTGCTGCACTGACTACATTTAAAGGGTTTGACATTTATGTGGATTTTGAGGTGAGAATTTAAACCACCTTGCTGAGTGAATCGTTTGTGGCACAAAGTACACTCAAACGCTTTTTCTCCTGTGTGAGTTTTAAGATGAGTACGCAGCCTCCATTTGCTTGCCGATTTCTTGAAACACACGTGACACTCCAAGAGCTGTTCTTTTATGTGGGCTAGCAGATGGTTATAAAGCGTATCACTCGAGAGAAATTTCTTGTTGCACACGGTACACTTGAAAGGCCTTATTTCTTCAGTGAGTGATCTCTGTGGGGCGAGAGTATCTGAAGTTGCAGTTGAAACCTTCGGAAAGCTAACGTCGCACTGGATTGCCATGGCGGACAGTGAATTAGGGCGCGGTTCTGAAGAAAAAAAGGAAAAAAATGCTTCAATTAGTTGTAAGTATTTAGATTTTTTTGGAATTGAGAATAATTACGCGTGGTAGTTTAAAATGTACTTTCATCCAAAATTGTACAGCTGGTTTGTTGCGTCCTAAACATAGTTTCAAAACAGCTATATCTAAGGAAAGAGAAATTGACATTTTTTTCCAACGCAAGACTTTTTTTTCTCATTTTTTTTTTCCAAATCTAAATTTGTAAGACGCCCAACCACGCGTTGGTTTGCGGAGCGCTGCTGCCACGCGGCCCACGGCTAGCCCGCCTCACGCGCACCGGGCCCACGGCAGCTCTGTACGGCCATTGCCCCCCTCTCCCATAGCCTCGCGACAGCCGGCGGCGGGACCACAGCTCAGCGACCTCCGCCACTCCAATTCCTGTCCTCCTCCTCCGCCACTGCTTCCTAGTTCCCGGTCAGGCCAAGCGGCGAAACGCAATGGACGATTGCCAGGCCAAGTCCGCCCACCAAGTAAAGCCCAAATAAGTCAGGTTTGAGGTGCCTTAAGAAACAAAACGAATCCGAACCTCAAAAATAAAATACACCCTTGTACCATCTAAATTTACCAAATTTGTTCGTAATTGCGAGTAAAATAATACGCAATATAGCACATGTTTACAAGCTTTGTACAAAAACAGTTCATAACAAACTGATGTGCACGCTTTGCAGTCTCAACCCTCAAAGCGAGAGTGACTTGCGCTCCCTACGACGCCCAGTGCTGCAGTAATTCCCCATCCCCTCTGAAGCGGGGGAGGCCCAACCCGCCGTACCGACCTCTGATATCTGGGCCGCCCCCCCCCCTCCCCGTGCATCAGCTGGAGCGGGATGCTGGAGCGAGCTGGGATGAGATGCTGCCTCTCCAGAAGCGGGTCAGCTGGTGGCGAGCCCGTGGACCAGGTTATCATCGAGGTATAATCGATTCTTTCTCATTGTGCCCCGAAAAAACAAACAATCTGGCCCAACTACCGGTCCGGGCACATTACGTAACAGCCATAACAAAACTAATACAGGCGGAGATTTCGGAGAGATTGCAGATAGGGCTCTAGAGCGCTCCTCTCACGAGGGCCCCTCCCCCGCAGCCCAGCTGGCACCCCCTCCCTCGCGCTGTCGCAGCA
>NW_026267141.1:789253-790020 GCF_000697945.3 Frankliniella occidentalis | reverse complement strand
GGGGGGGGGAGACTGCCTCCGCCGGCAAAAAGAGTCAAGCAGCCAAATCCACTGCCAAAAAGAGAAGAAGCGGAAAACAGAGTCGCAACGGCAGGTGGTGTGGTCCGTGGTGCGGTGCCTCTGCCCGAGCCCGACGACCGGGCGCACAACGACCGTTCCACGAGGGCCGTAAAAATGAGTAAAGTCCCAGCGGTAATGCGACCGTATTGGTATTGGGAATCGGAGAGGTGTACACACACACACACACACGGGCAGGGTCGCCTGGGACCCTCTCCCCTTCACTCCTCCCTGGCCCCTCCCACACGCACCGTCACGCTCACGCACCCCTCTCACCCTGCAGCGGAGGGTGGGTGGGGCTGGGTGAGGGCAGCACACCGGCGCGGCCGCGGCCTGGCCCCGTCGGTCTCTGGTCTCCCGTCAGCGTGAGACGTTGAAATATTAATGCGATGGAGGAAAGGGGAAGAAAGGGCGACCCCGGCGGGCGGGCGGGCCGGCTGCGTGCGGAAACGCCAACAAGTACCCCGGCCGGCCGGAGGAGTCACGCTCATGGCCACCCGGGCGCCCCCCTGCAGCCCCTGAGGGCCCAAAGGGGCACCACAGTGCATTATCCACGAGTCTGAAAGGCTGCGCGCGAGCACGGCGCGAGCAAGGCGCGAGCAGAAGCAACCACTCGGAGCTGTACAGCCTGGCCGTGCTCTACTCGACGAGACGAGCGCGGGAACTCTGAGCCCGCGATATTAGCATTTGAGTCCGCCGTGAGGGGGGGG
>NW_026267141.1:772689-789203 GCF_000697945.3 Frankliniella occidentalis | reverse complement strand
CTCCACCTTCCTACCCACCCCTTTAACAACTACCCCCGGTGTGGACAAAATCCCTGCAGAATCCCTGAAGAAACAAAAACACTCTTGAAACTATGCCATTGTGTTCACATGCTCACAGCTCATCCACTCAAGTCTCATGTTATGCAGCACAGTGACGCTTCCCATGCACCCTGGCAGTGAATTATACGCAGGTACCTCATCGAGGGTGCAGCGATGGACAAGTAATGGGACCAATGGCCTCAAAGGAGCGCTAATTATAGATAGGAATGAGGCCTAGGACTTCTCTTCGCACCCTGCTTGAGTAATGCTGCTTGAGGAGACCATTTTCTCTCTGACGATTAAACTGCAAGAGGCTAGCTACCCTTTCCTACTTCTCAATATGTACCTGCTAGCTCCACCAGGTAGATATACCTCCTAGCAGCAGTGTGCTAGGACAGTAATGAAACAGGTGACAGGCCCAATAATATTTCCAAGACTTACTAGAAGTCACGAAGTCAAATTACCAAGAACACAATAATTATCAGAGTGTACACAAAAATATGAAATACTGGTACAGTGTGCACTTACAAAGCTAAGTGATCAGATAACACTGACTGACAGCTTTGCTGAGTGTTAAGTCAGAGTGTCCGTACCTTTAGAGATAATTTTTTCAAATGTAATTTAGCTATTACAAGCACTAAACAATGCACTAGAAAATGCGCAAAGTTGTTTGAAAAAAATTACACAGGTGATACAAAATTTAAAACAGAACTCCAACTTTTATTTTATTTTTCTTGAATATTTGGATAGAAAATTTTTAACGCCAAGTAAAATGATCACTATTTTCTAAATGAAGTGCTTATATTGCACTAAGCATTTTGTAGGGTTAGATAAAAACTCAAAGAGTCAGAAACCTTCAGAAAGATAATGTTGGCCTTTGTCCAGAACTCATTTCATGGGAAAACATAACCTTTAACAAAATTTTCAAAATACCGAAAATTAACTGGTCATACGTTTTACGTGAAAGAAACTTGACCGAAAAATGTAGCCTAGATACAAAGCACAAAAAATTCTTTCCCTCGGATGCACAAACACAGCGGGCAATAAAAATATTTGCATCGTCCTTAATCAAAAAGAAAGGTGAGAGTACCTGAAAACACTGGGATCACGGACTCGGAGACGGCGATAGTTTTCTGCACCAAATACTCCAATTTTTGGGGTTTCCACACAAAATCACTTCACTTGGATGCACACGGCACTTGTCACTAGACACGGCACATCCGCCACCACCTCAACGAACGTACACAAATTATTTCGCGAGACAGCTGCACAAGTACTCACTCGCACAAGTTCGAAAACAAACTGTCTCCTCCTGGCTGCGGCTACGCTCGGCGCAGCTCGGCGCCAGTTGGTACCGCCTTCGCTCCCCTGCCATGAGCAGTGCTGCCAACTACGGAGTAAAGACGCCTCTGCCCTCTAGCGGCCGATGAAGTTAGCTAGTAAGCGCGCCAAAATTTGACACTGGACACCAAGACCACGTCATTTTTGCTATTTTTGGAAGGATATTTGGAAAAACTATTTAGTTCGGCTATCTACTTGCCAAAGAATATTGGAACAAAAAAGGTCAAATCGTATGATACGAACACAAATTTATTGTCTGTTATTGTTGTAAAATTAAATTAAATCAGATCGCAACTTCATCTTCTGGATGTCTACATACACTTGGCACTTTCCACTTTTGAATATAAGAACTTGATCATGTAGTCACATTGCTTGAGTAGAGTCCAGTTATTTGACTCCCTTACTTTATCATAATATTCTCCACCTGGCATAAACAAGGAGAACTGACTATAAAACCATAAAGTAAAGGTGTGAAATTTCAAATTTGGTGCTAGTACTTACCATATATTAGTTTTAAGGGAACTAATGACAAAACAGCCTCATGATGAGCTAGTGAACAGTCACTGAGAACTTTCTCAAGATGATCTCTTACACTCCTAGGGTAGCTCTTAAAACTGTAGAAAAAAATAGAATTTCTTCCCAAGTTAGAGAAAGAAAATCTTACCTGAAATGAAAATACAAATTATTAATCATTATCTTACGTGCATAACACAACCAAATTATAGTTTGTCTGAGATATCGCTCCACCTTATCAAATAGGTGTCCTAATAAAAAAATAATGCTGGTATTGAACTCAGAGAGCATTGGGAATCCCCTTAATTCTAGAGATTCCCCTCTCCAAGTATCTTCTAGAGCACTGCAGATTCTTAACAGTGACTCTATTTGATAGTCTCCATGGTTTTCAATATGCATCCACAGTTCTTTACCAAAGTCTAAAACTTTTACCTCCACAGGTGCTTCTGCCCATGAGTACTCTTTCAAACTTGTGACAATATTTTCATTACTGTCTAGATTCAAACTGCATTCAAGGTGGAAGAAAAAGAAATAGAATCTTGAACTAATAGAATTGATTAACTCATAAAACAAACTAGGATTACAAACCACGACCCCCTTCTTATGTCATCGTCTGTCAGCTGAAGTGTTCTCTGAAAAATTCCAGAAAGTTTTATCTGCGCAGAGAGGAGTTGCTTCAAGCAGAATTGTGTGACATCCATTTCAGAGTATCCTTTGGAGGATTTTGGCACAATTTCCAGCATCTGCTTTATTGGACTGTCCGCAGAAAACTGAAATATCAAAATTTTCTATGAGTAAAGCATCAGACACATGAAATCACAGTAAGTTGCAAAAGAAAATAATACATCAAGTTGAAGAGTCATGTCTTTACTGTCTTCTGGATTACTCAGAACTATTTGATTTAAAAAGGATTTTAGATCATCTAGTTCATTGATTAGTTTTTTACAAGTTATTAAGCATCTTCCATTCATTTTACAAGAATGACAGATGATATTGTTATTCTGGTCAGGAGCAATATCAAAAACATCCTCAAAACCCAGATTCATATTTGGTGTAATTCCAGCAATTTGATGTGCTGCCTGAATGTTATGAAGAATGTCTACAACTTCATTTCTTAATTGAACACAGTTCAAAATTGCCAGATATTTGGAAAATGTATTATCTAGAATGAGATGGAAAGGTAAAATAGCTATCATAAAAATCTTAAAGAATGCAAAAAACATTCCACAAACATTTTTAAAAACACACTCACAGCAACAATTGTTAGTAGCAGAACTAAAGGATTTGTTCTCTTGGTTGCCATCAGTCAGTGACTTACAAATATTTTGGAAACGATTTTCGAATGACATTGTCCATTTTTGATACCCATAGAACAGCAGTGTGGCAGTCTGTTTTGGTGGAACCATACCAACCTGTGAGTAAAACAGAATTATGACAAAAGAGAAAAAAAAACTTAATAATAAGAGTTAGAGCGTACCATACTAAACAGCTGTCCAATGATGTATAAAACGTTGATGCAAACATCTGAGGTCAAGGGAAAACTATTTAAGACAAGGCAGTCATCCCGCCACAAATCTCTTACTACATTGATCACTTCTACAATGGCTGTTTGAGTATCAGTAGACGACACCCATAACTTTCTCACGTCTGCTATATTCTTCTCAGGCCATTTCACATTCACTGACGAGCTAACAAATATTTTTCCATTATTTTTTAAATTTATAAAATGAATTAACAACCAGTAGGAAATGGAGAGACCTTTAAAACTTACCTTGAGTGTGGCAATGACTGGCAAACATTGAAATTTTTTTGGCTTATCTCCAGTAATTTGGTTTTCAAGTTCTGAAGTTCAAACAATTTTAATTCATTAATGTCCACCTGCCCAACGAGAGCATCTGTTCGAGCGTCATCGTCATCGAGCTGCGGAAAAAAGACAGATAAAAATATAGAAAACACCAGACCAACGAGCGTAACTGAGGTGTAAACAAAATCGTGTATTGTATACGGCCAAATTGCGCACCTTCAGCCATACTACATCTGTGGAGGGCCAGTGCACGTTTTTCAAAGAATCGCAAATTCGTTGCGCCTCGGCGACGTCAACCCCAAGGCTCTTGAGGGACATGACGCGAACAATCTATCAGATTCCACAACTCTTCTGCCCTTCATCCACCCTGTAACCTGCTTGTCAGCGGCGTCCCTCGTCCCTGTCGGTTTCAGTGTCACTGTCGTTGTCGTTCACTTCAAAAATAAATGAGCTCTGGGAAAGTGAAAAGGGGTGGTGGGTGGAGAGGGGAGAAGGAGGGGTGTGGAGGGGGGCGGCAACCAAGGAGCACAGCATAGCCACCTGTTGCATCTTGCAAGAAGGGGGTGTTGTCGTGGTGTTGTGCTTGAGAGCTTGCGGCTGATCCGCTGCGAAATGCAAATTACTTTCCAAAACTCCGACTGGAATCGGAACAATATTTGTGAGCCTATCTATGGTTAGCCATCGTCGCGTCCCACACGACGCCTGTCGACAGAAGGGTAGGCAGCCCATTCTACACCATCTCAGTACAAGTCGAGACACTTCCAGTACCGTCCGAATTCAAAAGGCCAAACTGAGACGATCTCTCTCTTCCCAGTCCCGTTTCATACTGTTTGGAGAATATTAAGGAATTTCCCTATCTAATGGATTGCCCAGACTTATGACGTGAGCTATAAGTTGAACTCTTACCCTGTTCAGTGAAACCGAGTTAATTTGTTATCAAATTGTGTGGAGGATGGGGAGATAAAGAAAAAGAATTTTTGAACATAGAATCAGAATGCTGACAGGACTAGTTTAATGAAGAACTAGACATTCGAAACAAATTGGGTAATTGAAGATGTCAATACAACACACAAGAGGAATTGACATTTCAGTATGGTGTGAAAAATATAAAATGTCAAGCAAGTTTCAAATCAAGAAAAAAAAAATACTGAAGGAAACAATATTAATAATTGGTAAATCATTTTTAAAAGCAGGCAAGTATCTTATAACATGCTTAATTATAATCTATATTTAATTAACTGTTGCATAGCAACTTTCATGCAGAATACTATAAATTGAATAAGGGAGTTTCATTTATAAAAAAAAGTACGCTAAGAAAATAGGGAAAAGCAATCAGTTATTAACCTGATGTGTCTGCTCTAGGCAGTAGTCACATAGGACAATGTACAACTGTATTTTAAAATAGTATCACAGTAGCTAGTTTAGAGGAACGGACATTACTCATCTGTAGCCATTGTTTTCAAGAGATCTTTGATCTGCTCAACAACACACAAGTTGTTTATCTCAGTAACATATTTGTAGAAGTCACCATCTAAGAAAGATAAACAAAAATAATTTTAAGAAAATAATGATTAATAACGGCAAAAAAAAGCACGGAAATAATTTCTTCACTTACCCGAAAGTTCAGAAATTTGGACAACTGATAAGACAACTTCGCTCTCATGGTCCATAACAGAGACAACTTCATCCCAGTGATGTTTCATTTCAGGATTGAACTTTCTGTATTTGTAAAATAGAACTCTGATGTCCTGGCCCAAAGGCTTCACAAAGCCCACCTGCAAAAATAAGGTTTGTTAATAAACAGTATAATACATAAAAAGGTTAAAAAGTCAACCACTACGCATGTAGCATATATACATGTAATTACCTTCTCAAACAGATGACCAAGAAGATATACAAGCCCTACATTGAACTGGGTCAGGAGAGGATACCCTCTCAATTCCAGGCAGTCATCACGAAAAATCTCATTCTCAACAGCTGAAAGAATTTTTCTGCATGCATTTTTTTCATTAATAGCATTGCTCCCGTCTTCAAGAGATGCCCACAGTTCATTCTTAAAATCCAGAGTGAAAACTTTTCTTTTGGCCTGTTCTTCTGGTTCATCCGGCCACGGGATTTCTCTGTCATCACTGGAAAACAAAACATAAGTTAAAAGATTAGATTAAGAATATGTGCGCCAACATTTTCGGCTGAACAGAAGATACAATGTACAATACCATTGAGATGAACAGGGTGAAATTGTTCCTTTAAACTCGTAAGCAATTTCTCTGACTCTGTTACGAATTTTCAAAAGCCCTCCTAAACAGAACTTGGAGCTATTGACCTTCGAAATAGGTTTACCTCTGACAATCTTGAACCCATGAGGGTTTTGTGGAAACTGAAAGTTTCAAAAACAATTGTAGAATAGTTAACATAAAATTGAAACTAACTATTGGTGGTATTGACTTACATCTATCCAAAACACATCATAATCTCCAGGCCAAGCAACATTCAAGTGTAGGAGGTCATCATCCAGACACTTCAGTTCTTCTTGTGGGCTTAGTGTCATGCGTTTCTTTCTGTCGTTAAAGGATCCTTCCTCGGTCTTTGGATCAATGTTTGGTGTGGCAACATCTCTCAGCTGTCGTTTGTCAACCAAATATAAGTCTCTACTTAATTTCCGTACTTTATGCCTGGAAAAAAAAAAAAATAATATTTAAAAAGTAAATTGCACTATGTACAGATAATACGAGAAGAAAAATTCTTACCTAGAAAAAAAGTTGTCAGCTATCCTGTGCCTCATAGTAGCAGTAACATAATTATCCCTTTTTTGGGGAAACCGATAGGATCTGATATTTTCTTCAATCACATCAGTCTGAAGTTTGCGGAAAAAGTCAGCACAATTATAAACTTCATCCAGAAAACTGTTTGGCAAGTCTTCCAAGGGAAACAAAGCCTTTGTTGGGGCCTTCGGGCCATAGTTATTCAACAAGACATCTAACCAAGGCTTAGCTGTAGACAAGCCTTTGTATCCACAGCAAACAACATACACTTCTGAATTTCCTTCCTTACTTGTAACAGGTTTGTTTACTGTTACATTTTTGAACATGCAATTAAGTAAGTATAACAGACATATAGAAGACTGTTCATAGAAAGTGAACATTTTTATGAGGAAGCTACCTCCTGGAGCAAGCATGTGCAAGGCTGCAATAGTTTCACAGCTATGAAGCCACGAAACAATGTCTTCCTGTTCTGCCGGATTGTTTTGGCAGTCAATACTTCCATCCGCAGTGACGAGAAGAATTTCTTCCAGCTCAGAGGACTTTTCAATGATATCCAGAAGATTCTCCTTGTTCATCAAGTCTCCTGTGTTGTCTTTTCCAAAAAGCCACTTATCTAAAGTTTTCAGTATTAGACGGTCATCATTGATCATACAGGAGAGAGGATTACCTTCATAGTATGGATTTAATGTGACAGCTCTCCAGTCAAACTTGAAATCATTGCCATAATTCACATGAAGGAAATGATTCAATGATGTGATGAAAGCTCCAGGTGCCTCACACAAGTGAATTGAGTTGAGACACTTCTGATCAACAGCCTTTTGAGGGACCAGGGGAAAAGCGGACGCATTCTCATAAAATTTGCACCAAGCTTGGGTTGGAAGTTCAGGATCAATTTTTTTCCGCAACTGCCAAATGACATTCCCGGCCTTGTTGCGACGTCTTGTATGTGAATGCCAGTCCTGAAGGGGAAAATCATTTAGCTCATCTTTAACAGCATTTAGACTCTGCTTCAGTGAGATAAAATCATCTAATTTCCACACGTCTGATGAAAACAGCACATCTGGATCTGGTAGCTTCCAGTCGGCAGACTGAAACTTATAACGTTTTGAGTAGTACATATTTGTCATTTCTTCAAAACTGGCATCTGCCCTTGGTGAATCAACTGCCTTGCGCTTCATGTTGTTTGGAGTACCAAAAGATGTAGGAAGTCCCATTGCAGACATATTAGTACTGTCCTCCCACTTGTAGCTAGGACTTACTGAAGCTGCACTCTCTTTCTGAGCAAAATTGCAACTTGACTTCACCGGATACTTTAAAGAAGATGCAGAGAAGGATGCTTTCCAGCTTTCTACAATCTTTTCTGAAGATTCTGAACTATCAAGGGCTTCACTTGAATTACCTAATTTGGGAACAGGAGACAAACAGCTACTTTGGCTACTCAGGGAAAGTGAGTCATCTGTTCTCTGACTGTGGCTGAGTGAGCTCACACCAGAGGAGCTATCAGATAGAATTGATTCAGACATGGTATGGTTTAATCTGCGCAAGTGTTCAGGGACAGCAATTAAAGGAATTGGTTGAGGAACAGGTTGTCCGGGATTCAAGCAGATAATTTCATCATCAATTGTGAGAATTGATGATTGATCAAAAGAAACATCACTTTCTGAGTGACGATCAAAGCTTTCAACACTGGAATTATTTTTCTTGGCCATGTCAACTGAGGAAGGAATTGATTCTTGCTCATCACTGTCGCTGCAGACTGATGTATCAAGTGAGGGCAGCGGGGTGCTACACAGAGGTGAATCCACACCTGAGTCTCGATCCTGATCCTGTTCTTGATGCCTTGATGCATGTGTGCGGAATTTCCAGTAATTTTGACTACCTTTAAAATTGTTTCTCACATAATTGGTCTGCACTGCATGCTTCAACTGTTCTTCACAGCTCTTCAATTCATTTCCACAAATCTCATATGAGTGCTTCTCCTGAAGGGGCAGACAACATGGTTCTTCAGCGCAAGGTATGGATGATGCAGAACTACTTGATTTAAAATTTAAATTAGATTTACTAGAAATACTATAACCATCCTCAATGATAGGAGAATCATATCTTTGAGGAAGATTATCAGAAAATGTAACTCTCTTCTGTTCAGAAATTCTAGATTTATTCCTATTCAAAGAAGAGGGAAAATCAGAAGTGAAAGAAGCTGGGGCAAAAGAAGCTGTAGTATCAGGCTGGTGACTATCCACACTTGGTGGTGATATGATTCGGAAATTATATTTAGAGGGCAAGCTCTCAGCAATTTTCTCTCTCTTCTGATCTAGTCTGTGCTGAGCCCTCGTTTCAATCGATGTTAAAGGCGCAGATGTGCCAGCTGTGCTTCTATAGTTGGTGCCATTTCTCCTAGTTGAAGACCTATGTCCTGTGTGGACAAAGGCTGCAGGACGTTGACAGCTGTCTTCAAGAGTCAGTTGACGGATATTCGCAGTGATGTTCCTTGGATCTGTTCTTAGAGGTGGTCGAAAATCTCTTAGCGGTTTAGAGGTACGAGGTTGACTCCAATTGAAATTACTTGTTGAAGGTCTGGAACAAAATTTAAAATGTCAGATATGAGAAGCACAGCACAAACTGGTACCATAAAAAGAAAGGCTAACATTATGGGAAACAAAATTATGCTAAAATAGAGGTACTCTAACCAAAATAATGGTATTTTGATGTAAGATACAGATTGATAAACAAATTGACAGTGGTTGAGGCCGCGCTCGTGTGCTTTGCACAAGAATTTGATTCTACTTAGTCTAGGGAAAGTCGACATAAGCACCGCTAAATAAAAGTTCGATCGCTAATTTTCATAAATGTTTACAAACACGGCAGCGCCTGCAGCGCCGGCGCTGGGCCGTGGGAACGAGGGGACGAACGGAACGGAACGAGAGTTCGATCAGTTATCAGTTGGGACGGCGGGCCGACGCGCGAAAACTTGCGCCAATTCAAAAAAGCAGTTCAACTACAGATCTCAAGGATAGCAGTAAGGAATTTTCAGCCTAAAGGAATGAATTTTCGGCCATGCCCCCCCCCCTCTCCCCCTGTTAATCCGGGTTTATCGGTTTACTCCCCACCCCGTTTCCAATCTGCAACTGCAAGACTTGGTGCAGCTGCAGGAAAAGAATTATCACGGAATGCAGGAACATGCAAACTATGATAAGACTGCATGTGCAACATCGCCTCTAGAGAAATACATATCACTGTCGGTCGCAAAGAGAGTACTTCCACGTGACGCAACAGATAGGGTTAGAAGTGAAGGGAGGGTAGGGTAAGAGCAACCCCGTCAAAACATCCCATAGCTTATTGGAAAAATCCTATCATCAATACCGACTTAACGCCCTCAGACGCCCTCCTTCAAAAAAATTCAAAACACATATTTCCAAGGACGTACTATGTCAGAGCTACAACACCATCTAGAAATAGGGGACGAGGGGTGGCCACCTGGGATACCTTCATGGAGGTGTCCACGATCGATGGACACCAGCCCAAACTAGCCCAAACAGCACAAAATAACCGAATTAACATCGCAAGACATTTAGATTCTGCAGTTTCTGACTAGCCCTGAAAGACAAAGGGCAACGAAGTGGAGGAAAACGGCTCGTTAACAAAGTTGCATCGAGCATCGAGCACCACCTACTTGCAAAACGAAGAGGCGTACTGACTTCAGATTCCAAGAAAATGGACATGACACTATGACCGCCGAAACTAATTTCCGAGTTACACATTCATGAGGAACGGTATATTACAATTCATGTGTTTCAAATCAACGCAAGTTTCCACCATAACACAAAGCCTAGGCTATGGGGCACTTTCCCGCGGACGTCAACCTCAACACCTGTTGCGAACAAATTGCTGTTACGATATGAATACTTACTCGGGCCCCCCCATGGTTCCTCCGACCAAAATCCACACCAAAGTCGCTTGACAAAATCAACCACCCAATTTCAAATTAGCTCGACGGCTTGAGACAAAGCATGCAATCTGGCTCGCCGGGAGAACACGCTGGACCACAGGACCACTCAACGCAACACAACACTCAACACTGAACTGCACTCGCCTCATGGAGCGAGTCGCCGGAAGCTGAACGCTGATTGGCGCTGGCCGGTCACGGAGTTGCGAAGCGGACAGATCGCAGAATTTTGGATAGCTTGTAATTTTTAAGTGCCGTAAAAATCAGGAAATTTTCCTTCGACGCGGAAAAATTACCCCCGACTCCAATCCCGTCAACAGAACCATAAACAAAGAAAAGGGGGCGGATGAGGAGCTTGGCCACCCTGCTGCGCGCCCCCTTTCCCCGCCCGTCTCTAGGGGCGAGCCGGATGGGTTGCCTGCTTGGCCGGCGGCGGTCGGCACCTCAATGGACCGAGCGGGCAAAGAGCGAAAATAAAGGACCCCAGTGAGAAAGGGTTTGGGGGTCGATATCGAAACGATAACGTATCGATATTTCATTTTTCACTGGGGACTCTGACTCTATAAAGCAGGGCCATTTTGAGAAATGTTCGATGGGGCATGTTAACCCGACTCTCTCCCTTCAAAAGAAATAATAGTCATAATCGCTGCAACCCGCGCATAGTCTGCTCTGAAACCGACGGCAACCGTGTCTTTTTTCCATCACAAGCATTTTACTTCTTCTCGGTATTCTTCTTTCTTTCCGCTTTACCAAAATGGTCTCTTCAGATCACTTGGCCGGTTAAAATGTCATCGTATACATGTTTCAGGAGGATCGGGTTTGTTACGGGATGGTGGATTTGGGGGAGGGGCGGTTGCTTTGTGTGTGATCGCCCCCACCCTCTGGCGTAGAAAGGATTTTTCCAGTTCATTCGCCGTAGAACGGGCTAATGTCGACCGCCCTTTCGGCAGTGCAGTAAAGGGCAATTGAAGTTTTCGGTTTGGGGGTGGGGGTTGGGTGGAGGATTGGTCAGGCCTAAGAAGCCGCCTGGGAGGTACGCAATTCACTGCACAAAAGCCATGTATGGAGGCAGAGGCAACCCATAGAACTTCCCCATCCCCATCCCCCCGTCAGCCGAACCTAAAACCTCGCCTGGTGTAAAAGATTGGTCCATTATTACCCCCACTTAGCCAAATTAGAATGTATTACACCCCCAAAGAAAAAAAAACCACTGCAAAAACCAAGGGAAGGCCACTAGACGAAAGTAATTTGAACCGTCCTGCTTCTGTTTGAATTGTTGAGTGAATGGTCGACGGACTAGGAAGGGAAACGCACTTATCAGTCAAAAATCTATATTTTCATTATTATTTTAACAGTTAACACAAACACTTCAAAAATATTTCATGAAAAAACAAAAATCAATAAGCAAATAAGTCACAGACAAAAAGTCACAATAAATAACAAGAAACTATTAACATCATAACATCGTAAACAAATTATGTCTTTTGTACTGCAGCGGGTCAAAAGAATAATAATTTCAATGAACAAGTCTTCGTTATCCGTTGGTTATCTTAAAAGATATCCTGGATATTCCACATCTAATATCAGTAGATAGTCACAAAACAGTCTCAGAGGTAACTTATGCACTCTAGTCAACACCTTATTTACTCAGCGTGGTCATTCCCTTCCCCTTCACTCCAATGATTGTGAAGTCGGGACTTGGCGGGAACGGACGTAAGATGTGAGAAATCGACGTGCCGGTCACGCGCAGGTCACGCGCAGGTCACGCGCAGGTCACGCGCAGGTCACGCGAGCGTGTGCCAGATGGAGACGACCCGCCGCGGTCGCTGCTCGATGGCTCTCCAGTGCTCGCGGCCCCGGTCGCTGGTCACCCTGCTGCCAATGGCCACGGCGCCGACCACGCGGTCTCGGGGACGCCGGCCCCCTGGTACCCTCTCGTCGCCATCCTGCTGCGGACAGAGAGTTGTAAGTCAGTGATGTGCAGCCGACTGATTCAGAGGATCGCTCTCCTCGCTCTGTCTCTCTCGCACGCATGGAGCGCGCAGTATGGGTGCGAGAGAGACAGAACGAGGAGAGCGATCCTCTGAATCAGTCGGCTGGGCCGGCGGGGCGGCGGCAACTTACCGGTAGCCTATGGCACAGCGCCACGACCAGGGAGAGCGTGCCGAGCTGGGCGGGGGTGAGCTTCAGCGACAGCGTCTCGCAGAACTCCGGGTTGGGCGACGGCGCCTGCGGGTCGGTGCGGGCCGAGTCCACGCGCCGGCCACTGCCCACGTGCACCAGCGTGGCGCGCACGTAGGGACCTGGGGGCAGAAGACAAGTCAAGAGTCAGGCGCGTGAAGGAACAGCCACCAGGAGGCCTGTGGGGGCCTCTAGGGGCATCTAGCGGCGTCTAGGGGTCTCTAGGGGCCTTTAGGGTCCTTTGGGGGCGCCCGAGGGCACCAGTGACTCACGGAAGTGCTGCGGCCCGGGCACCACGTGCTCCAGGCGCACGCGGGTGGCCTTGATGACGCTCACGTTGAGGCGCTGCGCCGTGGGCAGGTAGCTCAGGCCGAACAGCAGCATGGCGCGCTCCTCGGGGCGGGGCGCGAGCGGCACGGTCAGCTGCACGGGCTCGTCCAGCACCTGTTTGAGAAGCACCTCGCCGCGGCACAGCTCCGAGGCGCCGCGCAGCCGGCAGTCGTCCACCACGGCCACCTGCAGCACCCAGTCGCGGACGTCGGCCCGCCGCGCCTCCACGGCGAAGTCCTCGTTGTAGCGGGGCTGTCGCGAGTGGCGCACGGCGCGCGTGCGCAGCTGGTGCAGCTGCCCCGGGCGGGGCGTCGGGCCTAGAGCCGGGACGCGGGGGTGCAGGATCGCGGGCCAGCGCCACAGGCGGCGGCGCGGCGCCAGGCCCAGCTGCACCGCGGGGTCCGGGCTGGAGCCGTAGTCCCTGGGCGGCAGCCCCCGCGCCTCCAGCACCGTGATGGCCAGCCGCCCCACCGCCGAGCCCGCGCCGTCGTTGCCGAGGTACTGCACCACGAGCACCACGCAGGGCGGCCCGCCCAGGGCGCAGCCAGGACCCGGGGCCTGCGCCGGGGCACGGTCAACCTGGTCGGCGGCGAGCACCCCGCTGGCGTAGCTCTGGAAAAGAAGAGGTTCAACGGCTGGAGAAAGACGTGTGGTCCGGTCTACTTCGGAACATAGACATGGTGAGGCAGCTCCCTCGGCCACCTTTGTCTCTCGACAAAATTCCATTTACGGGGCTGTATTCATCATGACATCCCGGAAGTACAGAGCCCTCCATGATCCATGCCAAAACCACCCCCAGCCCAGCCTGAACAACAAGTCACTTGGTTTTTGGAGACGAGCCTCACCAGGATGGAGCTGGTGTCCGTGCCGTCCGACATGGAGCTGTAGGTCGAGTCCCGGTGCGAGCCGTGCGACAGGCCGTCCGCGTCGCCATCCCCGGACACTGCAATCGATCACAAGCACGTTCAGTTGACGCGCGTCTCGATCACGGTGTAGAGAGATATCTCTCTACACCGTGGTCTCGATAAACTGCCCGCTGCAACCTTCTTGGCCTCGCCGCCGTACTCACGGTTCGTGTCGTACAGGGAGCCGCGCGCCCAGGACCGATACGTCACGTTCTCCAGTTGCAGCTCCTCGTCGATGCTGTGCTTGGGCCTGCCCAACGGTGGCGTCACGTTCTCTGTCGGTTCACAAAAAAAATATTAGGGGTCTTGCACAAACTACGATGTTTTTAGGGGGTGGGTATGTACCACTTTAAAGACAGTACTTTATCAAGTCGATGACTGTATCGGGTGGCTGATTAACCCCGCGCACTTCTGTAGCTACACTGTCCCCCGCCCAGCCCAGGAGTGTGGCAGGTGGCGGGTTTGCCTATCGCTCCGTGCCATTGCACCTGACCTGGCACCTTTTACTGGTCGAGCGAGTGTAGGCAACCCGCACGCACGTAGGATTGAGCGGTACAGCATAACTACAGAGGTGAGCGGGGTGAATCAGCCAAGAGCCATGTATTTAGGGGGTCTACGACAGATGTATATCCGTGAGTATCATTTTTAGCAGATGATACATTTGGTACTGAAACTTTGAACATTTCACATAACTAAAATTAATAAGAATGATTTGTCAAATGTGTCATTGCTTGTACTCTCATGCAGCACCGTGCAGAGCAAGTCAGAAAGCGTGACGTCACCAGTAGAAGATAGACCGGGGGGCGGCTGGTTGTTGTTTTCCAGGTAAGCTCTATCATGTTTAAAAAAAAAATACTGTTTTATCAACCCAAAACCAAGGAAGCCGGGAAAAAATTACCACACTCTCTAAAACAGAACGTTTTCTGTGCACGGCCCATCACATAATGCCGCCCTAGTGGCAGGCAACTAACTCCCAACACTCCTGCGGCATGTACCCCCCCCCCCCCCGTCCCCTTTTTTTCGCGCGGGTCCAACGCGGTCTGACGCCTGACCCGCGAACTCAACATATTGCAACAGGGGACAAGGCTACCATACTATATGAATGCGGTGGCGACGGGCCGTACAGAAAAGAAGCGGGAGTGGAGAGAAGAGAGGTGTCAAAAAGACTGGTCGAGGCCGCCGCGCCGGCCAGGGCCGGGGCCGGGGCCAGGCGGCCGAGGCCCTGATGCAGAAGTCCCGAGGAAAGCGACATGCAGCGGTACCTACCTGAGTTACGACGCCTCCGGCGGCAGCAGATCCTGGAGATGAGTCCCGGCCGCAGCAGCCAGGTGAGGATGGACATGCCCAGCACCAGGCACACGAGGCCGGCCGCGAGCACGGCGCCGCGCGCCCAGGGCGGCAGCGACACCAGCATCCCTGCGGGGGGGCAGAGAGGACCACGTCAAGGACAATGTGTTGTCGGGGAGGGGGTGGCAGCAGAAAGGGGCGGCAATAAGGGATCCCATTGGGCAAGGGCTTCGTCGGGGAGGGGGTGGCAGAAGAAAGGGGTTGCAAAGGGGAGGGGTATCATTGGGCAGGGCAAGGGCGTTGTCAGGGAGGGGGTGGAAGCAGAGAGGAAGGGGCGGCACTGGGGGAGGGGTGTCATTGGGCAAGGGTGTTGTCGGGGAGGGGGTGGCAGCAGAAAGGGGCGGCAAAGGGGTACGGGGTGTCATTGGTACACCTACGTAATTTGGCCTCGGAGAGCAAGGAGCAGCAGGTGCGGATTGAGACCGGTCAGTGGATAGGGCGGAGGAGCAGCAACTGCCTGTTTCACTTGTGCGCTGAAGGCACTGCATTTTTACTACTGAAAAGGCTTTGTTTCGAATCCCATGGGGGTAGAGCTTTGTACCCCCTCCTCCCCACTCCCCTTTCCTCTCTTTAGTGCAACCACGCCTGCCTGTGGGGCGTCCCGTGAGTAGACTTGCCTGTGTGACTTGCCTGTGTGTGAGCAGCACCTCCCGGGCGTCATCACGAGCCCCGTCACCTCATAGCCGGCGCGCACCACGAGCACTCACCGCCTACGCCTCACCTCCGCGACATGGTGCGCGCGGGACCCACTTCGGCGAGGTGCGCGACGCGACGTCGACGACTGCCGCCCGACGACGGACCCCCTTTGCGGCCCGACCTGCCCAGCAGCGTGTCCAGCTGGCAGCGCGAAGTCAGCGAGAATGTTCCGCCAGCGGCGGCATTTGTGCCGCTGACTAGGGGCGGCCGGCGGGCCGGGCTGGACAGCGGTTAGTGCCCCAGGCGAGGGGCTCACGTCAATGCTCGCTAGTGCGTATGTGTGCGCGCGCACGTGTATGTGTGAGAGAGGAAGCTTTATGGTGACGGTTGTCGCGGTCGGTTGGAGGGACGCGGCCGGACTCTCATTCGTATTAAGAACCACGCCCTCCTCCTCCTCCTCTCCACAAGTGCGCGGCGGGCGCACACCTGTGTCACTTATACTGTATTGTTCCCCCGGGTGTCGTCACCTGAATACAAACAACGCTATAGGACCGCGAGCATATAGGGCTGTCAAAAGAAGTCGTGTCCCTTTTTTGTTGTTTGAAAATAAAAGGGGGAGGGGGGTAGACGAAGTTCAGGCAGCTGTGACAGGTGGAAGGGGGAAGTAAGGGGGGCGGGGCGAAGGGCAGGGGCACGGCAGTCATGGTGGG
>NW_026267141.1:768906-771148 GCF_000697945.3 Frankliniella occidentalis | reverse complement strand
GCCGCGCCCCCCGCCCCCGCACGAGAGCCCGCGGCAGTATGGCTGGCGGCACGTGGACGCCCAGCTGGGCCCAGCTCGGCGGACCGTTTAGGCCCCCCGTCATGTCGCCCTGTTCCCACGCGTCACTCGCGCTTTGGGCTCTTGGAGCGCCGCCGGAGGTGATCGGCCGGGTGAAAGCCAGCAGACGGCTTCAGTCTTTGTTTGTGGATCCCGCCGTCTGCGGGTCGCGGGGCGGGCCGGCCGCCGCGCGCGCGGGGCCGACTGGCGGCCTACCCGGCAGGCGCTCGGGCCGGCTGGGCTCGCCCTGGAGGCGGGCCACCCATCCGACGACGACGGGGCGACGACGGGGTTTAGAGTGAAGCAGCCTCAGCCTCACCGCGAGGGTCATGTTTAAATTGTCAGGTGTGTGATCTCTCTCCAAGATAAACAAACACTTGGCACGTCGTTTCTCCCAGACCTTTCAGGCCGGGCCGGGCGGCGCCGGGCGGCAGCGCCAGCGCCTCATAGAGCCCAGCCCAGGTCGGGCCGGGGTCAGAGGTCGCAGCGAGGAGCCGGCTGCATATCCTCGCCGCACCCCGCGCCGTCAGTGTTCAAGGAGAGTCCATACATTACCTGGAGGTGCGACGCTGACAAATAGGCCGTCACCTCGGCGGCGCCTCGCGGTCACAGACGAGCAGTCGAGCGGGACGTCTAAACCACTTCGGTTTCAACGTGTATTTTTCGGTCAGTCAAAATTAAATTTTCATTCGACTCGAGTATTAGAAGAGTCCAATATGCCCGACAAAGACCGTCGTCGAGGCCCTCCTGACAAATATTTTCTGGCTGAGTCCGGACACCTGTATGCATATGCCTAATAGGACTCGCATGTCGCTTTCTTTGCTGCTCCGAGACGCGGCGGTAGCACGTCAAAAGGGTCATAAAGTTTGCGTGCGTGTGTGTCTGTGTGTCAACTTGAGACTGACAGAGACGCTTGCCAGGCGGAGAGGCGCGCGCGCGCGCGCGCCCGCTGGGGACGTGGTGACGGCCGTCTCCCAGAAGAAAAAGAAGCCCCTTCATAATGAGATCCATGGTCCATCTGGCTATCCAGCTAGCCGCAGCCATTTCGACGTCGACGGACGGTGACTGTCAGAGAGAAGTCATATTGACGCTTTTCCTTCTCTGGAGTTCTGTACTCCGCTGCCATCGCATTCGTGCGTGATACTCGTCGGCCACAGCTCATTATTCATGAAACAGAAGGTAAATCGCTTATTAGGGTCGATGGCAGAACACCGACCCTTTTCAAAAATTATTTAAATTTCTTGTTGAACACAGTACACCCAAAGGGCTTCTCGTACCGCTTACCCGCGGAGGCTGAGCCTACCAGGTCTGTCTGCGTGCTCGTTACTCATCGCGCAGAGTGAACCCTTCCTCCGGACCTGCCGCCACCTAGCGTTGCCGCGCAGAACGTCTTCACGCGCTTGTCGCGCAGAGGCGCTGAGTCGGCTCTTCTTTTGCACTGAGTCAAACAGGGAGGGAGAGGAGGACGAGCGTATCAAGACGACTCCTAATCCCAGCCACAGTCCTGGAGGGCTGGTAAAGAATTACCCTAGAACGCATTCGTTTGTATGACTCCAATTCGGCGGCGCCTCGGCCGGGCGACACATTCACCCCTTGTGCGCTCAGTGCGTACCCAGCGCACGAGTCAGAGCGCAGGATGGCGCAGGACTTCCCCACCCGGCGGGGGGGGGGGGGGGGCTTGTCGTAATAGCGCTCCAGCGAGGGCCTAAAGGCTCGTATACACTATACGGCGTAGGGGTCGCAGGCGCAGGTCGTGGAAAACTGATTTCAGTTTTTGCTGTTGCTGTGCATGCAAACCTGCAGGTTTTTAGCTGTTTTCCCTGCTGTTTTCGCTCTTCAATGCCTTCCAATGAGTTATGCTGACATGACATATTGGCCGTCGCTACCCCACGATGTCGCTCACGCCTCAACCGACGATCCAAGCCCGCACTACGCCTCCCATTGTAGACGAGCCTTTAGGGTGAGTTGGTGAGGAACCGTCAGGAGCAAGTTGTCGACCCCTCCGTGCCGGGGTGGCTTCCGGACTGGGTTTAACGAGGGTCTGGGATGGGGATAGGGTAGCTAATACACCTAGCCCGAGGTCCGAAGGGTCAGGCCTACCCTCGCGCCCGCTGTCCTAATGGTACATATACAAAGGGGCTGAAGAGGCAGCGGAGGTAGAACGCCTGACCCCACCGTGCCCCCC
>NW_026267141.1:756606-759234 GCF_000697945.3 Frankliniella occidentalis | reverse complement strand
AGACAAGCACTCCGGCGACAAATTAATGCCCGCTGTAAGAGTGTGAGCGTGAGCATGTGTGTGAGTGTATGTGGGTGTGTGTGAGAGAGAGAGAGAGAGAGAGAGAGAGAGAGAGAGAGAGAGAGAGAGAGAGAGAGAGAGAGAGAGAGCGACAGAGCGCACATGTGTGAGTGACCGTGTCAATGCGTGTGTGCCTCCGTCCCCGTCATGGCGTCGCGGGTCGTGTAGCACGGCCCGCTCGACGCCTCGAAAGCCTTCCAGGTCGGCCGTTGACTGTAATGTTAGACTCTTCTTGTAATTCGGTTGTCGCTTTTGTATTCCTTCTCGCGCCGGTAGCTGCGTTTCGTGCGGCCCCGCCGGGGAGCCGCGCCGCGCGAGTCGGAGGGCATGTCGCCACGGGGGTCTGCTAATCCCAGGAGTTTCACGCGGCCAGTCACGGCGGCGGCCCGGGGACTGACCGGGGCGGGTGCCCAGCCCGACGACTAGTGTGTGTGTGATACATCTTATGGCGGACGGGTTCGTGTTCGGCAGCTGGACGCCGGACGCCGATAGGAAAGCTGCCCGGGCCTCAACCCGTGACCTACGCGATGCGTGCCCAGGGCCCACTCGGACTCGGAGGGGTGCAGAAATACTTCTCAAGGGCAGGTCGGTGGGCGCGCGCGCGGTAGAGACGCTGTAGCTCCACTCGTCTCAAGTAATCAGTGCCGGGAAAAGGTGACAACTGCCCGCCACCGTGAAAGTAGAAAATGCTCGGTCTAGCTGTTGTCTGAAATCATAAATTTTGAAATGAGGCTGAAAAAAGGGCCAAAACTATGCGGAAAGGCATACTTTTTGCTGTGATTCTATCTAGCATAGCAAGTCCTAGGTGACACCAGGTGATGAGGAAATCACTCCAAATGCAAGTGTACGAGTATGAGTACGCTAAAACACGTCAGTACACCGTAGCGTACTTTTCCGCATGTTTGCAAAATTATGTTACCTCAGAATTACGCTTGGTACACATTGGTACACGACGCCGATCTGAATATGACAGCAGTCCAAGCGCCTGTATAGTCCAGGGTAGGCAACCTACACGCGCTCCTGCCTTGCGGCACAGTATGACTTGCGTGAAGAAAGCAATTATCTAATTCTAACACCTTTTCCCCCGCCCCTTTTTTTTTCGCGCGTGTGTGATTTTGTGCGGAAAGTGTCCCCCCGCCACTCTTTTGCGAATATCGTCGCCGCGTCGTCGTTGTTTGTCGTGCGGATAAGTGCTGCGGTCGCGCGGCTTGGGAGAAAAATTCCTGCCGCAACAAACGTGTCGTGGGAGATTTGGCAAAAGTGTAACCTCTCCCTTCCCTCCCTAATGCTGTTCTCTGTTGGCACTCCGCTCCGCGCCGCGCCGCGCCGCGCCGCTTTCTTCGCGTTATTCGCACTCACGTCACGAGCCGCGCTGCCGATAATTAGCCCGTCCTGATGAGTCCGCGGGGGACCCGCCGGGGGGTTGGTTGGGTTGACATAACTAGCGCAGCGGAGCGCCCTCCCTTGCAGGCGAGTGGCGCCTCGCCTCCGCCTTCGCGAAACCTGCGGCGGCGGGTTCCGCGATAGGCGAGTCCACGCGTGACAGAGCAGTGTGCAGTGCACGCTAAATCGATTTGTACATTTTATTTTTGTACGCATTGAAACAATGAATAACTTTTTTTGAAGTCATTTTTTGCGATGACGATTTGAACACTTGTGTACACACTCTTAACGCCGTGGTCGCCTAGGTTGCCAAAATGTAGGCCGTCCTTTTTAATTGCCAACATTTTGTCAACCTTAGCGACCACGCTGCCAAGAGTGCATTCATTTGTAGGGTACCATGCAATTTTTCGCACAAATTTTAATTTGTACAAAACGACGAGTAGGTTTAACTTTGGCACAAAATTTTGAACAAATACTGTCAGGAGCACCAAAAATTTAACAGATTTTTTCAATCAGTGTGCTTGTAAGCAGTGTTTCAACAGTGCGCTTGGACAAGCAAGCATGTCGATGCCGATGAGTGCTAGGGAACACTGGTCAAACAATGGTACTATATAACACCTTTTAAATGTGCGACTGCACTAACGCCTTCGTAAAGGCACTAGAATCGTCTAAAATAGAACGAGTGCCAGTAGCGCCCTTGTAAAGGCTGATGCCTCGGAATGGTATTAGATACTACCTTTTTTGTTTTCGGTTCGGCACAATGATGGAGTAGCATACTACACAGTGTCAATCAGTGCGCTTGTCCAGGCGTGTCCACTATGTTGTAACAGTGTGCTCACAAAGCACACTGTTGGGTTTTCAGTATATCGCCCGTTACCTCGTTCCGTCACATCTCGGAAATGATGTATGTCCGCGGCGGGGCGGTGTCGTGTCAAAAGAAAGCATGACATCCCGCTAGATCTATGTATGAAAGATTCATTGGAGCGGCTGTCGTTGTGAATGGCCTGAGCAACACTCGGCTACTCCTTCGCTCCTCGCGTGGTTCGCGTGCGTTTTTGCGGCCTGCTGCCCCCAGCCACGCCCACGGGGACCCTTCTTGCAGATTGTTACGAGAACTGGAAGCTCTTAATCGTACGAGATATGGCTCGGGGAGTTACGCCAGGCCCCCTCCCCCTCTTTCCCCCA
>NW_026267141.1:753140-756556 GCF_000697945.3 Frankliniella occidentalis | reverse complement strand
CCCGCTCGCCTGCTCACGCCTACGAGAGCGCAGCGTAAAGACGACAAAATTCCTCTCTAAGTATAAAATCCGTCAACACTTGAGAAAAAAGAAACCACCATGCAGCCAAAAATCATTCTTTACTTTGAGTTATTCATTTAGTGTGCAGCCTGCACAGACAAGTCTCTGTTCAACAATAATTGTACTGAAAGAAGCGTGAAAACGGTGCTTTAAAAGTTTCGCGGGTCTTCTGCTCCTCAGCCTCGCGAGCCAGGCAGGCCCTGAGCCTTGAGTGGCCATCTCCTGACCGACAACATCAGAGATCCTCAAAAAACAATACATTTGGGTCGTTTTCTTCATTTTTGAAAGTAAGAATTGTGATACTTTCACAACGGCATGGCCTCCTCGCTCGCGATATACCCAACCTCAATTATACGGCAAAAGTGACCCACTAAACGGACGCGAGAAAAAAAGGTGGCGAAAATGACAGGTTTCTAGCCTGGCCGCTGGCCGGTCACCTAGCAACTCTAATGAGGACCCGTTCACCAATAATGGCTTCATTTGTGGTGTCGCTAGCAGGCGAGGGCACCGCGGCCGGAGGGTACCGGAGAGTACCGGAGACCGGAGGGTGCCGGAGTGTACCGGAGAGTACCGGAGTGTACCGGAGAGTACCGGAGAGTACCGAAGGGTACCGGAGAGTCCCGTAGGGGATCGGAGAGTACCGAAGAGTACCGGAGAGTCCCGTAGGGTGGCCCTCGCACACGCTCGAGGCCTCCCGGGCGCGCAGAAAGAGGTTGGTCTGCCGCGCAAAGGATAGAGTGAGGATGTACAGAGGCTTGAGCCACCGTGCGTCGCGCGCGTGAAGTTGTCATTACACAATGACAGATTGAGAGATTATCGCCGGAGTTGTCTTCACAGCAGCTAAGCGCTCCTCTGCGGGAAGGGGGGCCAGGGAGTGAGGGGGGTGGGGGAACTTGACGCGAACCCCTTTCCGTTGACTGTTAGCAGTGCACCACCGCTGCTGTCACCCGTTTTCATTTTACTACTCTACCCAGAAATAATCATACTGCGCTTGAGGCTAAAATCTGACGGGCAACCAGCTACCCTTGATGTACCACGCCACAATGATAGTAGTGCTGAAAAAAGAGGTCTTTGGAAGTTCGAACCTGAAACTGTGGTCATACCCTTTACTAAGCGAGACCCCGTAATCGCGCAGGCTAAAAAAAAACAAACAGACAAAAAAAACATTTTGCAAGAAAACACAAAAACACACTTTTTGCAAAAGCGTAATTTTTACCGCTGTAGCAAACTTGCTTCTTGACCAGCATATGTGCGTTTAACGCCTTTGCAGTGACTATAGTAGCAAAATAGTTTGCTAGTCAAGAAAACATATTGCCACAGTTGCAAAAAATTCGCTGCCGCAGCAAACAACAAAATGTTTTGCAATTTTTTCGCTGTTTCAGCAACTGCTCCTTTGACCGCGTGCACTCTCTTTTGCCTCGTCATTCGCGACTGAGAGAAGAGAGGTGTCGGGAGAAAGAGGACAAGTGCGGGAGGCGCGATCGCCCCTCTCGCACCCTCTTCCAAATTCTACGCGTTTGCATCTTCACTCTCTCTCTCCCCAACTCGCCACACGGGTGGGAGCTGACCGAAAGCTGACGCTGACCTCTGCCCTTCTCCGGCACTTGAGCGGATTAGTGCGAATGCGTGCGTACGTGCGAGCCGGGGGCGACATGCGCGTAACTCCCACAAGACCGGCCGCGAGTTACAGCGGAGTGCCCATAGTCAGTAAGCACCACCCAGCTCAAGTCTCCCTCCGGTTGGTGGGTGCCGCCCGGGCGATTGTCGCCGATACAGCGCCTTATTGCAACAGGACGTACTTGTTTGCTTTCTCCGGGAGGGAGCGGCCTCTGCGGTCTCTTGGGCTGCCAGACTGAGGGGCAACGTTGTAGGCAATGGCCATCATGCGTTGTTGCGTCGTCGTGTGATATGAAAGTCTTTAAACTATTATTGTTTTGATTAAATGTGTACCCTTTTCACTCGCTCCTTACCGACACCACATTTTCTTCGTTTTGGGCAGGGCAGGACGAGTATTGGAGTATGACGATCAGTGCGATGACTAGCTTGGGGTGCCAAAGTGGGACATACGCCACCACTAAAGTCCGCGTTTCCACGCGTCGTGTAAGGCGACAGTGACACCGAAAAGAGTTTAACCACTTATTAGAACGGTGTTCTGCATAGTGGTCGCCTAGAAAGTACGCCAGTTTCTCAGAATTATTCGATCATTCGGCAAATTACGAGAGCTTCGCGCCTGCGAGACTCAGGGTAGGCCACCCCACAGTACACGCATGCACTGAAGGCAAGACGTTGCCTACCTATTAGGCGCCGAGACCTTGCACTGGCTGAACAAGGCAATCTCGGAACGGCAAATGACGGACGCATTTTCTGGATGATACCACCACGGTAAGAGGGGCAGTTAGTTTAAGATTGATTTTAATTCATAGCACAGAATTAAATTTGTGTTCAAGGTTCCTTGTTTTTTATGTGACGCCGCTCGTTTGTTTTTCTGGAGTTGATGACTTATAGTGTTGAACAAAAAAAGTTTTTGAAAGGTGTTTTTGTTATTGTTTTTCCTAATAGAACTAATAGAAAAATGTGCATAAGATTTTACTGAGTACATGATTGGTGTCGCCGAATATGGTGGAAGGGGAAAGTCTTTTGTCGTAGCGAAGAAGACAACAGAATGCAGGACCAAATGATGTATCCCCGAGACCAAACTTAGTAAAGGTGACAGGTGACCCGCCTGTGTGGACCCCAAACCGAGAGGGGGGAGGGGCATCAGCTCTTGCGTGGAGGTGCTGACCCCAACCGCACGTTTGACTGTTGTCTCACAGGCATGGAGGATGGAGGAGAAAAACCGCCCGAGTATGTGTGCGTGTATGTGTTTGTCTGTGTGCGTGCGTGTGTGCGCGCGGGCGCCTGAGTGTGTATGGACAAGGATGACGCTGCGGGATGCTCTAAGAAAGTCGGCCCCCTCCCTTGCCCCTCTCCTTCCCCCTATTGAGCCGCAAGGCCACAAGCGACACAATCACACCGTCACAGACATCACACACACAAACGCACGCGCGCGCACACACGCACATACACCACCGTTGGTCCCGGTCTGGCCTGCCGCACCTCCCACGTCCGAACCAACGGCACGCGGCCCGACAACGTACGGCCCAGACAGGCAAATCCTCCTCCGTGCTGCACCCGCCTGCGCTGCTGGCGCTGCAGTAGTACTTTGCAGGTACCGGGCCCATAACGCAGACAGCTGTCCCCCAGCCCGGCATGGCCCGGGCCCGGCCAGGCGGCGTCCGGCGGCCGCCCCCCGCGCTCTCCGGCCCCGGCGGAATGCAAGTCACATGCATGGGATTTGTTTTGGCGTCGCGACGCCC
>NW_026267141.1:744640-746314 GCF_000697945.3 Frankliniella occidentalis | reverse complement strand
CCTTCATCAGGAGAGGGGGAGAGCGAGAGAAAAAGGAGGGGAAGGGGGGGGGAGGAGAGGTACTTTCGTCTTAAACACGTCGACGTGGTTTTACCACCTTTTTTTAAATGCGCGTTTCCGCTTGCCTCAGGAGGGGACCACCACTCGAAATCATTGAAGTGGGACAATGTAGGTGGTCGTTTGCAAAACAATTGTGATTGTATTCACTTTTTTTATCGTTTGTCGTTTTATTGATAGGAATTATAGAAAGAGACGATGTAGCCGTTCCAGTGCTGCCTCATAATGCTATTTGGCAGTCTAACATAATTAGCATGTGCTCGAGGAAGCGTTGTCACGATAAGAGACTCTCGGAAAGTAAAACAGCACACATGTGCTGTGGTTTTGCGGTGTTTCGCGCCCAGATTCACTTCCAGATTGTAACTTTGGCTATTAAGGTCAGTTGGGCAGGGTTTCGTAGGCCGGTTTCTAGAACTACTGTGGGCCCCCTGCGTTGAAATCCCCTTTATTGCAGTTCAGATACGTGGAGATCACGTCCATAGGAGAATAGGTCCAGGACGAAGATCTAATTATTTATCACTCACACGCAAAACGGAAAGTAAAATAGTCAGATTTTTTTCTGTCGTATAAAAAGGGGGGGGGGGAATTTACACGCTCCTTATCTTGTCGATAGCGACTTACGATGCATGTCGGGCCGGCGTCCCGCTCCCATCAAACGTACATCTTGGGGGTGATAACTCGTCCACGCGCGTGCAGCGGCCGGCTAGATGAAGAAATACGTTTGGACTGGGGCGGGGCGGGCAGCCCGCGCGAGTACACATACCTGGAGGTGTTGGAGCCGCGCGAAAAGTTGCAGCCGACACGCGGTTGGCGCAGCGCGGTGCCGAAAGACAGGGCTGTAGGTTTTAAGCGATAACAGAAATTTACAATGAGGAGAAACCTAAGCAAGCAATTCAAGAATCGCGTACCTAAAGTTTTAAGAAATAAATAGGACTTCAAATAAGAAATCGGTCTTAAAACTTTAAGTACGATTCTTGAATTGAGAACACATTTTTTGGGGTGTGCCAACTACGCTCATTAAGCAGAAGAGTAACCTAGGTAGCTGACGTGAAGGGCGAGGGGAGGACCGGCAAGATGATTAAGGCCGAAAGTGAGCGCAACTTGTGACTTGTGTGCGTGTTTGTGCATTGGCATGTGCACGAGCGTTCTGCCGCTGGTACTGCTTCTAGTATGTGCTACGTGAATCAGGGTTGCCTGGCCGTCGGCCAGGCTTGCGCTGTTTCCGTCGCCTTCCTGCGCATACCCGCCCGCCCTGACAGAGAGAGAAAAAAACGTGTATGTACCTATCTCTGTCCTCGTCTATCTAAAGCAGTCGATATAGAGTTAATATATGCTAATAAACGGGTGGTCTCGGTGCTGCTTTCCTAAGATCCAAACGATACCCAAGACCAAGAATATACCCCGTCACTTTCTTTTTTTTAACTTTATTTTTCCGAGATTTTTTTTTCGTCACCTTGCGTTTATCGTGCGCACTAACTACGTACTTGAACTAGCGGACGGCGGTGGCGAGTTTGTTAGAGCACGTACCTCCGTGCCAGTCCGCGCGCTCTTGTCAGTGTGTGTGTGTGTGTGTGTGTGTGTGTGTGTGTGTGTGTGTGTGTGTGTGAGAGAGAGAGA
>NW_026267141.1:727017-735749 GCF_000697945.3 Frankliniella occidentalis | reverse complement strand
AGAGATGATGATTATCGTGGTTGAGGTAGAGGTCAGGAGAGAGGGAGAGGGATGGAGAGAGAGAGAGAGAGAGAGAGAGAGAGAGAGAGAGAGAGAGGACGACTCTGCTCCCCATGTGCTCTTTAGATCGCTTTATATCGCGAACGACCGCGCGGGGAGGCCGCTGGACCGTTGGACGTGTACACAAGTGTGCTGGAGCAAATGAATGAAGGCCCGACCTTGCGCACACACATGCCTGTCAGCGCGTGTTGTTGGCGTGTGCTCTAACGGAGGGCCCCGCCTTCCTCTCCGAGCAGACTGTGGAGAGACGTACAGGCCCGGCTGCACCGGTATGATGGTGTGCATCGCGGCCCGCGAGGCGGCCCGCCGGGGCAGGAGGCCGCAGGCACCACCAATTAACGCTGCTTGGATGTTATTAAACATGTCATCACGAAAAATTAATCATCGTCTTTGGGTGGGTATGTTTACTTGGTGTTTATTTTTTCGCCAGAAAAAGAAAATGACACTCCCCCAAAACCTGAGCTTGTTAATTATGCAGACGAAAGTTTGGAGCATGGTACATGCCAGTACTTTAAGGTGAGCGATAAGTTGCCGCTGTCTATGAGAATTATCGCGCGTCTCACACTCTCTTGTACTACTAGACAATTGTGAGTGTATACACTTTTTCTCCTTTTTTCAGGCGCTTCTTTCTAGGTGCAACACACTTCCTCAAACACGTTTATTTCTTTACAGAGATTATCTCTCGGATCAAGAGGTAAGCATTTTTTTTTCTGCCTGCAAATTCGATGAATGAATTGTAATGAGGTGTACCTCTGCGCATTCAGCGAGTGGTCTCCGTACGGGACCCTACTAATTGCACGAGGCGGCCAATGGCCAATATAATGACGCCACACACACACACAGCCACACAGAGTAAGGAGCCGCGAGCATTCAAAAAGGCTTTCAATAGAGGCAGCACGGTAAGCAGCGGCCGAGAGAAAGCCCCCCGCGCGCTGCACGGCGCACATGCGCACCCGCACGGTGAGCAGGGCGAGCAGAACAACACGCTCGCAAACGATATGCCATCGTGTTGTGTTGTTGTTCGGATGCCGTCCGATGGGGCGGGTCGAGGCGTGAGGCAGAGGCAGGGCAGCCCACCCGCCGCAGCTCTGCTGAGACAAATAATGGTGTTTATGGGGTTGGCAGCCCACCTCTCTCTCTCTCTCTCTCCCTCTCTCTCCCTCTCTCTCTCTCTCTCTCTCTCTCTCTCTCTCTCTCTCTCTCTCTATCTATCTCTCTTTCTGTCCCCGCCCGCATATTAATTTCGAATTGTCGTCTCTGTCCCGCTCGTACTTCCTAGTACCGCCCCGCCTCCGGCACCTCTGCGTCTCATATGACGACACCTCCCGCTCCCGCCCGCCCCCGCTCGCCCCTGCCACGCCCCAGACAAACAGACAAATAACGAGACAGGTGACACGACAGACGAGACAGGTGACGGAACGGCGCCTTGGCGGTGTCTTGGCGCAATTCGACGTAGCCGCTATAACTTTAATTCTTTTTCTTTCTTTATTTATTATGACTCTTATAATTATATCGCCATTTGGCAATGCGTTGCCGGCCACCACAACGGCTCGCGTCATTTTACTTCGCTCCTTGTTTATTATCTTTATTATCTCCGCAAAAGCGCTCGCTGAGGCGGTATGCGTTTGGCCTTTCCCCGGCGTCGCGTCGCACATATACGGTCGACGCAGCCGCGCGGTGAGCGCTGCCGGTTGTCTCGGAGTGTAATTGGCGGCATTATCGAAAAATCGCGCTTGGCGATCGCTTGCCATTAGGTCGCGTTTCCTCCACCAGAAGACACACGCCGTGCGCAGGGGCCTAACTATCCCTGATTGCGTCGACCTTTTGCCCTCGCTCATGAGAATAGTGCCAAAAATCGAGCTGCATTATCGTGTGTCGATAATCTATTGATTAGTTGGTCAAATTCATCGGTTGGCGCGAACAAACTAAAAAAAAAGTGACGATTACCATTTTTTTCGCGTTTTGTGGTAGTTACGCACCATTATGTGCGATGCTTGGTTGGCTTGGTTACACTGGAAAATAAACAAAGGTAGGACTTAGTGCCTTTAGATGTGCTAAATTTTAATGCCTTAAAGAAAGGCACGAAAGTGTCGAATGCACTGAAATTTTCTTTGATTTTCCAGTGTACTTGTTTTAATTTGCACAAAAATATGTACGTGGAGCATGTGTTATCCTTCAGTTTTAGTAAACCGACTAAAGCCTCTGGACACTTTAACTCTGTTTTTGTCGTTTCGTTTTGTGCATCCTGCTTGCGTTGTCGCGCAAAAGAAAATAGTGAGTACTTTTCTGTTCTTTTCCACGACACGGTTCGGTTGTGCCCGGTGCCTGCGCGGCGATCACGCCTCAGCCTCACGCGTGGGGCTTTAGGTCTCTATCGTTTGCTATAGAGATGCCTGCCTTGTGGCTCCAGGCAACATCTTCGTTGGCGCCGGTCAGACTGCCTCGCTTGCCCAGCTTTCCAAACTGTTAAAATTGTGTTCGTCACTTTCCGAATCCTTTGTAATAATCGAGGTTATAAGGTATTGTAGATATCACTCAGAAAAATAATTTGCTATATGTCAATTATCATATGGTATGGTTGGATTAGGGATCATCATAAAATATGGCTGAGACAAATATCAACCTGAGGCGAAAACAATTGATTTCCTGTTCTCGCAATGATTGTGTTAAGGTAGCACATGAACCAAAGTGCTCCCTGCTCCGCTAACCTCGCGATGATTGCCATAGCTAATCATTTTTCTACGTGAGCAGTGTGATTTTTTTACAGTGTCCTGTTGTCCTGTATCACGAGCCGTTCCCGAGAGATACAATCGCTCGAGGGGGGAAATGCAGACCTCCCGCCTGATCCAAAAGGCCAGCGCGGCATTTTATGTAAAATGTGCGCCTTTTACCCGCCAGCGGATAGCTCAGCGGCTCGTCGATACCTTAAAGACAGTCGTTGACTTTGCACACGCATCCAATATAATTCAGATCAGCTTGCTTCGGCCTCGACCCACAAATCTGTCTCGCGTGGCCAAACGTTTAGTACTATAATTATCATTGCAAGGGGGGGAGTGCAAAAAAATAAGGATAGACATACTCGATGTGTGTGTGTGTGTGTGTGTGTGTGTGTGTGTGTGTGTGTGTGTGTGTGAAGTCGCATATAGGCACCTTGGGTCTACCACACGTGCTCACCATTAGCATACGTTGGGGCTGCTGGCCAACCAGCCGTGCGCACAGCGCAAAGTGAGCGAGTGCATGTGCGTGTGCGAGTGTGTGTGTGTGTGTGTGTGTGTGTGTGTGTTTTCGTGCGTGTGTGTGCGGGATGTGCGTGATATAAAAACGCCCCGATTGTAAAACACGAAGCTTACGAACGTGTTTACTCGTGTGTTAGTGTCGACAGAGTAGCAGCAGCGGCGGCGGCGGCGCACTGCAGGCGGCGGGATTTAAATATTGCGCCTCTGCTGCATTGGAGCTGCGTGAACTCTCAGTGACTTTCTCGCCATAAATTGTTCGGGGTGAGCCAAGCGGCGGCGTAAGAAAACATCGTCTTCATTAAGTTATTCAAAAAATAAAAAAAAAGATAATCAAATTTACTTTGCATGGTCTTCTCCTTTAAACGATCAGTTTGTTTTTTTTAATTTATATTTTACGGTGCATACGTACGCATGAAGCTGCCCGGCTGTGCCCGACTATGCCTGTCTGTGCCCGGCTGTGCCCGGCTGTGCCCGACTATGCCTGTCGGCGTAAGTGACCACGGCCGTCCGTCATCTCCAGCGCTGTCCGACCTGATGAATGGCCGGCCGGTGGCGTGAGAGTGAGTGAGATGGGGGCTTACCGTAGGCGCGACGGAGACGGGCTAATAAACGATACCCTATCGTGCCGTCCTTGTCGCACTCTTTCATCCCCCCGACACCGTTAAGTGGTCCGGGGATGCGCCCGCGCTCCTGCTGGCCCATAGAGGAGGCAGAGAGAGCCGCGTATGGGAAAGCCGAGGACAAACTCGGTCAGTGGGAGGGCCGCCACCACCTCGCTTTGGCTTTTGAGGGACGGCTTTGTGTGGGTGGGCGAGTCTATATAATACGACATCTCCCACTCGTCCGCGAGCGTATTTTATTGTTTTTGTTTGCTGCGTTGCTCATCCTGTTGTTGTTGTTGGCAGGACGCTCCCATGGAGAGTTGATCCCTCGCCGCCACCATGAGGCTCGGCAGCCTGGTCCTGGGCGCGGCCCTCGCGTCATGTGAGTATCAAAACACATCTCATCATCGTCTCTGCAAAAAATCGAAACGCATCACATTCAGTCGACGGTAGTAATCGTTAAATAAAATTTCGGCATTTCTAAAGAGGTCAAAAAGAGGCCGTCAGTAGGAGATCTCGAAAAGAATGCTAAATTTTATTGGCATTTAAAGAGGGATGAACATTTGTGAAAAATATCTTCTTCTTGAATTTACAACATATTTTGTATTTTCGATTTGCAAAATATTCTGAAGGTTATCGTTCAAAATTTTCCTGCAACCTTTACAAGAATTCCGCACAGTGACAAAGCCCTCTGGAGTGCTGAGCGGCCTCTGCGTTTCGAGTGGGACACGGAAAGCCAATGGACTGGACAGTCGTCCGTTGCGCCGTGTCGCTGGCCGCGAGGACCGGGAGTCGGTGGGTGTTCGGCTGAAGTGATAATGATGCTATTGGTGCTGAGGGAGCCGACTCCGCTACCAGCCGATACACACCGCTTGCTACCGTCTGCCGCGGCCGGGCCGGGTGGACGTATCTCGACGACGCGGCCTCGGGACTTGCGTCAGTCTGACAGAAACGGAAAGTGACACAAGCCGGGCCAGGCAGGGCAGGTCCCCAGAGTCGAGGGGGAAATCACTTGCGAAATAGTTCGTACACCTTCCCCCGAAATAGTCCGAAATAAAGGCGAAATAAAGGCGAAATAGAGCGAAATTAAGACGAAATAGACGCGAAATAGTCGGTGAAATAGTCGCGAAATACCCATGAAATACTCCGAAATAGCGCGAAATAGCCTGAAATAATCCGAAATAGGCGGGAAATAGCCGAAATGGCAGGAGAAATAACCGAATTGGTAGGAGAAATACCACGAAATAGTCCGTACGCTACGAACCCTAGTGATTTCCCCCTCGCCCAGAGTCTGTATCGACTGAGCGGCATTCCTCGCGGGTGACGGAGGAGGGGCGGTCGGGCCGTTTCCAAACCCCGCGATGCTCTATGGACAGGTGTCGGTGATCACTTTTCCGAATGTGTTGACACGTTTCTTTTGACGAGCTTTTAAAAATCTCTCACTTACTCTACATTTCCTCGCTACTGTAAAATTTTAACATTTAAAAACACAAAACTCATCAAATTTAAATTGACACACGCAAGAAAACATGTTCGATTGGTTTGTAGGGACAAACTTGCTAACCGTTGTTCCATGTTGCAAATCTACACCATTTATAATTTGTGTACTGATGAGATAAAAATAAAACCAGTGAACGAAAATTTTGATAAAAACTGGATTCAAAACTGGAACGGCAGTCAGTAATCTTTAACAAAACGAACAACTGCCGGCAATCCTTACTACAACAGGGAACGTTAACGTTTACCTTCTAGAGAGACAGCCACAGGGGACCGCCCGAAAAGCGACCTCGTCATTTAGGGATCGTGCAGAAAGTGTTTTTTTCTCTCAGATTTATTCGGTAAATTACCGGGAGCTCGTCGCCTGCGAGTCTCAGGGTAGGCCGCCCCGCAGCACACTCATGCACAGCAGGAAAAGCGTTGCCTACCTATCAGGCGCTATCTAGGGGTCCCCCACTAGACAACTCGTTGTACACCTGCCCGCGCCCAACTCGCGTCGAACTCGAATCAACCTCGCAACAACTCACGAGAACTCGCGCCAACTCACGAAAATTTGCGAAAACTCGCGCTAAATTTTCAAAAAAATAGCGCAAAACTCTCAAAAAATTGATTCCAACTCGTGCCTAACTCGCGGCAACTAACTCGTCAACACGCCAACTCGTTGTACAACTATTTTGGAAGTGGGGGACCCCTCGGGCGCTATGGGAGCTTGAAATTGGCTAAACTTTGGCAGTTTCGTAACGACAAATGGAGGACGAACTCTCCGGATGATCCACTGTTAAAAGCCTGCGAAGTATTTTGCTCCTTTGTAACTACGAAGCATTTACTTCGCAATTACAACGTGATGCTTTGCAATTACGAAGTGACACTTTGCAATTGCAAAGCGATGCTTTGCAGCGTTTTCATTGCTTTGCAATTGCAAAGCATCACTTTGTAATTGCAAAGTAAATGCTTCGTAGTTACAAAGGAGCAAAATACTTCGCAGCTCTGCAAAGCAAATGCTTTGTAGGAATTTAACAGTGTCCCTTATGGAGACGCAATAACAGAACGGGGTTGGTTTGGTTCTCTTTAAGCAGAGATCTTTCGCGAACAGTGTCCACACTCCGATGCAGTCATAACAATAACCGAGCCGGTCCTATGGCGGGCGAGCGCTCATCCTCCGGCGGAGACTCCAGTCGGGGCCTGCAGTCGGCCCGATACTCTAGAGGAGAGCGATCGAGACTCGTTCCATAAATTCCAGCTCGTGGCGGCGCGGCGACGCGCTTCAAACTCTCCTCTCTCTGGGGGCCCGGTCCGGCCATTGCGCCATATCATCGTGCGGCATTGGTCGACCCGCATGCGGCGGGGCGGGGCGGGGCGGGGTGGGGCGTGAGGATGATTTGGTGTCCCAGTAAGTCTGCTAACGATGATCGTTTGGTGGGCGTCCGTTTCTTTGTCAGCGGCGTGCGCGGAGAGCGCCGGCGGTTTAAAAAAATCTTGGCGCGAGAGAGAAATTATTGGAAGAGCATTAAGAGGAGGAGAACAAGTAAGCATAAGAGAGGGAGAGAGAGAGAGAGAGAGAGAGAGAGAGAGAGAGAGAGAGAGAGAGGGGGGGGGACGCAAGTATTCACGAATCAAAGAACAAAATAAAAGATATGTGCGTATGCTGCATATGGTTGCACCAGTGAGAGGTGTCGGGTGGGGTCATCACATCATGCACAGGAGGTGATGGGTCTCAGCTGGCTGGTCTGCCATGGCCTACACACAAGCCTTGGTCGAAGCACAGGCCCCATACAGCCAAACCAAAAATGACTTGCCGAAAAAACATCGTTTCAACGCCCAGGTCGAAATTGACCACCGGAGGTATGAAAGAAAAGGGGTCGATAGTCGATAGTGAGGCCAATAATATCTATTAGTATCTCTCTACGATCTTGCTGAAAGGATCCTGGAAGGGCTCTGGCATAGACAAAACGACGTAAAGTTTTTTAGAAGCGTAGAAGAAGCAGGGCTTCCAAAGTTAAAGTTTTGTAGAGGGTCGTGCAAAATAAAAACATATTCTCTAATTCCGTCTAATTCCTTACAAATGAGAGGATTTTTTCCCCTGCCCCCAAGCCCAAGAGACAGACACTGCGAAAAATACTCGTAAGTTTACAGGAAAATTTTCCATGATGTGAGCCCGTAAAATTACAACTTAGGGTTGTAAAATTACAATCACTTTCTATCGACTTAAAATAAATCGAGGAGCAAAACTGGTTCGCCGTAAATTTACAACATTATTTTGTAATTCAAAATTACAAGAAATGTCGTAACTTTACGAGGAAATTTTTCACAGTGGACGGCACCGTTGCTATCTCGCTTCGCGGGCGGCCTTCATCTCGATGAGACTCCAAAAAGGCCCCACGTCGCTGAGGAAACTCTCCCGCTGAAATGCCGTTTTATGGGTTTTGATATAATATTACGGCTTCATCAGGGCGACGCGGCGGCCGCGGGGTCCTCCTGGGACCGCCGTCGTCGCCGCCCTGCGCACCGCAGACGCGCCCGGGTCGCCGCCCGCCCCGGGGAGCCGCACAGCCATCCGGGTTCGGGCGCGGCCCCGCGACATCCGTTGGGTAATGCGGCTGATGGCGTTTTAATAGTTAAATAGGAGGATGTGCCGGGTTTGCGCAGGAAAGCCGTCGCGGAGCCGGGAGAGGTGTCGGCGTGGTGTTCCCGCACAAGGCATGCGGCGGCGGGTGGTAGTAATCTATGAGGGGATGCGGATACGCCTGGGTGAAATTGAGTCTCAAATATTTCAAATGCCACTGGGATAAAGAGTCACGGACAGTAGTGTAAACCTTGATGCTCTAAAGATGGACAAGTCAAGAGAAGAAAAATAAGTGACAGCAGTACTCGGCTGCGTCGAGATACGTGGTTGTGGTTGTCTTGGGTGTCTGCGTCTGCCGAGGGGGGTTCACTTCAAGAAAACGTGTACAGAGTGCTCCGTATTGCACTTTATAACGAGATATCACGCCGCCGGTATTACATCTAACAATTTGCCATTTTTAAGCCTATTCTGATAGTTTTTTGGAATTACAGTTTGCGTAAAACCGTGTAATGTACCTAAAGGTTAGGTGTACAGGTATTACGCAAGGTTAACCCAAACCCCCCTCAGGGTCTGATTTATGGGAGAAACGTCGATGACGGGTGACAGTCGGCAGTTATCGAGGCGTCACATGTCGGGGTTCTCCTGTCGTCCGGAATGCTTAAGCCGAATAACTGGGGCGGGCGCCTGAGGGGCAGGCAGTCCCGTCGCACTCGGGTGTCGTGCGGCATTGCCTACCCACGCATAGGCAGGCGCCTGAGGGGCAGGCAGTCCCGT